>NC_139344.1:462513530-462531030 GCF_055883805.1 Amblyomma maculatum | reverse complement strand
GATCTGCTATTAGTTGATTGTCGAATATCAGTTCTTCTGGCTGGTGATTTTAATTCGCATCATGTGTCATGGGGCTACAAGACAGATAGCTGTGGCAAGCGTCTTTGGGATTGGATAACAAATAATAACTTTTCCTGTAAAAATTCGGGTTCGGCCACTTTCATAAGAAAACGATGTCAATCTGTGTTAGATTTAACTTTTACCTCTCCCAGTATTTTCGTTAATAACTGGTCGACATTTGATTGTGGCACCTCTAGTGACCACATACCGAATGCGTTTGAGGTTAATCGCCCTGTAACTCCAGCGACTGCTCAGTTGAAGTCATTTATTAACTATAATAACTTTCAGTTATCGTTACGCTCTAATCTTGAGCCATTGACTAACACGGAGGAAGAACAAAAATCAAAACGCTTATGCTCGGTGATTGAGGATTGCCGTAAGAAGCCTGATATTTTGGTACGGAGCTCAAAGGTGAATACTTCAGCTGTTTGATGGAATGCTGATTGTTCCCGAGATTACAGACGTAGAAAGGCGGCATGGAAAAAGCTTCTCCACAACCAGTGCCCGAAAAACTGGCAGTATTACAAGTTCATTGCAGCTACTTTTAAACGTACAGTTGCAAAAGCGAAGGACGAGTATGATGCTAAGCATTTTGATTTCCTCTCTAAATCGGGCAATCGAACTGCTCTTTTTGGGTTTTTACGCTCGCGAAAAAAGATTCCGCAAGCACAAAATCTACATTCCTTTATTTGGCTCCCCCATGAAGCAATATACACAATTGAAACAATTGCCAAAGGACTGGAGAAGCGTTTCTCGTCTGCACTTCCTTCGGGCGCCATATCTGTAATGCCAATGGAACCAGTTAATTATGATCCTCAAATTTCCGTTTCTGAGCTTTCTCCTATAGTTATGAGATTACCAGCCGCTGCTCCCGGTCCTGATAACGTAACTTCAAAAATGTTAAACATTCTTTTTGACGAGTCACCTGAGACGCTATTAGAGCTAGTAAATTATTCCATCAAACATGCTTGGATACACCCAGAATGGATACTTGCCAAATTAATTCCTTTACTTAAGAATAAAGGCGGTGCCTTGTGAATTGATAATATTAGACCAATTGCATTAACATCAAACATTGTAAAATTAATTGAAAAAGTAATACTTATACGTATTTCGGACTTCATGAATAAAGAAAATATCCTCAGTCCTTGTCAAAGTGGTTTCCGTCAAAAGTGTTCCATCTGGAACGCGCATGCTGATCTCGAGAGTCGAGTTCTTTTAGCGCGGCGCCAAAAAATGAACGCTGCCTTCATAACGCTAGATATAGCCAAGGCCTATGATAGCGTTGAGCATAGCATTCTATTGCAAAAATTAAACTCTCTTCAGTTTCCACATTGTTTAGTAGCCTGGATAGCTGAATTCCTCCAATACCGAGAGTTTTACTGTGCATTAAATGGCGTTCCTTCTGGCAGATATAAGCAAGCCAAGGGAGTGCCGCAAGGAGCAGTCCTTTTACCAGTCCTTTTCAACATACTACTCAGCTCAATACCAGTTAATCATGACGTTCGCACATGCATATATGCGGATGATATTGCGTTTTTGGCAACTGCATCGGATATTCAATCCCTTTATCTCCACTTGCAAACGTATCGAAACTCTATTGAGAATTGGTTGTGTGGCTTGCGTCTCACATTAAATGTGAACAAAAGCACAGTCCTGTATTCAATATAAAAGATTCTGTAAGTCTGTCTGTAATGTATCAGCAGCAAATAATACCACAGGTTAAATCATTAAAGTATTTAGGGGTCACTTATGATGATAATCTTTCATGGCAGCCCCACATTAACCATATTGCTACGAAAGGGGCTCGGGCCGTGGGCATGTTGCGCCGAATTAGTCGTCCCAGGTCTGGAATGCGGAGAGATGTCCTTTTAATGATTTATGTTATGTATGCGGGTCCAATTTTAGAGTTCGGTTCAGTCTTGTTTTCTGGATCAGCAGCTTATAAAATTCGACCGCTTGTTCTCTTGGAGCGAGAAGCGCTTCGGTTGTGTCTTAGACTTCCAAAATTTGTTGCCAACAATGTGCTCTACCTTGAAGCCCGGATTCCACCCTTGATATATAGATTACAAATTCTAACCGTTCAGACGTACTTAAGGATATATGAATCAGAGTTTCGCCGATCTATGTCTATTTTTTGCTGTCAACCGACCTCCTTTTTCGGTGTCCATTGGCCTAAATTTCACACTCCGCAGGTTGTTATGGTCAAAAATTTGCTGGACCCTTTAAATGTTTCCCTTCCTAGTATTCTACCCATACAAACCATTGGTTCTTCTATTGAAATTGTTTTTGACGACATATTCCCGAATAATGCTAAAAACTTATCATCCGTTATTCTAAACGGATTATTAGAAGATCATTTAAGAAGTATTTTTGCTAGTTTAGTTGTAGCTACTGACGCATCTCAAAGTAATGAAAAGGCGGGTGTGGGTATATATTGTCCACATTTAGACTGGTCTTTTTCTGTCCGGCTTCCGGACTTCACCCCAATTTTTGAAGCGGAGTTTCTGGCGGTGGTACTCGCTTTACGGAAATTAGACTCATCTTTTTCTAAAGTGACTGTAATTTCCGACTCTCTGTCCTTGTGTTCATCTCTCTCTTCGTCGGTGGATTCTGCTATAGTAAAAACTTTGTCTCCCTGATCCCTAGACATTTGAAAATTGTACATATGGTATGGGTACCAGGCCACAGCAATGTGACTTTAAATGAATATGCTGACAATTTGGCAAAAGAGTCCCTTAATGGCCCCGTATTATGTATCCTTCCGGCGACCGCGTACATCACCGCAGCGAGGTTTCGAAGAAACGTTCTATTAAATATAAAAAATGGACATCTTTTAAGATCTGATGACTACCTGCATCTAAATTATTCTTGGAATAGAAAATTATGTCATTCATGGCAACTTGAGATTTCTCTAACAAGGCTGCGATGCCGTATCCCACCTTTAAATTTCTATCTTTACAGGTCTGGTTTGGCACTGTCTCCCGTCTGCGCATTTTGCGGTGAACAAGAAACATTAGATCACTTTTTATTGTTTTGCCGCCGCTTTACTACGTTGAGAAAACAGTTGATGGAATAGCGATTGCAACAGCTTGGCCTTAGTTTAAGCAGCCCGACATTGTTATCATTTGGCGCCACCATCCTTGGGCACAGTCACAGGTCTGTTTTTACCGCCATGCAAAATTTTTTACTGGACTCAAATCGCTTGCGTTGCTAAATTTTAAACATCGCTTGTTCTACAATTGTAGTGTCAATCTCCCGTGAGTGTTACCACTTTTCATTTTATATTTTACTTATTTCCCGTTTTGTGTCCTTTCCTCTACCCCTGAAATCATTTTCTTAATGCAAGTATATATAAAAAAAATTCTTTGCTACCCAATTCTTGTCCGATCCCCCTCTGTAGGTATGTGCCATAAGTTATTTGGACGACAACAACAACTACGTGGTCGAATTTGGACGGGTCGAGTTTGAATGCGCTCAGCTGGGTGATGATATCTATGGCCTCTCCTTCCACTTCGGTCAGCGTAGACGTCGTGTTTTGCTTGAACTTTGGAACCGCGGGCTTCCTAATCCTTCTTGCTTGATGAGAAATCATCAGAGTTGTTCTACACATTTACGGACTCATCTCCCTGATCACCTTCGCTGCTGTTGCCCTCCGCAGTCTTAATCTCGCTCTTGCTCTCTTCGTGTACTCCTTCCGTTATCACCAGGACTTCTAGCTCAGGCGCAAGCTTTTTTCTTGTGTACTCAGAGTTGGTTTTTTCAGCCCAGCATCTCCATATGTTGAATGCCTGGTCTATGCCACCGCCTGAGACCTTCACTCCAACTACGGGGGCGAAAACCAAAACCGCAATCCCAGCCTTCAGCTTGAGCACCTCGATTTTTCCGATGCTTCGCTCAGCAGAAACATCTTTGTCCAGGCGAGTGTTTGTCTGGAGGAGCTGCTGCAGGAGCTGGACATCAGCAGCTGAGGAACCGCCTCTGTTCGAGGTGGTCGCCCATATCATGCTGCAACTGCTCCTTTCTCTTTCTCTCTTTCTCAAAGCACACCAGCCACTCCAAATGGGCCAGATGTAAATCTACCTGTGCATTGCCTTTATATCCATAAACATACAATTTATGGGAGACTTAAGGAAAAAGTTGCTCCCGGCAACTTGACGGGCCTTAAACCCAGTCTGGGGGCAGCGGCAGTAGACACTGGCACATATTCAGTAAAAAACGAACAATACATATAAAAAACAAAAATTTAAACACATATTAGCTTAGGCATTGTGTCAGCAAACAGAAATGCAATATAGGAAAATATTACAAAAACCAATGTAAAGCCACGCAGTTCAGAGTGTGCACTTGAGCAACAAAAACAGTGATAGAACCATTAACCAAGTAGGCACTGCGAGGAAACAAAAAGACCTACTTCAGCCATTGACAAAGGCTGACATCAAAAGGAAATACTCATATAAACGCGAGATAGGGAAAGGGATGTTTTTACGTGTGAGGTTGTCTAACAGGCGTGGTAAGCGATGGTGTAACATTTGAAGAGCATAGTTAGTGCGAGGATGCGGCACATACCAGTATTCTGGAGACCGTTTACTGTATTCGGTTCTGTTCCTAATTAATTGTGTTAAGGACGTGATGAATGACTGGTTTTATTTTACGTCTTTACGATAGGCTAGCAGCAGCCTAAAATCTAACAAAGAGTGCACTGTGAGCAATTTCAACTGTTTGAAGAGAGGTGTGGTATGAGCGTCTACTGGAACATTACAGATACTACGTATCACCCTTTTTTGAAGCAGGAATAACCGATGTATGTTAGTAGCAGACGTCGAACTCCACACGAGATTGCAGTAGTGTACGTGACTCAGGAAAAGAGCGTTGTACAGATGTTTGACCTTACGTGGCAGCGGTCTTGAGCTGAACAGTACAACAGGGACTTACAGAAGTTTTCCTGCAAAAATGTCTGTGGGATTAGTCCATAACATATGACTGTCAAAAAACACCTAGCGTTTTCACAGACTGGACAAGCTCAATTGTTGAAAAACCTATTACAATGTCAGGCTCTAAATTGACACCTTTATTTTTTGGTTGAAATAAAATAGTTTCAGTTTGTCAGTATTAATTTTAAGCCATTATCCTGTCAGCATCTCTGTATTTTTGCAAGAACACAGTTCGCGGTTGAAACCAGGTTTGCGATATTGTTTTGCGAAAAAAGGACCTTAGTATCATCTGCGTAGATTATGTACTTGCGTTCACTGTCAACATAAACAAGATCATACACATATAATTTAAAAAGAAGGGTGCCCATTATGCTCGCTTGGGGAACTCCAACTGTTACTTGTTTGAGCTGAGTGCTGATTAATTTCAACTAGTTGATTCCACTAATTTAGAAATTATTTGACTATATCTAAAGTAATACCACGATTGCCATAGTACTCATGGTTCTTTAACAAAAGGCATGATTAATAGAGTCGAACGCTTTACTGAAGTAGAACTCCGAGTGTGAGCAGCTTTTTTTTTCAATGTTTCTCGGTATTAGTTCTTTTTGTGCTGGTAACGCGAGCTGGACTGACCATCCTTTTTTTTTTTTCGAAGAGTTTGCCACAAGGCATAAGTTGAGAAAGGGGGAATGGGATGCAGGAGATAGAAAGTTAAAAGAAGGAGTGCAGTCCAGTTGTGCTTATGAATTCGAGAAGGTTGGCAGTATAGCGATTGTCCATTGTCCATTTCTCATAATCACTATCGCGATTCCACCGCAGGCCCACCTTCATGATTATCCGTTGCCTGATGTGCGTTGTTGATGGACACGTCCACAACAAGTGGCGCACATCGCAGACGTCAGGTGGAGTGTCACAGTGAGGGCACCTGTCAGTCACTGGTAGGTCTTTTTCCCGCCATCGATGTCGAACAGATGGGATCAGAGCCGCCCGTGCCCGGATCCGGCGCACTGTCACCCCCTCCTGCCGAGTAAGACTACGGGGGAGAGGGTGCGAACACGGAGGAATGAGAGCGCGTGTTCGGTGGCGCAGAACTTGCGAATCGGAAACGTGGGACAGGAACGAATCTGGGGGAAGAGGGGAAGGTGGTGGATCATCTGATGTGTTTATATGCGTCATAGCATCTGCTTGTATGTTATGTGGATCGCGAGCATGGCCGCGAATCCAGTGTATGCGAATAGGACATGGGTACTTTGAACATAGCAAATGTATGGACTGTGTTATTTGGAATGTGCGTCGAACGGCCTTAAGCTGTTTAAGGGCAGTGAGAGAGTCTGTGTAAAGATGAGCTGCATTGAATGTAGGGACTGGTGGGAGGGAATGTATAGCATTGTAAATTGCTTGGAGTTCCACTGCCAGAGGGGTGCACGTATCCGCGGTATATGTCACGTGAGTGTTGAGATGCGGATGAGAGGGACTATACACGGCAGTAACTCCTCGCTCTGCAGTATGTGATGCATCGGTATATATTATGCACCCTTCAGGCAGATGTGCGGATGATACCGACGGGGAATCAGTGGGGCGATTGTCCGTGAGCTGGCAGTACGACCATGGAGGTAGTGTCTTTAAATGATGTAGTTGTAAAGACTGTTTGCGAGCTCTGTTTGCCATCCGCTGATCAACGAGTTCAGTGAGCGTATTAAGCTGGGCATACTCCTGAAGTACTGGTATGGGTGTTAGGCGGGGGAGGTACGTTATTGCACGCATAGCCTCACGATTGATGGCCTCAAGGGAGTCCCACTGTCTGCGGGTGAGACGTTGAAACTGTGCCTGGTATATTATACGTGGCTGGAGGACAGAGCGAACAAGCTTGCGGGCCGTGCGAGCACGCGCGCCGCCAGAGCGCATAGCTATGTGACGAATGAGACCTAAAGTAGCGTGAGCGGTCTTACGGATGGCTGCCAGCCACGGTGTGCCAGCACCCAGAGGAATGTAGAAGAAGACCAAGAATGCGAACGGTTTGTACCTGAGGAATTGGGGTTTTATCTATCATAAAATTTATATTGGGAGCTTTCCGTAAGCCAGCTTTATTTCCAATTCGAATGAAACAGGATTTTGTATGCGAAAGAGTTAGGCCCAAAGGAGGGAGGCGAAATATCAATACATCCAGCGCATGCTGGAGGGCCGCGTGATGAACAGACGCACCATAAGGTTATATCATCGGCATACGCAAGCACCCGTATAGAAGGGATGGCCTCTAGGGCTCGAATAAGTGGAATGAAGGCCACATTAAATAAAGTAGGGGCGAGAACGGAGCCCTGGGGCACTCCTCTGTTTGAGGGGAAGTGACCAAAGGGCTTTCCATGGACACGCACACTGAATGTTCTATTTGTTAGAAAGGCGTGAACGGCGAGGAGAAACCTGTGAGGAAGACCAAGAGTTTGTAGGGAGGCAAGAATGGCTGAGGGAAGGATGTTATCTTATGCCTTTGTTATATCTGTAGCGATCACAGTTCTAACAAGATGACTGTGCGGAGAGTGGTGAAGCACGTCAGCAGCCAAAGTAGCAAGACCGTCCTCCGTTCCTATTTGCGGGCGGAAGCCAATTTGGGATTCTGGATAACAATCATGGGATTCCAACCACCACGATAAGCGAGTGGCGAGAATGTTTTCGTAAAGCTTGCAGACTGTTGGCTTCAGGGAAATTGGACGAAGGGCCGAGAGAGATACTGGAGGATGACCTGACTTCGGTATTGGAACAACAATAGAATGCTTCCACTCGTCCGGCATGACACCAGAATGCCACACGTCATTGAATGCATCAAGCAGGGCCTGCAAAGCAGTCCCTTCCAAGTTGCGGAATAAGGAGTTAGGTATGCCGTCGTGGCCGGGAGCAGAGTTAGATTTGAGGCGTTCAATGGAGGCCAGCAGCTCTGCCATGGTTAGGTCAGAAGTAATCGCATCGGCGGGTTCGGTAACCGGTAAGCAAGGTGGAGAAGTTGAGGTGGAATCATAGTGGGGAAAAAAACTGTCTGGCCGCCTGTTTTGCAAATGTGTCCTCATCTACATTCATAGCAAGGCGAATGCTCTCTGTGTAATCAGAAACTTGAGAAGAGCGCTCCATGGCGGGAAACACTCTCCAAAGTTGTCGATTACTCTGCTTGGAGGACAGGCGCTCACACCATGAAGCCCAACGTTGCCTTCCTAGACGCTTTTCATACCGCCTCGCACGCGCGGTAGCCCGGTGAAGAGCGGGGATAGCCGATGGGTAATCGGGGTTACGAGCAGCATAATGATCTGCCTGGCGACGCAGAGCCCAAAGATTCAGGAGGTGGATGTCCGGGTTTGGCTCGTATTCATTTACAGTGGTGGTAATCGTGTGGGACGCAAGAACAGCAGAGAGAGTAGACAATGCTGATGATGGGGTGAAATCAGATAAGCGATTGTCTGCGCGTACAGAGTCCCAAGATGTTATTCGTACGCTACGGCGTATTTTACGTATCCGCGAAGGAGTGAGAGAGATAAAGATAGGACTGTGATCACTACCCCAGGTATCTGGTTCAACAGCCCAACGAGGGCTACCAGGGCCTAACCACCAAGTCAAATCAGGTGAATAAGGCCCACCTCGTGGACGGGTAGATGTAAGCGGGTGGTTTAAAAGGTGAAAATAATTATCTGAAAAGCTTCCCTGGATGTGTGCACCCCTGGGAGAATCCGATGGATAACCCCACGAGGTGTGTGCGCCATTGAAGTCTCCACCGACTAGAATAGAGCTACCCGAGTAGGTAGAACGCAGAAAACGAACCCATCCAAGATTAGGAGATGCGGAATCAGGACGTCCATAAAAAGAAACTAGTATAAGTGGCGTGCGTACAGGCTTAACTAGGAGTGCTACACCACCTCTTGGCGTGTGTTACACCAGCGTGAAATGTCGATCGGTGTGTGGGGAACTGAAGTGTGAATATAAATTGCAGATTTACCGGGGCTGAGGGAAGAGGTGATACAACGGCGATCAGGAATGGAAGGTGAATGGTAAGCGCAGAATCCTGAAAGGCGAGGAAGTGAGTTATACTCTTGAAGTAAGAAGGCCCACGCCTTTAGCTTTTTGTCGCGAAGACGGATGTTCACTTCAGAGGCCTTATTCGCAAAGCCTCGACAATTCCACTGCACCACCAGAGACAGTGCATTATCCATTGCGAGGCCGAAGAGCTTCTACGATGAGGGAGGTCACCTGCTCCATAAGGGCTAATATTTTATCCACTGTCGGGGTATTCGGGGTTAACGTGTTGTCTGCACGTGATTGTGGTTTGTTGCTTATTGAGGTGATTCATTTGAAATCTTATCACGAGGTATTATAGTTCTTCGAGAGGGGTGAGAGCGACGCTGTTCTCGGAGCTGGGTGAGTTCGTCTAGACGTTGGCGAGCCTCTGCAATGGCATTGTCTAAAGCAGCGTCTTCATCTGCGGCATCCACATTTGATTGGTGCACTGGCCGTTTTGGTGTACCATTTGATCCACGAGGGTGGGTCGCTTGTGCGTATGTACCATGCTGAGAAGACGTATGATGAGCAGGTGGGTCAAGTAAAGGAAGTGCAGGGAAGTCGGTTTCTTCACATGTAAGAGCAGCGAAGCGATTACTTGTAGGAATATCTTCTTTTCCAGGCGGCTTGCGCGACGGCCTCGTTCTCTTCTTCTTTGGACAAACGGGGGAGCGCATGTCATGGTCCGCCGATTTGCATAGGGCACAAAGCGCTATTGGTTCATTCATGTCGGCCACAGCTGCCGGATTAGGGCAGGTATTTTCTTTTCGGAAAGCATATCGCCGCATAGAAGACGACGCAAAACATGACGACTGGGAACACAAGCGCGAGCCTGGAAGAAGAAGGAGGGAGCTTGAGCGCGAACTCGTTCTAGTCTACTTGGAGGCTCGCATTCCGGACCTTAACTCCCATTTCCGCCTTCTAACTGTCAGATAATTATTGCGATCATTTGAGGGTACTCCCGGTGTGGATATACCTATTTTTGTAATAAACCTCGCCCTCTTTCTCACTCACCAGTGGCCAAGGGTCTGCAAGCCCTAGGTTGTTTTCACGCTGAGAATTTTAGCAAACATTGGCGTGGACCTTGCTTCTATATGTCCTATCGGTTGCTCAACGTTCTCTGTCGATATAAATTATGATTTTATGTTTCCATCTAATGTGAAGCACTTACCCTCAAGTCTAATATCCAGTATCCTATGTGAATACCTTGAAAAGTTTCCTGATCATACTGTAATTGCCACTGACGCGTCCGTGATTGCGCACAAAGCAGTGATTGGAATTTTTTCTGAGTCTCTTTCCTGGAGTTTTTCGGTGCGTGTCCCGGATTACACATCAATATTTCTAGCAGTTTATGGCAATTGGGCTAGCACTACTAAAATTTCCATGCAGTCAATCAAAAATAATTTTTCTGTCAGACTCTCTTTCTGTTTTGTTGTCACTGGAATCAGCACGGGATGCTCTGTTGAGCCGCTCACTAAAGTATTTCAGACCGGGGTGGGTGAAAGAAATACGCTTCATCTGGGTCCCCGGTCACAGTGGTATTTTACAGAATAAAGCGGCAGATTTCCCGGCTAAATCAGCTCTTGATGCATTTGTTTCATGTACCAGCCCTAATATCATCATTTTTGGAATGTCCCGTTTCCAGCGATATCAATACCTAGCCGCTTCATGCAATGATCCTTTGCTATCTACAGCTGAATACCAGCATCTCATATACTCATTGAAAGTTCGTTCATTTAAATCACGACAGTGTGAGGTAACGATGACTCTCCTGAGATGCAGGATTCCTCGCCTAAATCTTTATTTATGTAGACGCGGGATCAGCCCCACAAACCTTTGTGAGGCTTGCGGTGAAATTGAAAATATTGAAATATTGATATTGATCACTTCCTTCTCGCTTGCCGAAGGTATTCACATCAGAGGAGGGTGCATTTAGAAACTCCAATTGCACGCTTGGGACTTACGTTGTCGGTCCCGCTTCTACTCTCCTTCGGTGCGAGTGCAAAAAAATTTGCGTTGCCTCAAATTTGTCAGTACTCACATTACTACATCACAGCTACAGACAGATTTCCTTGCTAATTGTATTCCAAATTTACAAAATTTCAAATTTTTGCTTCATATTTTTTTTTTTCAATAACTTTCGAGATCTTAAATCTTATGTTTTTGTTTAGTTGTCAATTACTTTAATACAATAATTCAGTTTGTGCAGGACATTTCGGAGTCCTCACTGAACCCTGGCCAATCCCTCTTCGTGAGTATGTGCCCAATATCAAGGAAGAAGAAGAAGAATCAAACCGTCTGATCTTTCGGCCCTTCTTGGCATTCTATCGAGACTTGACACTGGTGGAGCGCACTGGGGTATGCATAAGACTCCTTCCGGCAGTCCTTAGCGGATCCCAGACATCGACACGCCTGTCCATCGCGCTAGCCGCTGACTTCTAGGCCTAGCCCCGGAGTACAGCCATCTGCCGAGCGACTCTTCAAACGCCCAAGTTCGTCAGGTCTCCCAAGCAATGGCACATTCCAACCTTAAGCCGGTGACTCATTAGAACACCAACGTACCAGAGTGCTTTCGCGGGGAAGCGTTTGCAGATGTGGAGGACTGGCTTGACCAGTTTGAGCGAGGGGCCAAGGTCAATCAATGGAGCGCTGACCAGAAGCTGTCTAATGTTTATTTTGCCCTTCAGGATAATGCTAGAACGTGGTTTGAAAACCACGAGACCATGCTTATCCACATGGAATGACTTCCGCCGCCAGCTGGTAGATACTTTTGCGAGAACAGATAAACGAGACAATGCGTTGCGCCTGTTGAAGAGCGCGTCTAGTGGCCGAAGGCTATGCATGAGGAAGACATGGCTCGCCTTTTTCGCCGTGCCGACCCTGATATGAGTGTGCCAAGGAAGCTACGGCATCTCATGCATGGCGTCAAAGAACAGGTGTTTGCCGGCTTGGTACGCAACCCACCAAAACCGTGAGTTCGTTAAGGACGCTATGGCTATCCAGCGAGCCCTCCAAGACCCGTGCCGCCAGTACAACCGACCTGTCAACTGTGCCCCGACGACGTCGGCGGCGCTGACTGCAACAGATACGACCACTCTTCGAGAGATCATTAGAGAAATTGTCCTTGAGGAGCTGCAGCGAATTACGGCTACGAAGGCTCAGTCGTCAGAGTCCCCCACGGAAAATGTGAGGAATGAAATTCGGTACGCCCTATCACCGTCGATACCATGCATCGAGTCTCATCCAGTCGACAACGAGGCAGCCCTTTCCGAACCATACCACGCTCCAAAACCGATCAGCTGCATGGCCAACATTCCTGCACCTTATCACAAGCCGCAGCCCGAGAGCTATGCCGCGGTCCTTCATCGCCCACCTCCAGACCACGCCCCGCCGAGCTCACCGAACCGTCAGGAGATGCGATTCTCCCAGGGGCCTCAGTGGGTGCCTCCCAGGCGCTCTCAGCTGCGCCGAACTGACAGGTGGCGTAGTTATGAGAGCCGACCACTTTGTTTCTACTGCGGACAACCTGGCCTTGCGTATCGGTATCTGACGCCACCGCGAAGAGGGGCAGACCTTTCCACCTTCTGCTCGCCGCCGCTTCGACACTGACTCTGCCCAAATCGACGACGCCTCTCCAGTCAGCAGGGAAACCGAATCCTCGGGCTTCTACCGCGGCTTTTCCCCATCGCCACAGCGTTATTAGTCGCCGATGCGTCGCAGCACTGCTGACGTTAGCGGACGGCGGTCCCCTAGCCTTCACCGGAGAACATAACAGCTGCAACCTTGCGAGGGGAGGTTGCAACCAGTTGAAGAGTGTTGAAACCCTCATCACAACCGCAATTGCCAACAACCCGTGCTTCTTACGCCGCCGTTTACATTGGCATTGCCGCGCTACCGGCGAAAATGTCGTACTAGATGATCAGCCATGACGACAAGCTAACCGCGCCGACTTTGCCGCACTTCCGCCGCAAATGCCGAAAGAGACGAGCAACCCAGATAACTTTGTTAGCGCTGAACTCGCCGTTTCCGTTGATGGGCTGGGGGTACATGCTCTGGTGGATACCGGGGCAGATTTTTCAATTATCAGCCAGGAACAGGCCGACACGCTGCGCAAAGTAAAAACTGAATGGACTGGGCCAGTAATAAGAAGTGCTGGGGGTCAGCTACTGGCACCGACAGGGAAATGCACTGCCCGGATAGAAGTAGGAAACGCGGTGTTTGTTGGCAGCTTCGTTATTCTCCCTGACTGCTGCAAAGACCTCATCTTGGGCATGTACTTTCTGAGTCTTCATGGGGCTGTAATCAGCATTCGTGACAGCGTCGTTGCCTTCACCAATAAACATGAAGACCTTGGTTATGCGCAAGTACCACTATTGCCCTTACGCGTCGCCAATGAGACGGTGACATTACCTCCGCGATCATGCTCTCTTGTTGAAGTGAAATGCGACGACGAGCATACAGGCGATGGCAATGGGCATAACGAACTGCTGCTGAAAAACTTCAGCGACGAGCGTCAGCAAATTCCGAAAGGTACAACTGTGGCCTTTTTCGACAGCCTCCCAAATGCGCAGCACTGCTGCTTACTGCAGCAGAGAGGATCAGTGTGCAAGACACCCGTAACCATCGTTGATGTGAGCCCAAATTTGTCTTCTTCAGAGCGGGACTGCCTTTTCGATCTCATAGATCAATTTCGAGACTTTGGTTCAGAATCGCGGATCGGCCAAACGCCTTTGACAAAATATCGGATTGTCACGGATGACTCGATTCGCCCGATTCGACAAAATCCTTACCGTGTAGCTCCGAAAGAACGCGGAGCCATTCAGCGCCAGGGGGCCGAAATTATAAGGGACGACGTTATCCAGCCGTCACAGAGTCCCTGGGCTTCCCCCGTGGTATACTTGTTAAAACGAAGGACAGCAGCTTACGATTTTGCATAGACTATCGCAAGCTCAACCAAGTGACCAAAAAAGACGTGAACCCTCTCCCTCGCATCGACGATTCCCTTGATCGCCTACGAAATGTACGTTACTTCTCATCGATCGACTTGAAAAGTGAATATTGGCAAATCGAAGTTGATGAGAGGGATTCGTCACTCCCGACGGATTGTATGAGTTTAAAGTCCTTTCGTTCAGTTCATGCTCGGCGCCAGCAACATTTCAGAGGCTGATGGACACTGTGCTTTCGGGACGTAAGTGGCAAACATGCTTGGTGTATCTTCACGACGTGATCGTGTTTTCGGCTACATTTGAAGAGCATCTACTCCGTTTGCTAGCTGTGTTTCAGGCCATACGATCTGCGGGCCTCACACTAAAACCCGGGAAGTGCCCCTTCGGTTACGAGGAGCTGCAGTTCTTAGGTCACTTCGTTAGCCATGAAGGTGTCCTGCCTGATTCTGAAAAGCTCTCCGCAGTCGCCAAGTTCCCAACACCTACGGACAAAAAGACATTGCGGCGCTTCCTGGGTCTGTGCGCCTATTACCGTCGGTTTATTGCTGGCTTCTCACGAATTGCCTGGTCATTAACTTCACAGACGCGTGACAACGCTCTCTTTCGCTGGGGTGAAGAACAGCAACAAGCTTTTAATGAGCTGCGGAGGCGTCTACAGACACCGCCTTTCCTGGCGCACTTTGATGACGACGCCCCTACACTGCTTCATACGGACGCCAGAAACGTGGGCTTAGGTGCTCTGCTGGTGCAGCTCCAAGTTGGTGTGGAAACAGTAATTGCTTACGCCAGCAGGACCCTATCTAAAGCAGAAGCGTACTACTCGACAACCGAAAAAGAATGCCTTGCAGTGGTATGGGCGGTTATGAAGTTCCGCCCTTATTTGTACGCTCGCCTCTTTCAAGTCGTCAGCCACCATCACTCTCTCTGTTGGCTGACGAACTTAAAGGACCCTTCAGGGATACTCGTGCGTTGGAGCATTCGGTTACAAGAATTCTACATGGTAGTTATTTACAAATATGGAGAAAAGCACACGGATGCAGATTGCCTTTCGCGAGCGCCGGTCGACCCTTTCACTATGACCGATGAAGACACTGCGTTTTTAGGTGTAATAGATGACGCAACGCTTTCCAACAGCAGGGAGAGGGCCAGGAATAGAGGGTTTAGAAAAGTAAGGCTGGCAACCATGAGCGGCACGCTGATCCGGCGCTGGCATAGCTCCATCCGTTCGCTTTGGTTCGCTTCGTGTCCATCCGTCAGCGCCCGCCGTTCTGTCCGCGCTTTTCATGTTGTAACTTAGTGTGCTGTGCTTGGACCTCTCTTCTGTCCCTGGCGGTGTCTATTAGCGAAGTCAAGAAGCGTATTTTGACAGCCGAGGCGTAGCGGTTACAAACTGCTCTACGAGTCGTGCATGGGCCCCTCGTCGATCCGCGCAGCGTCATCCGTATCTAGGTACAGTATCTAGAGTTTTGTAATGTGCAGATTTTTTTTGTCTGTGTGCCTTTACTATTTACTTTAACGACTACTATGAGAAGCGATCGCGAGTCTGCTTGGTTTGTGCATCACCGTCGCTCATCCCACTGCTACCAGTGGGATACTTGTTCGTGAAATGAGCGAGGGTGCAATTTGTTTTGAGATGAAAGAATCGTGCGTAATTAGGCGTAAGTCGGAATGGCGCTTAGCACTTTCCTGCCTATGCCGTCGGTGCAGTGATTGGCACGGGTCTCGGAAATAATCGGGGGCTGCGTTAAAAAAAAGAAAAATGTGTCATGGTAATTTCTGCTTCCAGTGAGTGAAGATTGATTGGTGTGCGATATGCGATGATGAGCTAATGAAATATTTGTAATTAATTGACCAATTGATGAAATAAAGCACAAAAAGAGAAAAAAATGAGAAATTGAGGGTTTAAAGATGACAAAATGCTCTGAAGAAAAAATCAGTACTTGGTGATGCTAATGAACAAAATTTAGAATGTGTCATTGATTAATTGAAATAATTGAATGTGTTCAAAGGTGTCAAATTGCTCAGAATGGAAAGGTGATTATTGCTGACCCTAAGTATTGGTGTATAAAAATATAAGACATTAAATAAAATAAATAAAAGCCAAACATTCAAAAAGGAAAGAAAGAAAACGTGTGTGTGTGTGTGTGAGAGAGAGACGCTATCGCGTCATGCCCTTAACGGCGAGCTTATGTATCCCTCTAATGTTATATAACAGTATTATATAATATAAATCTGACATTATGAACACAGCCAGTTGCACCAAGCACTGACACTTCGAAGTAATGTGAGTTGACTTTTCAAATTTCTTTTATGTTTCAGACGAGTTCCTCTTCCTCCGAATTTCTCGAAGCTTGCCATAACAGCACTTTCATATGAGGTTAAGGCTCCAAATGTCTTCTATCTGACAGAAGGAATAAACAAGAAATCGGCATAATTACAAAATGAAACTGAACTGTAAATCGCAACCGCGAGAAAATTGTTATGCTGCATTAATCAAACAGCAAGAACAAAAAAAAAAAGAAACGGCGATCAATCTCTTCTTAGGTTCTCTCTGCACTTTCAAGCTTTTCATTCATTTATTAATTTCTTAATTCATCATCACATATCCGACTGATGCCTTAAGGCAATGCATTTTATTACAAAAATAAATCTCCGTCTACTCACGCGAAATTTAAAGTTGTGCGCACGGGTGTTCTGTCGCGAGCGGCGCACACTTCGCGGTGACGTCGACACAATTCACGTTCTAAACATGACCACTCTCGAACAGGCGGTGCCCTTTTGCCAGTAGTGGCTTTCGGAAGTAGCTCTGAAGGCATTCGATTGCCTTAAAACCGCAGAAAATGAGAGCCGAGATGCTTCCCTCCATACAACGGCGAACGCAATCCGACCGCGCCGGCCGCCTCAGATTAGTCCGCGCCGCCGTTGGCGGCGCTGAACGCTGCACTCCACTAGCACCGCCTGGCCACTGCAGGTTGCCTATAGCGGCCATGTCTGGCCGCGGTAACAGGTTCACCAGTGGAGAAGACAAGGAATTTGAGATCGTTCTGCCTACCCTGCCCACCGGACTTGTTTTAAACACGGTTTCTTTGCACAGCGACGTGCGTGTTAGACCCTACAGGGTCGAAGACTTCAGAGACGCCCTGGCCAATGTTGATGTGCTCCCCGACGTGGTGTCGTTGGGGGCGTACCAGATTAATCATGTGTGGGCTGTGACCTTCAGCAGCCCTGAAGCGGCAAATAAACTGGCTGCCCTTAAGGAGATCAAGGTCAAGGGACGCCGCTGCATCGTCTTTGACCCAGAAGAACAGCAAATTAAACTGCGTCTGCACTGGATGCTGCACGGCGCTCTCGACGAGGACATCCTCACTACTTTCGCGGCGTTTGGCGCCGTGACCGAGGTGACCCGAGAACGTTGGCTCGTTGCTGGCATGAAAGAGAAAGGATCTACTGCGTGGACTGTGCTGTTAAAACTGAAGCCAGGTGTGAAATTCGATGACCTACCTCATCAGGTTCAAGTGGCTGGCG
>NC_139344.1:462488530-462508530 GCF_055883805.1 Amblyomma maculatum | reverse complement strand
CTGTTCGCGTCGTGACACTGTAACAGAAGTTAAGGAGCGATTACACGGTTATGCAGGTGTGTCAGCCCGATCAGGTCTGCCTCTGGGTGCGTCAATCTCAAAGGCCATAATGACTGCAGTGGAAGCATCAATGACTAAAATGGTCGACCGAATAGTTGCTACTGTCTCAGAGTGTTTTTCTAACGTTCTGGCACTTCAGCTAACGCAAGCCCTGCAATCAGGAACAGCCCCTTTCATAGCAAACATGCCCTCTGAAAGCTCTCAACTGCTTGAAAGCACTACTGTTGAATCGCCTCACAGGGCTGCTACTCCAGATGACGATGGAAACATTAATGACGCAGAGATGGTGGAATCTGATGTAAGAATTCTAAAACGGTGTGGGTCTCCCATTTCCAACCATTCTTCTCCGCGGTCCCAACCAAAATCAAAGAAACATCAGCATACATCAAAGCCAAAGGATAATATTTTGGGGCAGGCAGTTGCGGCTGCCCAGATTTCGCAATCATAGGGGCACTAAGAGTTTTCCAGTGGAACTGTCGTTCAATTCTAACAGCTTCAACAGATTTAGTTTACATTTCTTCTCAATATAATCCACACATAATTATTTTGCAAGAAACTTGGCTAACAGCCGGAAAGCATTTCTATTTACAAAATTATCATTCATTCCGATAAGATCGCTGATCAAAAGGAGGAGGTTTAATTATATTTGTCTGTACAAAATTCTGTCACAGGGCTAAGCTTTCTTTCCAGCTATCTTCTATAGATTGTGACTTACTGGCCCTAGACTTTGAAATTCCAGGCCACTTTCCGTTTTCCTTAGTGAATGCTTATTTCCCTAGCGGTGTACAAGATACAAAACCTCTAGATCTGCTATTAGTTGATTGTCGAATATCAGTTCTTCTGGCTGGTGATTTTAATTCGCATCATGTGTCATGGGGCTACAAGACAGATAGCTGTGGCAAGCGTCTTTGGGATTGGATAACAAATAATAACTTTTCCTGTAAAAATTCGGGTTCGGCCACTTTCATAAGAAAACGATGTCAATCTGTGTTAGATTTAACTTTTACCTCTCCCAGTATTTTCGTTAATAACTGGTCGACATTTGATTGTGGCACCTCTAGTGACCACATACCGAATGCGTTTGAGGTTAATCGCCCTGTAACTCCAGCGACTGCTCAGTTGAAGTCATTTATTAACTATAATAACTTTCAGTTATCGTTACGCTCTAATCTTGAGCCATTGACTAACACGGAGGAAGAACAAAAATCAAAACGCTTATGCTCGGTGATTGAGGATTGCCGTAAGAAGCCTGATATTTTGGTACGGAGCTCAAAGGTGAATACTTCAGCTGTTTGATGGAATGCTGATTGTTCCCGAGATTACAGACGTAGAAAGGCGGCATGGAAAAAGCTTCTCCACAACCAGTGCCCGAAAAACTGGCAGTATTACAAGTTCATTGCAGCTACTTTTAAACGTACAGTTGCAAAAGCGAAGGACGAGTATGATGCTAAGCATTTTGATTTCCTCTCTAAATCGGGCAATCGAACTGCTCTTTTTGGGTTTTTACGCTCGCGAAAAAAGATTCCGCAAGCACAAAATCTACATTCCTTTATTTGGCTCCCCCATGAAGCAATATACACAATTGAAACAATTGCCAAAGGACTGGAGAAGCGTTTCTCGTCTGCACTTCCTTCGGGCGCCATATCTGTAATGCCAATGGAACCAGTTAATTATGATCCTCAAATTTCCGTTTCTGAGCTTTCTCCTATAGTTATGAGATTACCAGCCGCTGCTCCCGGTCCTGATAACGTAACTTCAAAAACGTTAAACATTCTTTTTGACGAGTCACCTGAGACGCTATTAGAGCTAGTAAATTATTCCATCAAACATGCTTGGATACACCCAGAATGGATACTTGCCAAATTAATTCCTTTACTTAAGAATAAAGGCGGTGCCTTGTGAATTGATAATATTAGACCAATTGCATTAACATCAAACATTGTAAAATTAATTGAAAAAGTAATACTTATACGTATTTCGGACTTCATGAATAAAGAAAATATCCTCAGTCCTTGTCAAAGTGGTTTCCGTCAAAAGTGTTCCATCTGGAACGCGCATGCTGATCTCGAGAGTCGAGTTCTTTTAGCGCGGCGCCAAAAAATGAACGCTGCCTTCATAACGCTAGATATAGCCAAGGCCTATGATAGCGTTGAGCATAGCATTCTATTGCAAAAATTAAACTCTCTTCAGTTTCCACATTGTTTAGTAGCCTGGATAGCTGAATTCCTCCAATACCGAGAGTTTTACTGTGCATTAAATGGCGTTCCTTCTGGCAGATATAAGCAAGCCAAGGGAGTGCCGCAAGGAGCAGTCCTTTTACCAGTCCTTTTCAACATACTACTCAGCTCAATACCAGTTAATCATGACGTTCGCACATGCATATATGCGGATGATATTGCGTTTTTGGCAACTGCATCGGATATTCAATCCCTTTATCTCCACTTGCAAACGTATCGAAACTCTATTGAGAATTGGTTGTGTGGCTTGCGTCTCACATTAAATGTGAACAAAAGCACAGTCCTGTATTCAATATAAAAGATTCTGTAAGTCTGTCTGTAATGTATCAGCAGCAAATAATACCACAGGTTAAATCATTAAAGTATTTAGGGGTCACTTATGATGATAATCTTTCATGGCAGCCCCACATTAACCATATTGCTACGAAAGGGGCTCGGGCCGTGGGCATGTTGCGCCGAATTAGTCGTCCCAGGTCTGGAATGCGGAGAGATGTCCTTTTAATGATTTATGTTATGTATGCGGGTCCAATTTTAGAGTTCGGTTCAGTCTTGTTTTCTGGATCAGCAGCTTATAAAATTCGACCGCTTGTTCTCTTGGAGCGAGAAGCGCTTCGGTTGTGTCTTAGACTTCCAAAATTTGTTGCCAACAATGTGCTCTACCTTGAAGCCCGGATTCCACCCTTGATATATAGATTACAAATTCTAACCGTTCAGACGTACTTAAGGATATATGAATCAGAGTTTCGCCGATCTATGTCTATTTTTTGCTGTCAACCGACCTCCTTTTTCGGTGTCCATTGGCCTAAATTTCACACTCCGCAGGTTGTTATGGTCAAAAATTTGCTGGACCCTTTAAATGTTTCCCTTCCTAGTATTCTACCCATACAAACCATTGGTTCTTCTATTGAAATTGTTTTTGACGACATATTCCCGAATAATGCTAAAAACTTATCATCCGTTATTCTAAACGGATTATTAGAAGATCATTTAAGAAGTATTTTTGCTAGTTTAGTTGTAGCTACTGACGCATCTCAAAGTAATGAAAAGGCGGGTGTGGGTATATATTGTCCACATTTAGACTGGTCTTTTTCTGTCCGGCTTCCGGACTTCACCCCAATTTTTGAAGCGGAGTTTCTGGCGGTGGTACTCGCTTTACGGAAATTAGACTCATCTTTTTCTAAAGTGACTGTAATTTCCGACTCTCTGTCCTTGTGTTCATCTCTCTCTTCGTCGGTGGATTCTGCTATAGTAAAAACTTTGTCTCCCTGATCCCTAGACATTTGAAAATTGTACATATGGTATGGGTACCAGGCCACAGCAATGTGACTTTAAATGAATATGCTGACAATTTGGCAAAAGAGTCCCTTAATGGCCCCGTATTATGTATCCTTCCGGCGACCGCGTACATCACCGCAGCGAGGTTTCGAAGAAACGTTCTATTAAATATAAAAAATGGACATCTTTTAAGATCTGATGACTACCTGCATCTAAATTATTCTTGGAATAGAAAATTATGTCATTCATGGCAACTTGAGATTTCTCTAACAAGGCTGCGATGCCGTATCCCACCTTTAAATTTCTATCTTTACAGGTCTGGTTTGGCACTGTCTCCCGTCTGCGCATTTTGCGGTGAACAAGAAACATTAGATCACTTTTTATTGTTTTGCCGCCGCTTTACTACGTTGAGAAAACAGTTGATGGAATAGCGATTGCAACAGCTTGGCCTTAGTTTAAGCAGCCCGACATTGTTATCATTTGGCGCCACCATCCTTGGGCACAGTCACAGGTCTGTTTTTACCGCCATGCAAAATTTTTTACTGGACTCAAATCGCTTGCGTTGCTAAATTTTAAACATCGCTTGTTCTACAATTGTAGTGTCAATCTCCCGTGAGTGTTACCACTTTTCATTTTATATTTTACTTATTTCCCGTTTTGTGTCCTTTCCTCTACCCCTGAAATCATTTTCTTAATGCAAGTATATATAAAAAAAATTCTTTGCTACCCAATTCTTGTCCGATCCCCCTCTGTAGGTATGTGCCATAAGTTATTTGGACGACAACAACAACTACGTGGTCGAATTTGGACGGGTCGAGTTTGAATGCGCTCAGCTGGGTGATGATATCTATGGCCTCTCCTTCCACTTCGGTCAGCGTAGACGTCGTGTTTTGCTTGAACTTTGGAACCGCGGGCTTCCTAATCCTTCTTGCTTGATGAGAAATCATCAGAGTTGTTCTACACATTTACGGACTCATCTCCCTGATCACCCTCGCTGCTGTTGCCCTCCGCAGTCTTAATCTCGCTCTTGCTCTCTTCGTGTACTCCTTCCGTTATCACCAGGACTTCTAGCTCAGGCGCAAGCTTTTTTCTTGTGTACTCAGAGTTGGTTTTTTCAGCCCAGCATCTCCATATGTTGAATGCCTGGTCTATGCCACCGCCTGAGACCTTCACTCCAACTACGGGGGCGAAAACCAAAACCGCAATCCCAGCCTTCAGCTTGAGCACCTCGATTTTTCCGATGCTTCGCTCAGCAGAAACATCTTTGTCCAGGCGAGTGTTTGTCTGGAGGAGCTGCTGCAGGAGCTGGACATCAGCAGCTGAGGAACCGCCTCTGTTCGAGGTGGTCGCCCATATCATGCTGCAACTGCTCCTTTCTCTTTCTCTCTTTCTCAAAGCACACCAGCCACTCCAAATGGGCCAGATGTAAATCTACCTGTGCATTGCCTTTATATCCATAAACATACAATTTATGGGAGACTTAAGGAAAAAGTTGCTCCCGGCAACTTGACGGGCCTTAAACCCAGTCTGGGGGCAGCGGCAGTAGACACTGGCACATATTCAGTAAAAAACGAACAATACATATAAAAAACAAAAATTTAAACACATATTAGCTTAGGCATTGTGTCAGCAAACAGAAATGCAATATAGGAAAATATTACAAAAACCAATGTAAAGCCACGCAGTTCAGAGTGTGCACTTGAGCAACAAAAACAGTGATAGAACCATTAACCAAGTAGGCACTGCGAGGAAACAAAAAGACCTACTTCAGCCATTGACAAAGGCTGACATCAAAAGGAAATACTCATATAAACGCGAGATAGGGAAAGGGATGTTTTTACGTGTGAGGTTGTCTAACAGGCGTGGTAAGCGATGGTGTAACATTTGAAGAGCATAGTTAGTGCGAGGATGCGGCACATACCAGTATTCTGGAGACCGTTTACTGTATTCGGTTCTGTTCCTAATTAATTGTGTTAAGGACGTGATGAATGACTGGTTTTATTTTACGTCTTTACGATAGGCTAGCAGCAGCCTAAAATCTAACAAAGAGTGCACTGTGAGCAATTTCAACTGTTTGAAGAGAGGTGTGGTATGAGCGTCTACTGGAACATTACAGATACTACGTATCACCCTTTTTTGAAGCAGGAATAACCGATGTATGTTAGTAGCAGACGTCGAACTCCACACGAGATTGCAGTAGTGTACGTGACTCAGGAAAAGAGCGTTGTACAGATGTTTGACCTTACGTGGCAGCGGTCTTGAGCTGAACAGTACAACAGGGACTTACAGAAGTTTTCCTGCAAAAATGTCTGTGGGATTAGTCCATAACATATGACTGTCAAAAAACACCTAGCGTTTTCACAGACTGGACAAGCTCAATTGTTGAAAAACCTATTACAATGTCAGGCTCTAAATTGACACCTTTATTTTTTGGTTGAAATAAAATAGTTTCAGTTTGTCAGTATTAATTTTAAGCCATTATCCTGTCAGCATCTCTGTATTTTTGCAAGAACACAGTTTGCGGTTGAAACCAGGTTTGCGATATTGTTTTGCGAAAAAAGGACCTTAGTATCATCTGCGTAGATTATGTACTTGCGTTCACTGTCAACATAAACAAGATCATACACATATAATTTAAAAAGAAGGGTGCCCATTATGCTCGCTTGGGGAACTCCAACTGTTACTTGTTTGAGCTGAGTGCTGATTAATTTCAACTAGTTGATTCCACTAATTTAGAAATTATTTGACTATATCTAAAGTAATACCACGATTGCCATAGTACTCATGGTTCTTTAACAAAAGGCATGATTAATAGAGTCGAACGCTTTACTGAAGTAGAACTCCGAGTGTGAGCAGCTTTTTTTTTCAATGTTTCTCAGTATTAGTTCTTTTTGTGCTGGTAACGCGAGCTGGACTGACCATCCTTTTTTTTTTTTTCGAAGAGTTTGCCACAAGGCATAAGTTGAGAAAGGGGGAATGGGATGCAGGAGATAGAAAGTTAAAAGAAGGAGTGCAGTCCAGTTGTGCTTATGAATTCGAGAAGGTTGGCAGTATAGCGATTGTCCATTGTCCATTTCTCATAATCACTATCGCGATTCCACCGCAGGCCCACCTTCATGATTATCCGTTGCCTGATGTGCGTTGTTGATGGACACGTCCACAACAAGTGGCGCACATCGCAGACGTCAGGTGGAGTGTCACAGTGAGGGCACCTGTCAGTCACTGGTAGGTCTTTTTCCCGCCATCGATGTCGAACAGATGGGATCAGAGCCGCCCGTGCCCGGATCCGGCGCACTGTCACCCCCTCCTGCCGAGTAAGACTACGGGGGAGAGGGTGCGAACACGGAGGAATGAGAGCGCGTGTTCGGTGGCGCAGAACTTGCGAATCGGAAACGTGGGACAGGAACGAATCTGGGGGAAGAGGGGAAGGTGGTGGATCATCTGATGTGTTTATATGCGTCATAGCATCTGCTTGTATGTTATGTGGATCGCGAGCATGGCCGCGAATCCAGTGTATGCGAATAGGACATGGGTACTTTGAACATAGCAAATGTATGGACTGTGTTATTTGGAATGTGCGTCGAACGGCCTTAAGCTGTTTAAGGGCAGTGAGAGAGTCTGTGTAAAGATGAGCTGCATTGAATGTAGGGACTGGTGGGAGGGAATGTATAGCATTGTAAATTGCTTGGAGTTCCACTGCCAGAGGGGTGCACGTATCCGCGGTATATGTCACGTGAGTGTTGAGATGCGGATGAGAGGGACTATACACGGCAGTAACTCCTCGCTCTGCAGTATGTGATGCATCGGTATATATTATGCACCCTTCAGGCAGATGTGCGGATGATACCGACGGGGAATCAGTGGGGCGATTGTCCGTGAGCTGGCAGTACGACCATGGAGGTAGTGTCTTTAAATGATGTAGTTGTAAAGACTGTTTGCGAGCTCTGTTTGCCATCCGCTGATCAACGAGTTCAGTGAGCGTATTAAGCTGGGCATACTCCTGAAGTACTGGTATGGGTGTTAGGCGGGGGAGGTACGTTATTGCACGCATAGCCTCACGATTGATGGCCTCAAGGGAGTCCCACTGTCTGCGGGTGAGACGTTGAAACTGTGCCTGGTATATTATACGTGGCTGGAGGACAGAGCGAACAAGCTTGCGGGCCGTGCGAGCACGCGCGCCGCCAGAGCGCATAGCTATGTGACGAATGAGACCTAAAGTAGCGTGAGCGGTCTTACGGATGGCTGCCAGCCACGGTGTGCCAGCACCCAGAGGAATGTAGAAGAAGACCAAGAATGCGAACGGTTTGTACCTGAGGAATTGGGGTTTTATCTATCATAAAATTTATATTGGGAGCTTTCCGTAAGCCAGCTTTATTTCCAATTCGAATGAAACAGGATTTTGTATGCGAAAGAGTTAGGCCCAAAGGAGGGAGGCGAAATATCAATACATCCAGCGCATGCTGGAGGGCCGCGTGATGAACAGACGCACCATAAGGTTATATCATCGGCATACGCAAGCACCCGTATAGAAGGGATGGCCTCTAGGGCTCGAATAAGTGGAATGAAGGCCACATTAAATAAAGTAGGGGCGAGAACGGAGCCCTGGGGCACTCCTCTGTTTGAGGGGAAGTGACCAAAGGGCTTTCCATGGACACGCACACTGAATGTTCTATTTGTTAGAAAGGCGTGAACGGCGAGGAGAAACCTGTGAGGAAGACCAAGAGTTTGTAGGGAGGCAAGAATGGCTGAGGGAAGGATGTTATCTTATGCCTTTGTTATATCTGTAGCGATCACAGTTCTAACAAGATGACTGTGCGGAGAGTGGTGAAGCACGTCAGCAGCCAAAGTAGCAAGACCGTCCTCCGTTCCTATTTGCGGGCGGAAGCCAATTTGGGATTCTGGATAACAATCATGGGATTCCAACCACCACGATAAGCGAGTGGCGAGAATGTTTTCGTAAAGCTTGCAGACTGTTGGCTTCAGGGAAATTGGACGAAGGGCCGAGAGAGATACTGGAGGATGACCTGACTTCGGTATTGGAACAACAATAGAATGCTTCCACTCGTCCGGCATGACACCAGAATGCCACACGTCATTGAATGCATCAAGCAGGGCCTGCAAAGCAGTCCCTTCCAAGTTGCGGAATAAGGAGTTAGGTATGCCGTCGTGGCCGGGAGCAGAGTTAGATTTGAGGCGTTCAATGGAGGCCAGCAGCTCTGCCATGGTTAGGTCAGAAGTAATCGCATCGGCGGGTTCGGTAACCGGTAAGCAAGGTGGAGAAGTTGAGGTGGAATCATAGTGGGGAAAAAAACTGTCTGGCCGCCTGTTTTGCAAATGTGTCCTCATCTACATTCATAGCAAGGCGAATGCTCTCTGTGTAATCAGAAACTTGAGAAGAGCGCTCCATGGCGGGAAACACTCTCCAAAGTTGTCGATTACTCTGCTTGGAGGACAGGCGCTCACACCATGAAGCCCAACGTTGCCTTCCTAGACGCTTTTCATACCGCCTCGCACGCGCGGTAGCCCGGTGAAGAGCGGGGATAGCCGATGGGTAATCGGGGTTACGAGCAGCATAATGATCTGCCTGGCGACGCAGAGCCCAAAGATTCAGGAGGTGGATGTCCGGGTTTGGCTCGTATTCATTTACAGTGGTGGTAATCGTGTGGGACGCAAGAACAGCAGAGAGAGTAGACAATGCTGATGATGGGGTGAAATCAGATAAGCGATTGTCTGCGCGTACAGAGTCCCAAGATGTTATTCGTACGCTACGGCGTATTTTACGTATCCGCGAAGGAGTGAGAGAGATAAAGATAGGACTGTGATCACTACCCCAGGTATCTGGTTCAACAGCCCAACGAGGGCTACCAGGGCCTAACCACCAAGTCAAATCAGGTGAATAAGGCCCACCTCGTGGACGGGTAGATGTAAGCGGGTGGTTTAAAAGGTGAAAATAATTATCTGAAAAGCTTCCCTGGATGTGTGCACCCCTGGGAGAATCCGATGGATAACCCCACGAGGTGTGTGCGCCATTGAAGTCTCCACCGACTAGAATAGAGCTACCCGAGTAGGTAGAACGCAGAAAACGAACCCATCCAAGATTAGGAGATGCGGAATCAGGACGTCCATAAAAAGAAACTAGTATAAGTGGCGTGCGTACAGGCTTAACTAGGAGTGCTACACCACCTCTTGGCGTGTGTTACACCAGCGTGAAATGTCGATCGGTGTGTGGGGAACTGAAGTGTGAATATAAATTGCAGATTTACCGGGGCTGAGGGAAGAGGTGATACAACGGCGATCAGGAATGGAAGGTGAATGGTAAGCGCAGAATCCTGAAAGGCGAGGAAGTGAGTTATACTCTTGAAGTAAGAAGGCCCACGCCTTTAGCTTTTTGTCGCGAAGACGGATGTTCACTTCAGAGGCCTTATTCGCAAAGCCTCGACAATTCCACTGCACCACCAGAGACAGTGCATTATCCATTGCGAGGCCGAAGAGCTTCTACGATGAGGGAGGTCACCTGCTCCATAAGGGCTAATATTTTATCCACTGTCGGGGTATTCGGGGTTAACGTGTTGTCTGCACGTGATTGTGGTTTGTTGCTTATTGAGGTGATTCATTTGAAATCTTATCACGAGGTATTATAGTTCTTCGAGAGGGGTGAGAGCGACGCTGTTCTCGGAGCTGGGTGAGTTCGTCTAGACGTTGGCGAGCCTCTGCAATGGCATTGTCTAAAGCAGCGTCTTCATCTGCGGCATCCACATTTGATTGGTGCACTGGCCGTTTTGGTGTACCATTTGATCCACGAGGGTGGGTCGCTTGTGCGTATGTACCATGCTGAGAAGACGTATGATGAGCAGGTGGGTCAAGTAAAGGAAGTGCAGGGAAGTCGGTTTCTTCACATGTAAGAGCAGCGAAGCGATTACTTGTAGGAATATCTTCTTTTCCAGGCGGCTTGCGCGACGGCCTCGTTCTCTTCTTCTTTGGACAAACGGGGGAGCGCATGTCATGGTCCGCCGATTTGCATAGGGCACAAAGCGCTATTGGTTCATTCATGTCGGCCACAGCTGCCGGATTAGGGCAGGTATTTTCTTTTCGGAAAGCATATCGCCGCATAGAAGACGACGCAAAACATGACGACTGGGAACACAAGCGCGAGCCTGGAAGAAGAAGGAGGGAGCTTGAGCGCGAACTCGTTCTAGTCTACTTGGAGGCTCGCATTCCGGACCTTAACTCCCATTTCCGCCTTCTAACTGTCAGATAATTATTGCGATCATTTGAGGGTACTCCCGGTGTGGATATACCTATTTTTGTAATAAACCTCGCCCTCTTTCTCACTCACCAGTGGCCAAGGGTCTGCAAGCCCTAGGTTGTTTTCACGCTGAGAATTTTAGCAAACATTGGCGTGGACCTTGCTTCTATATGTCCTATCGGTTGCTCAACGTTCTCTGTCGATATAAATTATGATTTTATGTTTCCATCTAATGTGAAGCACTTACCCTCAAGTCTAATATCCAGTATCCTATGTGAATACCTTGAAAAGTTTCCTGATCATACTGTAATTGCCACTGACGCGTCCGTGATTGCGCACAAAGCAGTGATTGGAATTTTTTCTGAGTCTCTTTCCTGGAGTTTTTCGGTGCGTGTCCCGGATTACACATCAATATTTCTAGCAGTTTATGGCAATTGGGCTAGCACTACTAAAATTTCCATGCAGTCAATCAAAAATAATTTTTCTGTCAGACTCTCTTTCTGTTTTGTTGTCACTGGAATCAGCACGGGATGCTCTGTTGAGCCGCTCACTAAAGTATTTCAGACCGGGGTGGGTGAAAGAAATACGCTTCATCTGGGTCCCCGGTCACAGTGGTATTTTACAGAATAAAGCGGCAGATTTCCCGGCTAAATCAGCTCTTGATGCATTTGTTTCATGTACCAGCCCTAATATCATCATTTTTGGAATGTCCCGTTTCCAGCGATATCAATACCTAGCCGCTTCATGCAATGATCCTTTGCTATCTACAGCTGAATACCAGCATCTCATATACTCATTGAAAGTTCGTTCATTTAAATCACGACAGTGTGAGGTAACGATGACTCTCCTGAGATGCAGGATTCCTCGCCTAAATCTTTATTTATGTAGACGCGGGATCAGCCCCACAAACCTTTGTGAGGCTTGCGGTGAAATTGAAAATATTGAAATATTGATATTGATCACTTCCTTCTCGCTTGCCGAAGGTATTCACATCAGAGGAGGGTGCATTTAGAAACTCCAATTGCACGCTTGGGACTTACGTTGTCGGTCCCGCTTCTACTCTCCTTCGGTGCGAGTGCAAAAAAATTTGCGTTGCCTCAAATTTGTCAGTACTCACATTACTACATCACAGCTACAGACAGATTTCCTTGCTAATTGTATTCCAAATTTACAAAATTTCAAATTTTTGCTTCATATTTTTTTTTTTCAATAACTTTCGAGATCTTAAATCTTATGTTTTTGTTTAGTTGTCAATTACTTTAATACAATAATTCAGTTTGTGCAGGACATTTCGGAGTCCTCACTGAACCCTGGCCAATCCCTCTTCGTGAGTATGTGCCCAATATCAAGGAAGAAGAAGAAGAATCAAACCGTCTGATCTTTCGGCCCTTCTTGGCATTCTATCGAGACTTGACACTGGTGGAGCGCACTGGGGTATGCATAAGACTCCTTCCGGCAGTCCTTAGCGGATCCCAGACATCGACACGCCTGTCCATCGCGCTAGCCGCTGACTTCTAGGCCTAGCCCCGGAGTACAGCCATCTGCCGAGCGACTCTTCAAACGCCTAAGTTCGTCAGGTCTCCCAAGCAATGGCACATTCCAACCTTAAGCCGGTGACTCATTAGAACACCAACGTACCAGAGTGCTTTCGCGGGGAAGCGTTTGCAGATGTGGAGGACTGGCTTGACCAGTTTGAGCGAGGGGCCAAGGTCAATCAATGGAGCGCTGACCAGAAGCTGTCTAATGTTTATTTTGCCCTTCAGGATAATGCTAGAACGTGGTTTGAAAACCACGAGACCATGCTTATCCACATGGAATGACTTCCGCCGCCAGCTGGTAGATACTTTTGCGAGAACAGATAAACGAGACAATGCGTTGCGCCTGTTGAAGAGCGCGTCTAGTGGCCGAAGGCTATGCATGAGGAAGACATGGCTCGCCTTTTTCGCCGTGCCGACCCTGATATGAGTGTGCCAAGGAAGCTACGGCATCTCATGCATGGCGTCAAAGAACAGGTGTTTGCCGGCTTGGTACGCAACCCACCAAAACCGTGAGTTCGTTAAGGACGCTATGGCTATCCAGCGAGCCCTCCAAGACCCGTGCCGCCAGTACAACCGACCTGTCAACTGTGCCCCGACGACGTCGGCGGCGCTGACTGCAACAGATACGACCACTCTTCGAGAGATCATTAGAGAAATTGTCCTTGAGGAGCTGCAGCGAATTACGGCTACGAAGGCTCAGTCGTCAGAGTCCCCCACGGAAAATGTGAGGAATGAAATTCGGTACGCCCTATCACCATCGATACCATGCATCGAGTCTCATCCAGTCGACAACGAGGCAGCCCTTTCCGAACCATACCACGCTCCAAAACCGATCAGCTGCATGGCCAACATTCCTGCACCTTATCACAAGCCGCAGCCCGAGAGCTATGCCGCGGTCCTTCATCGCCCACCTCCAGACCACGCCCCGCCGAGCTCACCGAACCGTCAGGAGATGCGATTCTCCCAGGGGCCTCAGTGGGTGCCTCCCAGGCGCTCTCAGCTGCGCCGAACTGACAGGTGGCGTAGTTATGAGAGCCGACCACTTTGTTTCTACTGCGGACAACCTGGCCTTGCGTATCGGTATCTGACGCCACCGCGAAGAGGGGCAGACCTTTCCACCTTCTGCTCGCCGCCGCTTCGACACTGACTCTGCCCAAATCGACGACGCCTCTCCAGTCAGCAGGGAAACCGAATCCTCGGGCTTCTACCGCGGCTTTTCCCCATCGCCACAGCGTTATTAGTCGCCGATGCGTCGCAGCACTGCTGACGTTAGCGGACGGCGGTCCCCTAGCCTTCACCGGAGAACATAACAGCTGCAACCTTGCGAGGGGAGGTTGCAACCAGTTGAAGAGTGTTGAAACCCTCATCACAACCGCAATTGCCAACAACCCGTGCTTCTTACGCCGCCGTTTACATTGGCATTGCCGCGCTACCGGCGAAAATGTCGTACTAGATGATCAGCCATGACGACAAGCTAACCGCGCCGACTTTGCCGCACTTCCGCCGCAAATGCCGAAAGAGACGAGCAACCCAGATAACTTTGTTAGCGCTGAACTCGCCGTTTCCGTTGATGGGCTGGGGGTACATGCTCTGGTGGATACCGGGGCAGATTTTTCAATTATCAGCCAGGAACAGGCCGACACGCTGCGCAAAGTAAAAACTGAATGGACTGGGCCAGTAATAAGAAGTGCTGGGGGTCAGCTACTGGCACCGACAGGGAAATGCACTGCCCGGATAGAAGTAGGAAACGCGGTGTTTGTTGGCAGCTTCGTTATTCTCCCTGACTGCTGCAAAGACCTCATCTTGGGCATGTACTTTCTGAGTCTTCATGGGGCTGTAATCAGCATTCGTGACAGCGTCGTTGCCTTCACCAATAAACATGAAGACCTTGGTTATGCGCAAGTACCACTATTGCCCTTACGCGTCGCCAATGAGACGGTGACATTACCTCCGCGATCATGCTCTCTTGTTGAAGTGAAATGCGACGACGAGCATACAGGCGATGGCAATGGGCATAACGAACTGCTGCTGAAAAACTTCAGCGACGAGCGTCAGCAAATTCCGAAAGGTACAACTGTGGCCTTTTTCGACAGCCTCCCAAATGCGCAGCACTGCTGCTTACTGCAGCAGAGAGGATCAGTGTGCAAGACACCCGTAACCATCGTTGATGTGAGCCCAAATTTGTCTTCTTCAGAGCGGGACTGCCTTTTCGATCTCATAGATCAATTTCGAGACTTTGGTTCAGAATCGCGGATCGGCCAAACGCCTTTGACAAAATATCGGATTGTCACGGATGACTCGATTCGCCCGATTCGACAAAATCCTTACCGTGTAGCTCCGAAAGAACGCGGAGCCATTCAGCGCCAGGGGGCCGAAATTATAAGGGACGACGTTATCCAGCCGTCACAGAGTCCCTGGGCTTCCCCCGTGGTATACTTGTTAAAACGAAGGACAGCAGCTTACGATTTTGCATAGACTATCGCAAGCTCAACCAAGTGACCAAAAAAGACGTGAACCCTCTCCCTCGCATCGACGATTCCCTTGATCGCCTACGAAATGTACGTTACTTCTCATCGATCGACTTGAAAAGTGAATATTGGCAAATCGAAGTTGATGAGAGGGATTCGTCACTCCCGACGGATTGTATGAGTTTAAAGTCCTTTCGTTCAGTTCATGCTCGGCGCCAGCAACATTTCAGAGGCTGATGGACACTGTGCTTTCGGGACGTAAGTGGCAAACATGCTTGGTGTATCTTCACGACGTGATCGTGTTTTCGGCTACATTTGAAGAGCATCTACTCCGTTTGCTAGCTGTGTTTCAGGCCATACGATCTGCGGGCCTCACACTAAAACCCGGGAAGTGCCCCTTCGGTTACGAGGAGCTGCAGTTCTTAGGTCACTTCGTTAGCCATGAAGGTGTCCTGCCTGATTCTGAAAAGCTCTCCGCAGTCGCCAAGTTCCCAACACCTACGGACAAAAAGACATTGCGGCGCTTCCTGGGTCTGTGCGCCTATTACCGTCGGTTTATTGCTGGCTTCTCACGAATTGCCTGGTCATTAACTTCACAGACGCGTGACAACGCTCTCTTTCGCTGGGGTGAAGAACAGCAACAAGCTTTTAATGAGCTGCGGAGGCGTCTACAGACACCGCCTTTCCTGGCGCACTTTGATGACGACGCCCCTACACTGCTTCATACGGACGCCAGAAACGTGGGCTTAGGTGCTGTGCTGGTGCAGCTCCAAGTTGGTGTGGAAACAGTAATTGCTTACGCCAGCAGGACCCTATCTAAAGCAGAAGCGTACTACTCGACAACCGAAAAAGAATGCCTTGCAGTGGTATGGGCGGTTATGAAGTTCCGCCCTTATTTGTACGCTCGCCTCTTTCAAGTCGTCAGCCACCATCACTCTCTCTGTTGGCTGACGAACTTAAAGGACCCTTCAGGGATACTCGTGCGTTGGAGCATTCGGTTACAAGAATTCTACATGGTAGTTATTTACAAATATGGAGAAAAGCACACGGATGCAGATTGCCTTTCGCGAGCGCCGGTCGACCCTTTCACTATGACCGATGAAGACACTGCGTTTTTAGGTGTAATAGATGACGCAACGCTTTCCAACAGCAGGGAGAGGGCCAGGAATAGAGGGTTTAGAAAAGTAAGGCTGGCAACCATGAGCGGCACGCTGATCCGGCGCTGGCATAGCTCCATCCGTTCGCTTTGGTTCGCTTCGTGTCCATCCGTCAGCGCCCGCCGTTCTGTCCGCGCTTTTCATGTTGTAACTTAGTGTGCTGTGCTTGGACCTCTCTTCTGTCCCTGGCGGTGTCTATTAGCGAAGTCAAGAAGCGTATTTTGACAGCCGAGGCGTAGCGGTTACAAACTGCTCTACGAGTCGTGCATGGGCCCCTCGTCGATCCGCGCAGCGTCATCCGTATCTAGGTACAGTATCTAGAGTTTTGTAATGTGCAGATTTTTTTTGTCTGTGTGCCTTTACTATTTACTTTAACGACTACTATGAGAAGCGATCGCGAGTCTGCTTGGTTTGTGCATCACCGTCGCTCATCCCACTGCTACCAGTGGGATACTTGTTCGTGAAATGAGCGAGGGTGCAATTTGTTTTGAGATGAAAGAATCGTGCGTAATTAGGCGTAAGTCGGAATGGCGCTTAGCACTTTCCTGCCTATGCCGTCGGTGCAGTGATTGGCACGGGTCTCGGAAATAATCGGGGGCTGCGTTAAAAAAAAGAAAAATGTGTCATGGTAATTTCTGCTTCCAGTGAGTGAAGATTGATTGGTGTGCGATATGCGATGATGAGCTAATGAAATATTTGTAATTAATTGACCAATTGATGAAATAAAGCACAAAAAGAGAAAAAAATGAGAAATTGAGGGTTTAAAGATGACAAAATGCTCTGAAGAAAAAATCAGTACTTGGTGATGCTAATGAACAAAATTTAGAATGTGTCATTGATTAATTGAAATAATTGAATGTGTTCAAAGGTGTCAAATTGCTCAGAATGGAAAGGTGATTATTGCTGACCCTAAGTATTGGTGTATAAAAATATAAGACATTAAATAAAATAAATAAAAGCCAAACATTCAAAAAGGAAAGAAAGAAAACGTGTGTGTGTGTGTGTGAGAGAGAGACGCTATCGCGTCATGCCCTTAACGGCGAGCTTATGTATCCCTCTAATGTTATATAACAGTATTATATAATATAAATCTGACATTATGAACACAGCCAGTTGCACCAAGCACTGACACTTCGAAGTAATGTGAGTTGACTTTTCAAATTTCTTTTATGTTTCAGACGAGTTCCTCTTCCTCCGAATTTCTCGAAGCTTGCCATAACAGCACTTTCATATGAGGTTAAGGCTCCAAATGTCTTCTATCTGACAGAAGGAATAAACAAGAAATCGGCATAATTACAAAATGAAACTGAACTGTAAATCGCAACCGCGAGAAAATTGTTATGCTGCATTAATCAAACAGCAAGAACAAAAAAAAAAAGAAACGGCGATCAATCTCTTCTTAGGTTCTCTCTGCACTTTCAAGCTTTTCATTCATTTATTAATTTCTTAATTCATCATCACATATCCGACTGATGCCTTAAGGCAATGCATTTTATTACAAAAATAAATCTCCGTCTACTCACGCGAAATTTAAAGTTGTGCGCACGGGTGTTCTGTCGCGAGCGGCGCACACTTCGCGGTGACGTCGACACAATTCACGTTCTAAACATGACCACTCTCGAACAGGCGGTGCCCTTTTGCCAGTAGTGGCTTTCGGAAGTAGCTCTGAAGGCATTCGATTGCCTTAAAACCGCAGAAAATGAGAGCCGAGATGCTTCCCTCCATACAACGGCGAACGCAATCCGACCGCGCCGGCCGCCTCAGATTAGTCCGCGCCGCCGTTGGCGGCGCTGAACGCTGCACTCCACTAGCACCGCCTGGCCACTGCAGGTTGCCTATAGCGGCCATGTCTGGCCGCGGTAACAGGTTCACCAGTGGAGAAGACAAGGAATTTGAGATCGTTCTGCCTACCCTGCCCACCGGACTTGTTTTAAACACGGTTTCTTTGCACAGCGACGTGCGTGTTAGACCCTACAGGGTCGAAGACTTCAGAGACGCCCTGGCCAATGTTGATGTGCTCCCCGACGTGGTGTCGTTGGGGGCGTACCAGATTAATCATGTGTGGGCTGTGACCTTCAGCAGCCCTGAAGCGGCAAATAAACTGGCTGCCCTTAAGGAGATCAAGGTCAAGGGACGCCGCTGCATCGTCTTTGACCCAGAAGAACAGCAAATTAAACTGCGTCTGCACTGGATGCTGCACGGCGCTCTCGACGAGGACATCCTCACTACTTTCGCGGCGTTTGGCGCCGTGACCGAGGTGACCCGAGAACGTTGGCTCGTTGCTGGCATGAAAGAGAAAGGATCTACTGCGTGGACTGTGCTGTTAAAACTGAAGCCAGGTGTGAAATTCGATGACCTACCTCATCAGGTTCAAGTGGCTGGCGAGTTGGCCCTCGTGGTGGTGCCTGGGAGGCCTATGCAGTGCCTGCGTTGCGGTGGAACAGGCCACGTTCGCCGTGACTGTAAAGTGCCCAGGTGCTCCAAGTGCAGGCGCTACGGACACGCGGAGGTGGACAGCGTCCGTACCTACGCGTCGGCTATCGGGCATGTAGCGGCGAGCGACTCTGCGGAGCTTATGGATGTCGTCGAGGCGGAAGAAGCAGCAAGTGGAGCTGAATACGCGGGTAAACCACCAGAGGCAGCGTTTGAGGCAGCGGGTTCGAGCAGCAACATCGCCACCGCTGTTGCACCAGGAAGAGGGACACCATTTAGTGACCCATCACCTACGGATCAGGCCACGACAGAAGATTGGGCGAGCTTACCGGAGCCTTTCAATGTCGACGAAATGGTTCCCAGCGACGACCGCGAGAAGAGAGACGCCCGCGCGACTGTCATCACCGCTACGAAGCGTCCGCGTGCCGAGACCAAGACCGAAGACGACACGGCGGCAGATCACAGTGCCGAGGAACCACCGGCGAAGGCGCCTCAAGCACGGCGTTCCAGTCAGCGCTCGCGGACCAATGCTGAGACAGACAAGCGTTCCAGCCACTAGCCGCCTCATAACCAGAGGCAAGCGCCGGATGATACCGGCGGCGAAGGCAACGTCTAGCGACATGCTAGGTGCGGGAGGTAAGCATCGTGCTTTTAGTCTCTTCTTTGTATTCAAAAATGGCTTCTGCATCTCCGTTTAAAGTAGTCACCCTAAATGTTAGAGGTTTGGCAGGTAAAAGGAAACAAAGCCAGCTTTACAGGCTTTTAATGGATTACGATATAGATATATTGGCTGTGCAAGAAACGAATGTTGACGGTGAAGAGACCGAGAGTATGATGCAACGTTTCACGTCTAGGTTTTTCGCTGTAGTTAGTCACGCTGTTGGCACATCGGCTGGTTGTGTTCTTTTTGTAAAGAAACTGTCTGGGCTAGAGGTGCAGGCGCATCATTCGTGCATGACGCGACGGTGTGCTCACCTCGATTTTTCGCTGAAAGGCATTGAGTGGCGAGTTGTGTGCGTGTATGCGCCCAATGTGGTTAATGACCGTGCCGTGTTCTTTGAAAACATCGAAGAGCGCCTTCGGACAGAGAGACGGCTTATAGTTATGGGGGATTACAACTGTGTTCTAAACGCGCGTGACAAGACAAGCAGTCGCGCTTTCCGTGTCAGGAGCACTGAAGTGATGTTAAGAATATTTGACATCTATAACCTGGAAGACGTTGCAGAGTGTCTGGAGGGAGAACGCCCAGTAAAGTATACGCGATTCCAGGGCTCAAGCCATGCACGGTTAGATCGCATCTATGCCTCCGTCGATATCGTACCACAATGCAACAGGTATGAAGTAGTACCGGTGTCGTTTTCAGACCATTGTATGGTTCAATGCTGCGTAGGCATTGTAAAGCGTGGAAATGGTTTTTCGTGGACAAGCTACTTGAGGATGAATTTACAGTCGAGCAGTAAGAGAAGAAATAGCAAAAATAGATCCAGGAAAAAACATGAAGGTTTGGCAGCAGTGGGAGCTCTGTAAAGAAGCCTTTAAATTAAAAGCAATTGAAAGATCTGCTATTATAAGTCACGAAGAGAAAC
>NC_139344.1:462031030-462483530 GCF_055883805.1 Amblyomma maculatum | reverse complement strand
AAACAATTGCCAAAGGACTGGAGAAGCGTTTCTCGTCTGCACTTCCTTCGGGCGCCATATCTGTAATGCCAATGGAACCAGTTAATTATGATCCTCAAATTTCCGTTTCTGAGCTTTCTCCTATAGTTATGAGATTACCAGCCGCTGCTCCCGGTCCTGATAACGTAACTTCAAAAATGTTAAACATTCTTTTTGACGAGTCACCTGAGACGCTATTAGAGCTAGTAAATTATTCCATCAAACATGCTTGGATACACCCAGAATGGATACTTGCCAAATTAATTCCTTTACTTAAGAATAAAGGCGGTGCCTTGTGAATTGATAATATTAGACCAATTGCATTAACATCAAACATTGTAAAATTAATTGAAAAAGTAATACTTATACGTATTTCGGACTTCATGAATAAAGAAAATATCCTCAGTCCTTGTCAAAGTGGTTTCCGTCAAAAGTGTTCCATCTGGAACGCGCATGCTGATCTCGAGAGTCGAGTTCTTTTAGCGCGGCGCCAAAAAATGAACGCTGCCTTCATAACGCTAGATATAGCCAAGGCCTATGATAGCGTTGAGCATAGCATTCTATTGCAAAAATTAAACTCTCTTCAGTTTCCACATTGTTTAGTAGCCTGGATAGCTGAATTCCTCCAATACCGAGAGTTTTACTGTGCATTAAATGGCGTTCCTTCTGGCAGATATAAGCAAGCCAAGGGAGTGCCGCAAGGAGCAGTCCTTTTACCAGTCCTTTTCAACATACTACTCAGCTCAATACCAGTTAATCATGACGTTCGCACATGCATATATGCGGATGATATTGCGTTTTTGGCAACTGCATCGGATATTCAATCCCTTTATCTCCACTTGCAAACGTATCGAAACTCTATTGAGAATTGGTTGTGTGGCTTGCGTCTCACATTAAATGTGAACAAAAGCACAGTCCTGTATTCAATATAAAAGATTCTGTAAGTCTGTCTGTAATGTATCAGCAGCAAATAATACCACAGGTTAAATCATTAAAGTATTTAGGGGTCACTTATGATGATAATCTTTCATGGCAGCCCCACATTAACCATATTGCTACGAAAGGGGCTCGGGCCGTGGGCATGTTGCGCCGAATTAGTCGTCCCAGGTCTGGAATGCGGAGAGATGTCCTTTTAATGATTTATGTTATGTATGCGGGTCCAATTTTAGAGTTCGGTTCAGTCTTGTTTTCTGGATCAGCAGCTTATAAAATTCGACCGCTTGTTCTCTTGGAGCGAGAAGCGCTTCGGTTGTGTCTTAGACTTCCAAAATTTGTTGCCAACAATGTGCTCTACCTTGAAGCCCGGATTCCACCCTTGATATATAGATTACAAATTCTAACCGTTCAGACGTACTTAAGGATATATGAATCAGAGTTTCGCCGATCTATGTCTATTTTTTGCTGTCAACCGACCTCCTTTTTCGGTGTCCATTGGCCTAAATTTCACACTCCGCAGGTTGTTATGGTCAAAAATTTGCTGGACCCTTTAAATGTTTCCCTTCCTAGTATTCTACCCATACAAACCATTGGTTCTTCTATTGAAATTGTTTTTGACGACATATTCCCGAATAATGCTAAAAACTTATCATCCGTTATTCTAAACGGATTATTAGAAGATCATTTAAGAAGTATTTTTGCTAGTTTAGTTGTAGCTACTGACGCATCTCAAAGTAATGAAAAGGCGGGTGTGGGTATATATTGTCCACATTTAGACTGGTCTTTTTCTGTCCGGCTTCCGGACTTCACCCCAATTTTTGAAGCGGAGTTTCTGGCGGTGGTACTCGCTTTACGGAAATTAGACTCATCTTTTTCTAAAGTGACTGTAATTTCCGACTCTCTGTCCTTGTGTTCATCTCTCTCTTCGTCGGTGGATTCTGCTATAGTAAAAACTTTGTCTCCCTGATCCCTAGACATTTGAAAATTGTACATATGGTATGGGTACCAGGCCACAGCAATGTGACTTTAAATGAATATGCTGACAATTTGGCAAAAGAGTCCCTTAATGGCCCCGTATTATGTATCCTTCCGGCGACCGCGTACATCACCGCAGCGAGGTTTCGAAGAAACGTTCTATTAAATATAAAAAATGGACATCTTTTAAGATCTGATGACTACCTGCATCTAAATTATTCTTGGAATAGAAAATTATGTCATTCATGGCAACTTGAGATTTCTCTAACAAGGCTGCGATGCCGTATCCCACCTTTAAATTTCTATCTTTACAGGTCTGGTTTGGCACTGTCTCCCGTCTGCGCATTTTGCGGTGAACAAGAAACATTAGATCACTTTTTATTGTTTTGCCGCCGCTTTACTACGTTGAGAAAACAGTTGATGGAATAGCGATTGCAACAGCTTGGCCTTAGTTTAAGCAGCCCGACATTGTTATCATTTGGCGCCACCATCCTTGGGCACAGTCACAGGTCTGTTTTTACCGCCATGCAAAATTTTTTACTGGACTCAAATCGCTTGCGTTGCTAAATTTTAAACATCGCTTGTTCTACAATTGTAGTGTCAATCTCCCGTGAGTGTTACCACTTTTCATTTTATATTTTACTTATTTCCCGTTTTGTGTCCTTTCCTCTACCCCTGAAATCATTTTCTTAATGCAAGTATATATAAAAAAAATTCTTTGCTACCCAATTCTTGTCCGATCCCCCTCTGTAGGTATGTGCCATAAGTTATTTGGACGACAACAACAACTACGTGGTCGAATTTGGACGGGTCGAGTTTGAATGCGCTCAGCTGGGTGATGATATCTATGGCCTCTCCTTCCACTTCGGTCAGCGTAGACGTCGTGTTTTGCTTGAACTTTGGAACCGCGGGCTTCCTAATCCTTCTTGCTTGATGAGAAATCATCAGAGTTGTTCTACACATTTACGGACTCATCTCCCTGATCACCCTCGCTGCTGTTGCCCTCCGCAGTCTTAATCTCGCTCTTGCTCTCTTCGTGTACTCCTTCCGTTATCACCAGGACTTCTAGCTCAGGCGCAAGCTTTTTTCTTGTGTACTCAGAGTTGGTTTTTTCAGCCCAGCATCTCCATATGTTGAATGCCTGGTCTATGCCACCGCCTGAGACCTTCACTCCAACTACGGGGGCGAAAACCAAAACCGCAATCCCAGCCTTCAGCTTGAGCACCTCGATTTTTCCGATGCTTCGCTCAGCAGAAACATCTTTGTCCAGGCGAGTGTTTGTCTGGAGGAGCTGCTGCAGGAGCTGGACATCAGCAGCTGAGGAACCGCCTCTGTTCGAGGTGGTCGCCCATATCATGCTGCAACTGCTCCTTTCTCTTTCTCTCTTTCTCAAAGCACACCAGCCACTCCAAATGGGCCAGATGTAAATCTACCTGTGCATTGCCTTTATATCCATAAACATACAATTTATGGGAGACTTAAGGAAAAAGTTGCTCCCGGCAACTTGACGGGCCTTAAACCCAGTCTGGGGGCAGCGGCAGTAGACACTGGCACATATTCAGTAAAAAACGAACAATACATATAAAAAACAAAAATTTAAACACATATTAGCTTAGGCATTGTGTCAGCAAACAGAAATGCAATATAGGAAAATATTACAAAAACCAATGTAAAGCCACGCAGTTCAGAGTGTGCACTTGAGCAACAAAAACAGTGATAGAACCATTAACCAAGTAGGCACTGCGAGGAAACAAAAAGACCTACTTCAGCCATTGACAAAGGCTGACATCAAAAGGAAATACTCATATAAACGCGAGATAGGGAAAGGGATGTTTTTACGTGTGAGGTTGTCTAACAGGCGTGGTAAGCGATGGTGTAACATTTGAAGAGCATAGTTAGTGCGAGGATGCGGCACATACCAGTATTCTGGAGACCGTTTACTGTATTCGGTTCTGTTCCTAATTAATTGTGTTAAGGACGTGATGAATGACTGGTTTTATTTTACGTCTTTACGATAGGCTAGCAGCAGCCTAAAATCTAACAAAGAGTGCACTGTGAGCAATTTCAACTGTTTGAAGAGAGGTGTGGTATGAGCGTCTACTGGAACATTACAGATACTACGTATCACCCTTTTTTGAAGCAGGAATAACCGATGTATGTTAGTAGCAGACGTCGAACTCCACACGAGATTGCAGTAGTGTACGTGACTCAGGAAAAGAGCGTTGTACAGATGTTTGACCTTACGTGGCAGCGGTCTTGAGCTGAACAGTACAACAGGGACTTACAGAAGTTTTCCTGCAAAAATGTCTGTGGGATTAGTCCATAACATATGACTGTCAAAAAACACCTAGCGTTTTCACAGACTGGACAAGCTCAATTGTTGAAAAACCTATTACAATGTCAGGCTCTAAATTGACACCTTTATTTTTTGGTTGAAATAAAATAGTTTCAGTTTGTCAGTATTAATTTTAAGCCATTATCCTGTCAGCATCTCTGTATTTTTGCAAGAACACAGTTTGCGGTTGAAACCAGGTTTGCGATATTGTTTTGCGAAAAAAGGACCTTAGTATCATCTGCGTAGATTATGTACTTGCGTTCACTGTCAACATAAACAAGATCATACACATATAATTTAAAAAGAAGGGTGCCCATTATGCTCGCTTGGGGAACTCCAACTGTTACTTGTTTGAGCTGAGTGCTGATTAATTTCAACTAGTTGATTCCACTAATTTAGAAATTATTTGACTATATCTAAAGTAATACCACGATTGCCATAGTACTCATGGTTCTTTAACAAAAGGCATGATTAATAGAGTCGAACGCTTTACTGAAGTAGAACTCCGAGTGTGAGCAGCTTTTTTTTTCAATGTTTCTCAGTATTAGTTCTTTTTGTGCTGGTAACGCGAGCTGGACTGACCATCCTTTTTTTTTTTTTCGAAGAGTTTGCCACAAGGCATAAGTTGAGAAAGGGGGAATGGGATGCAGGAGATAGAAAGTTAAAAGAAGGAGTGCAGTCCAGTTGTGCTTATGAATTCGAGAAGGTTGGCAGTATAGCGATTGTCCATTGTCCATTTCTCATAATCACTATCGCGATTCCACCGCAGGCCCACCTTCATGATTATCCGTTGCCTGATGTGCGTTGTTGATGGACACGTCCACAACAAGTGGCGCACATCGCAGACGTCAGGTGGAGTGTCACAGTGAGGGCACCTGTCAGTCACTGGTAGGTCTTTTTCCCGCCATCGATGTCGAACAGATGGGATCAGAGCCGCCCGTGCCCGGATCCGGCGCACTGTCACCCCCTCCTGCCGAGTAAGACTACGGGGGAGAGGGTGCGAACACGGAGGAATGAGAGCGCGTGTTCGGTGGCGCAGAACTTGCGAATCGGAAACGTGGGACAGGAACGAATCTGGGGGAAGAGGGGAAGGTGGTGGATCATCTGATGTGTTTATATGCGTCATAGCATCTGCTTGTATGTTATGTGGATCGCGAGCATGGCCGCGAATCCAGTGTATGCGAATAGGACATGGGTACTTTGAACATAGCAAATGTATGGACTGTGTTATTTGGAATGTGCGTCGAACGGCCTTAAGCTGTTTAAGGGCAGTGAGAGAGTCTGTGTAAAGATGAGCTGCATTGAATGTAGGGACTGGTGGGAGGGAATGTATAGCATTGTAAATTGCTTGGAGTTCCACTGCCAGAGGGGTGCACGTATCCGCGGTATATGTCACGTGAGTGTTGAGATGCGGATGAGAGGGACTATACACGGCAGTAACTCCTCGCTCTGCAGTATGTGATGCATCGGTATATATTATGCACCCTTCAGGCAGATGTGCGGATGATACCGACGGGGAATCAGTGGGGCGATTGTCCGTGAGCTGGCAGTACGACCATGGAGGTAGTGTCTTTAAATGATGTAGTTGTAAAGACTGTTTGCGAGCTCTGTTTGCCATCCGCTGATCAACGAGTTCAGTGAGCGTATTAAGCTGGGCATACTCCTGAAGTACTGGTATGGGTGTTAGGCGGGGGAGGTACGTTATTGCACGCATAGCCTCACGATTGATGGCCTCAAGGGAGTCCCACTGTCTGCGGGTGAGACGTTGAAACTGTGCCTGGTATATTATACGTGGCTGGAGGACAGAGCGAACAAGCTTGCGGGCCGTGCGAGCACGCGCGCCGCCAGAGCGCATAGCTATGTGACGAATGAGACCTAAAGTAGCGTGAGCGGTCTTACGGATGGCTGCCAGCCACGGTGTGCCAGCACCCAGAGGAATGTAGAAGAAGACCAAGAATGCGAACGGTTTGTACCTGAGGAATTGGGGTTTTATCTATCATAAAATTTATATTGGGAGCTTTCCGTAAGCCAGCTTTATTTCCAATTCGAATGAAACAGGATTTTGTATGCGAAAGAGTTAGGCCCAAAGGAGGGAGGCGAAATATCAATACATCCAGCGCATGCTGGAGGGCCGCGTGATGAACAGACGCACCATAAGGTTATATCATCGGCATACGCAAGCACCCGTATAGAAGGGATGGCCTCTAGGGCTCGAATAAGTGGAATGAAGGCCACATTAAATAAAGTAGGGGCGAGAACGGAGCCCTGGGGCACTCCTCTGTTTGAGGGGAAGTGACCAAAGGGCTTTCCATGGACACGCACACTGAATGTTCTATTTGTTAGAAAGGCGTGAACGGCGAGGAGAAACCTGTGAGGAAGACCAAGAGTTTGTAGGGAGGCAAGAATGGCTGAGGGAAGGATGTTATCTTATGCCTTTGTTATATCTGTAGCGATCACAGTTCTAACAAGATGACTGTGCGGAGAGTGGTGAAGCACGTCAGCAGCCAAAGTAGCAAGACCGTCCTCCGTTCCTATTTGCGGGCGGAAGCCAATTTGGGATTCTGGATAACAATCATGGGATTCCAACCACCACGATAAGCGAGTGGCGAGAATGTTTTCGTAAAGCTTGCAGACTGTTGGCTTCAGGGAAATTGGACGAAGGGCCGAGAGAGATACTGGAGGATGACCTGACTTCGGTATTGGAACAACAATAGAATGCTTCCACTCGTCCGGCATGACACCAGAATGCCACACGTCATTGAATGCATCAAGCAGGGCCTGCAAAGCAGTCCCTTCCAAGTTGCGGAATAAGGAGTTAGGTATGCCGTCGTGGCCGGGAGCAGAGTTAGATTTGAGGCGTTCAATGGAGGCCAGCAGCTCTGCCATGGTTAGGTCAGAAGTAATCGCATCGGCGGGTTCGGTAACCGGTAAGCAAGGTGGAGAAGTTGAGGTGGAATCATAGTGGGGAAAAAAACTGTCTGGCCGCCTGTTTTGCAAATGTGTCCTCATCTACATTCATAGCAAGGCGAATGCTCTCTGTGTAATCAGAAACTTGAGAAGAGCGCTCCATGGCGGGAAACACTCTCCAAAGTTGTCGATTACTCTGCTTGGAGGACAGGCGCTCACACCATGAAGCCCAACGTTGCCTTCCTAGACGCTTTTCATACCGCCTCGCACGCGCGGTAGCCCGGTGAAGAGCGGGGATAGCCGATGGGTAATCGGGGTTACGAGCAGCATAATGATCTGCCTGGCGACGCAGAGCCCAAAGATTCAGGAGGTGGATGTCCGGGTTTGGCTCGTATTCATTTACAGTGGTGGTAATCGTGTGGGACGCAAGAACAGCAGAGAGAGTAGACAATGCTGATGATGGGGTGAAATCAGATAAGCGATTGTCTGCGCGTACAGAGTCCCAAGATGTTATTCGTACGCTGCGGCGTATTTTACGTATCCGCGAAGGAGTGAGAGAGATAAAGATAGGACTGTGATCACTACCCCAGGTATCTGGTTCAACAGCCCAACGAGGGCTACCAGGGCCTAACCACCAAGTCAAATCAGGTGAATAAGGCCCACCTCGTGGACGGGTAGATGTAAGCGGGTGGTTTAAAAGGTGAAAATAATTATCTGAAAAGCTTCCCTGGATGTGTGCACCCCTGGGAGAATCCGATGGATAACCCCACGAGGTGTGTGCGCCATTGAAGTCTCCACCGACTAGAATAGAGCTACCCGAGTAGGTAGAACGCAGAAAACGAACCCATCCAAGATTAGGAGATGCGGAATCAGGACGTCCATAAAAAGAAACTAGTATAAGTGGCGTGCGTACAGGCTTAACTAGGAGTGCTACACCACCTCTTGGCGTGTGTTACACCAGCGTGAAATGTCGATCGGTGTGTGGGGAACTGAAGTGTGAATATAAATTGCAGATTTACCGGGGCTGAGGGAAGAGGTGATACAACGGCGATCAGGAATGGAAGGTGAATGGTAAGCGCTGAATCCTGAAAGGCGAGGAAGTGAGTTATACTCTTGAAGTAAGAAGGCCCACGCCTTTAGCTTTTTGTCGCGAAGACGGATGTTCACTTCAGAGGCCTTATTCGCAAAGCCTCGACAATTCCACTGCACCACCAGAGACAGTGCATTATCCATTGCGAGGCCGAAGAGCTTCTACGATGAGGGAGGTCACCTGCTCCATAAGGGCTAATATTTTATCCACTGTCGGGGTATTCGGGGTTAACGTGTTGTCTGCACGTGATTGTGGTTTGTTGCTTATTGAGGTGATTCATTTGAAATCTTATCACGAGGTATTATAGTTCTTCGAGAGGGGTGAGAGCGACGCTGTTCTCGGAGCTGGGTGAGTTCGTCTAGACGTTGGCGAGCCTCTGCAATGGCATTGTCTAAAGCAGCGTCTTCATCTGCGGCATCCACATTTGATTGGTGCACTGGCCGTTTTGGTGTACCATTTGATCCACGAGGGTGGGTCGCTTGTGCGTATGTACCATGCTGAGAAGACGTATGATGAGCAGGTGGGTCAAGTAAAGGAAGTGCAGGGAAGTCGGTTTCTTCACATGTAAGAGCAGCGAAGCGATTACTTGTAGGAATATTTTCTTTTCCAGGCGGCTTGCGCGACGGCCTCGTTCTCTTCTTCTTTGGACAAACGGGGGAGCGCATGTCATGGTCCGCCGATTTGCATAGGGCACAAAGCGCTATTGGTTCATTCATGTCGGCCACAGCTGCCGGATTAGGGCAGGTATTTTCTTTTCGGAAAGCATATCGCCGCATAGAAGACGACGCAAAACATGACGACTGGGAACACAAGCGCGAGCCTGGAAGAAGAAGGAGGGAGCTTGAGCGCGAACTCGTTCTAGTCTACTTGGAGGCTCGCATTCCGGACCTTAACTCCCATTTCCGCCTTCTAACTGTCAGATAATTATTGCGATCATTTGAGGGTACTCCCGGTGTGGATATACCTATTTTTGTAATAAACCTCGCCCTCTTTCTCACTCACCAGTGGCCAAGGGTCTGCAAGCCCTAGGTTGTTTTCACGCTGAGAATTTTAGCAAACATTGGCGTGGACCTTGCTTCTATATGTCCTATCGGTTGCTCAACGTTCTCTGTCGATATAAATTATGATTTTATGTTTCCATCTAATGTGAAGCACTTACCCTCAAGTCTAATATCCAGTATCCTATGTGAATACCTTGAAAAGTTTCCTGATCATACTGTAATTGCCACTGACGCGTCCGTGATTGCGCACAAAGCAGTGATTGGAATTTTTTCTGAGTCTCTTTCCTGGAGTTTTTCGGTGCGTGTCCCGGATTACACATCAATATTTCTAGCAGTTTATGGCAATTGGGCTAGCACTACTAAAATTTCCATGCAGTCAATCAAAAATAATTTTTCTGTCAGACTCTCTTTCTGTTTTGTTGTCACTGGAATCAGCACGGGATGCTCTGTTGAGCCGCTCACTAAAGTATTTCAGACCGGGGTGGGTGAAAGAAATACGCTTCATCTGGGTCCCCGGTCACAGTGGTATTTTACAGAATAAAGCGGCAGATTTCCCGGCTAAATCAGCTCTTGATGCATTTGTTTCATGTACCAGCCCTAATATCATCATTTTTGGAATGTCCCGTTTCCAGCGATATCAATACCTAGCCGCTTCATGCAATGATCCTTTGCTATCTACAGCTGAATACCAGCATCTCATATACTCATTGAAAGTTCGTTCATTTAAATCACGACAGTGTGAGGTAACGATGACTCTCCTGAGATGCAGGATTCCTCGCCTAAATCTTTATTTATGTAGACGCGGGATCAGCCCCACAAACCTTTGTGAGGCTTGCGGTGAAATTGAAAATATTGAAATATTGATATTGATCACTTCCTTCTCGCTTGCCGAAGGTATTCACATCAGAGGAGGGTGCATTTAGAAACTCCAATTGCACGCTTGGGACTTACGTTGTCGGTCCCGCTTCTACTCTCCTTCGGTGCGAGTGCAAAAAAATTTGCGTTGCCTCAAATTTGTCAGTACTCACATTACTACATCACAGCTACAGACAGATTTCCTTGCTAATTGTATTCCAAATTTACAAAATTTCAAATTTTTGCTTCATATTTTTTTTTTTCAATAACTTTCGAGATCTTAAATCTTATGTTTTTGTTTAGTTGTCAATTACTTTAATACAATAATTCAGTTTGTACAGGACATTTCGGAGTCCTCACTGAACCCTGGCCAATCCCTCTTCGTGAGTATGTGCCCAATATCAAGGAAGAAGAAGAAGAATCAAACCGTCTGATCTTTCGGCCCTTCTTGGCATTCTATCGAGACTTGACACTGGTGGAGCGCACTGGGGTATGCATAAGACTCCTTCCGGCAGTCCTTAGCGGATCCCAGACATCGACACGCCTGTCCATCGCGCTAGCCGCTGACTTCTAGGCCTAGCCCCGGAGTACAGCCATCTGCCGAGCGACTCTTCAAACGCCCAAGTTCGTCAGGTCTCCCAAGCAATGGCACATTCCAACCTTAAGCCGGTGACTCATTAGAACACCAACGTACCAGAGTGCTTTCGCGGGGAAGCGTTTGCAGATGTGGAGGACTGGCTTGACCAGTTTGAGCGAGGGGCCAAGGTCAATCAATGGAGCGCTGACCAGAAGCTGTCTAATGTTTATTTTGCCCTTCAGGATAATGCTAGAACGTGGTTTGAAAACCACGAGACCATGCTTATCCACATGGAATGACTTCCGCCGCCAGCTGGTAGATACTTTTGCGAGAACAGATAAACGAGACAATGCGTTGCGCCTGTTGAAGAGCGCGTCTAGTGGCCGAAGGCTATGCATGAGGAAGACATGGCTCGCCTTTTTCGCCGTGCCGACCCTGATATGAGTGTGCCAAGGAAGCTACGGCATCTCATGCATGGCGTCAAAGAACAGGTGTTTGCCGGCTTGGTACGCAACCCACCAAAACCGTGAGTTCGTTAAGGACGCTATGGCTATCCAGCGAGCCCTCCAAGACCCGTGCCGCCAGTACAACCGACCTGTCAACTGTGCCCCGACGACGTCGGCGGCGCTGACTGCAACAGATACGACCACTCTTCGAGAGATCATTAGAGAAATTGTCCTTGAGGAGCTGCAGCGAATTACGGCTACGAAGGCTCAGTCGTCAGAGTCCCCCACGGAAAATGTGAGGAATGAAATTCGGTACGCCCTATCACCGTCGATACCATGCATCGAGTCTCATCCAGTCGACAACGAGGCAGCCCTTTCCGAACCATACCACGCTCCAAAACCGATCAGCTGCATGGCCAACATTCCTGCACCTTATCACAAGCCGCAGCCCGAGAGCTATGCCGCGGTCCTTCATCGCCCACCTCCAGACCACGCCCCGCCGAGCTCACCGAACCGTCAGGAGATGCGATTCTCCCAGGGGCCTCAGTGGGTGCCTCCCAGGCGCTCTCAGCTGCGCCGAACTGACAGGTGGCGTAGTTATGAGAGCCGACCACTTTGTTTCTACTGCGGACAACCTGGCCTTGCGTATCGGTATCTGACGCCACCGCGAAGAGGGGCAGACCTTTCCACCTTCTGCTCGCCGCCGCTTCGACACTGACTCTGCCCAAATCGACGACGCCTCTCCAGTCAGCAGGGAAACCGAATCCTCGGGCTTCTACCGCGGCTTTTCCCCATCGCCACAGCGTTATTAGTCGCCGATGCGTCGCAGCACTGCTGACGTTAGCGGACGGCGGTCCCCTAGCCTTCACCGGAGAACATAACAGCTGCAACCTTGCGAGGGGAGGTTGCAACCAGTTGAAGAGTGTTGAAACCCTCATCACAACCGCAATTGCCAACAACCCGTGCTTCTTACGCCGCCGTTTACATTGGCATTGCCGCGCTACCGGCGAAAATGTCGTACTAGATGATCAGCCATGACGACAAGCTAACCGCGCCGACTTTGCCGCACTTCCGCCGCAAATGCCGAAAGAGACGAGCAACCCAGATAACTTTGTTAGCGCTGAACTCGCCGTTTCCGTTGATGGGCTGGGGGTACATGCTCTGGTGGATACCGGGGCAGATTTTTCAATTATCAGCCAGGAACAGGCCGACACGCTGCGCAAAGTAAAAACTGAATGGACTGGGCCAGTAATAAGAAGTGCTGGGGGTCAGCTACTGGCACCGACAGGGAAATGCACTGCCCGGATAGAAGTAGGAAACGCGGTGTTTGTTGGCAGCTTCGTTATTCTCCCTGACTGCTGCAAAGACCTCATCTTGGGCATGTACTTTCTGAGTCTTCATGGGGCTGTAATCAGCATTCGTGACAGCGTCGTTGCCTTCACCAATAAACATGAAGACCTTGGTTATGCGCAAGTACCACTATTGCCCTTACGCGTCGCCAATGAGACGGTGACATTACCTCCGCGATCATGCTCTCTTGTTGAAGTGAAATGCGACGACGAGCATACAGGCGATGGCAATGGGCATAACGAACTGCTGCTGAAAAACTTCAGCGACGAGCGTCAGCAAATTCCGAAAGGTACAACTGTGGCCTTTTTCGACAGCCTCCCAAATGCGCAGCACTGCTGCTTACTGCAGCAGAGAGGATCAGTGTGCAAGACACCCGTAACCATCGTTGATGTGAGCCCAAATTTGTCTTCTTCAGAGCGGGACTGCCTTTTCGATCTCATAGATCAATTTCGAGACTTTGGTTCAGAATCGCGGATCGGCCAAACGCCTTTGACAAAATATCGGATTGTCACGGATGACTCGATTCGCCCGATTCGACAAAATCCTTACCGTGTAGCTCCGAAAGAACGCGGAGCCATTCAGCGCCAGGGGGCCGAAATTATAAGGGACGACGTTATCCAGCCGTCACAGAGTCCCTGGGCTTCCCCCGTGGTATACTTGTTAAAACGAAGGACAGCAGCTTACGATTTTGCATAGACTATCGCAAGCTCAACCAAGTGACCAAAAAAGACGTGAACCCTCTCCCTCGCATCGACGATTCCCTTGATCGCCTACGAAATGTACGTTACTTCTCATCGATCGACTTGAAAAGTGAATATTGGCAAATCGAAGTTGATGAGAGGGATTCGTCACTCCCGACGGATTGTATGAGTTTAAAGTCCTTTCGTTCAGTTCATGCTCGGCGCCAGCAACATTTCAGAGGCTGATGGACACTGTGCTTTCGGGACGTAAGTGGCAAACATGCTTGGTGTATCTTCACGACGTGATCGTGTTTTCGGCTACATTTGAAGAGCATCTACTCCGTTTGCTAGCTGTGTTTCAGGCCATACGATCTGCGGGCCTCACACTAAAACCCGGGAAGTGCCCCTTCGGTTACGAGGAGCTGCAGTTCTTAGGTCACTTCGTTAGCCATGAAGGTGTCCTGCCTGATTCTGAAAAGCTCTCCGCAGTCGCCAAGTTCCCAACACCTACGGACAAAAAGACATTGCGGCGCTTCCTGGGTCTGTGCGCCTATTACCGTCGGTTTATTGCTGGCTTCTCACGAATTGCCTGGTCATTAACTTCACAGACGCGTGACAACGCTCTCTTTCGCTGGGGTGAAGAACAGCAACAAGCTTTTAATGAGCTGCGGAGGCGTCTACAGACACCGCCTTTCCTGGCGCACTTTGATGACGACGCCCCTACACTGCTTCATACGGACGCCAGAAACGTGGGCTTAGGTGCTGTGCTGGTGCAGCTCCAAGTTGGTGTGGAAACAGTAATTGCTTACGCCAGCAGGACCCTATCTAAAGCAGAAGCGTACTACTCGACAACCGAAAAAGAATGCCTTGCAGTGGTATGGGCGGTTATGAAGTTCCGCCCTTATTTGTACGCTCGCCTCTTTCAAGTCGTCAGCCACCATCACTCTCTCTGTTGGCTGACGAACTTAAAGGACCCTTCAGGGATACTCGTGCGTTGGAGCATTCGGTTACAAGAATTCTACATGGTAGTTATTTACAAATATGGAGAAAAGCACACGGATGCAGATTGCCTTTCGCGAGCGCCGGTCGACCCTTTCACTATGACCGATGAAGACACTGCGTTTTTAGGTGTAATAGATGACGCAACGCTTTCCAACAGCAGGGAGAGGGCCAGGAATAGAGGGTTTAGAAAAGTAAGGCTGGCAACCATGAGCGGCACGCTGATCCGGCGCTGGCATAGCTCCATCCGTTCGCTTTGGTTCGCTTCGTGTCCATCCGTCAGCGCCCGCCGTTCTGTCCGCGCTTTTCATGTTGTAACTTAGTGTGCTGTGCTTGGACCTCTCTTCTGTCCCTGGCGGTGTCTATTAGCGAAGTCAAGAAGCGTATTTTGACAGCCGAGGCGTAGCGGTTACAAACTGCTCTACGAGTCGTGCATGGGCCCCTCGTCGATCCGCGCAGCGTCATCCGTATCTAGGTACAGTATCTAGAGTTTTGTAATGTGCAGATTTTTTTTGTCTGTGTGCCTTTACTATTTACTTTAACGACTACTATGAGAAGCGATCGCGAGTCTGCTTGGTTTGTGCATCACCGTCGCTCATCCCACTGCTACCAGTGGGATACTTGTTCGTGAAATGAGCGAGGGTGCAATTTGTTTTGAGATGAAAGAATCGTGCGTAATTAGGCGTAAGTCGGAATGGCGCTTAGCACTTTCCTGCCTATGCCGTCGGTGCAGTGATTGGCACGGGTCTCGGAAATAATCGGGGGCTGCGTTAAAAAAAAGAAAAATGTGTCATGGTAATTTCTGCTTCCAGTGAGTGAAGATTGATTGGTGTGCGATATGCGATGATGAGCTAATGAAATATTTGTAATTAATTGACCAATTGATGAAATAAAGCACAAAAAGAGAAAAAAATGAGAAATTGAGGGTTTAAAGATGACAAAATGCTCTGAAGAAAAAATCAGTACTTGGTGATGCTAATGAACAAAATTTAGAATGTGTCATTGATTAATTGAAATAATTGAATGTGTTCAAAGGTGTCAAATTGCTCAGAATGGAAAGGTGATTATTGCTGACCCTAAGTATTGGTGTATAAAAATATAAGACATTAAATAAAATAAATAAAAGCCAAACATTCAAAAAGGAAAGAAAGAAAACGTGTGTGTGTGTGTGTGAGAGAGAGACGCTATCGCGTCATGCCCTTAACGGCGAGCTTATGTATCCCTCTAATGTTATATAACAGTATTATATAATATAAATCTGACATTATGAACACAGCCAGTTGCACCAAGCACTGACACTTCGAAGTAATGTGAGTTGACTTTTCAAATTTCTTTTATGTTTCAGACGAGTTCCTCTTCCTCCGAATTTCTCGAAGCTTGCCATAACAGCACTTTCATATGAGGTTAAGGCTCCAAATGTCTTCTATCTGACAGAAGGAATAAACAAGAAATCGGCATAATTACAAAATGAAACTGAACTGTAAATCGCAACCGCGAGAAAATTGTTATGCTGCATTAATCAAACAGCAAGAACAAAAAAAAAAAAGAAACGGCGATCAATCTCTTCTTAGGTTCTCTCTGCACTTTCAAGCTTTTCATTCATTTATTAATTTCTTAATTCATCATCACATATCCGACTGATGCCTTAAGGCAATGCATTTTATTACAAAAATAAATCTCCGTCTACTCACGCGAAATTTAAAGTTGTGCGCACGGGTGTTCTGTCGCGAGCGGCGCACACTTCGCGGTGACGTCGACACAATTCACGTTCTAAACATGACCACTCTCGAACAGGCGGTGCCCTTTTGCCAGTAGTGGCTTTCGGAAGTAGCTCTGAAGGCATTCGATTGCCTTAAAACCGCAGAAAATGAGAGCCGAGATGCTTCCCTCCATACAACGGCGAACGCAATCCGACCGCGCCGGCCGCCTCAGATTAGTCCGCGCCGCCGTTGGCGGCGCTGAACGCTGCACTCCACTAGCACCGCCTGGCCACTGCAGGTTGCCTATAGCGGCCATGTCTGGCCGCGGTAACAGGTTCACCAGTGGAGAAGACAAGGAATTTGAGATCGTTCTGCCTACCCTGCCCACCGGACTTGTTTTAAACACGGTTTCTTTGCACAGCGACGTGCGTGTTAGACCCTACAGGGTCGAAGACTTCAGAGACGCCCTGGCCAATGTTGATGTGCTCCCCGACGTGGTGTCGTTGGGGGCGTACCAGATTAATCATGTGTGGGCTGTGACCTTCAGCAGCCCTGAAGCGGCAAATAAACTGGCTGCCCTTAAGGAGATCAAGGTCAAGGGACGCCGCTGCATCGTCTTTGACCCAGAAGAACAGCAAATTAAACTGCGTCTGCACTGGATGCTGCACGGCGCTCTCGACGAGGACATCCTCACTACTTTCGCGGCGTTTGGCGCCGTGACCGAGGTGACCCGAGAACGTTGGCTCGTTGCTGGCATGAAAGAGAAAGGATCTACTGCGTGGACTGTGCTGTTAAAACTGAAGCCAGGTGTGAAATTCGATGACCTACCTCATCAGGTTCAAGTGGCTGGCGAGTTGGCCCTCGTGGTGGTGCCTGGGAGGCCTATGCAGTGCCTGCGTTGCGGTGGAACAGGCCACGTTCGCCGTGACTGTAAAGTGCCCAGGTGCTCCAAGTGCAGGCGCTACGGACACGCGGAGGTGGACAGCGTCCGTACCTACGCGTCGGCTATCGGGCATGTAGCGGCGAGCGACTCTGCGGAGCTTATGGATGTCGTCGAGGCGGAAGAAGCAGCAAGTGGAGCTGAATACGCGGGTAAACCACCAGAGGCAGCGTTTGAGGCAGCGGGTTCGAGCAGCAACATCGCCACCGCTGTTGCACCAGGAAGAGGGACACCATTTAGTGACCCATCACCTACGGATCAGGCCACGACAGAAGATTGGGCGAGCTTACCGGAGCCTTTCAATGTCGACGAAATGGTTCCCAGCGACGACCGCGAGAAGAGAGACGCCCGCGCGACTGTCATCACCGCTACGAAGCGTCCGCGTGCCGAGACCAAGACCGAAGACGACACGGCGGCAGATCACAGTGCCGAGGAACCACCGGCGAAGGCGCCTCAAGCACGGCGTTCCAGTCAGCGCTCGCGGACCAATGCTGAGACAGACAAGCGTTCCAGCCACTAGCCGCCTCATAACCAGAGGCAAGCGCCGGATGATACCGGCGGCGAAGGCAACGTCTAGCGACATGCTAGGTGCGGGAGGTAAGCATCGTGCTTTTAGTCTCTTCTTTGTATTCAAAAATGGCTTCTGCATCTCCGTTTAAAGTAGTCACCCTAAATGTTAGAGGTTTGGCAGGTAAAAGGAAACAAAGCCAGCTTTACAGGCTTTTAATGGATTACGATATAGATATATTGGCTGTGCAAGAAACGAATGTTGACGGTGAAGAGACCGAGAGTATGATGCAACGTTTCACGTCTAGGTTTTTCGCTGTAGTTAGTCACGCTGTTGGCACATCGGCTGGTTGTGTTCTTTTTGTAAAGAAACTGTCTGGGCTAGAGGTGCAGGCGCATCATTCGTGCATGACGCGACGGTGTGCTCACCTCGATTTTTCGCTGAAAGGCATTGAGTGGCGAGTTGTGTGCGTGTATGCGCCCAATGTGGTTAATGACCGTGCCGTGTTCTTTGAAAACATCGAAGAGCGCCTTCGGACAGAGAGACGGCTTATAGTTATGGGGGATTACAACTGTGTTCTAAACGCGCGTGACAAGACAAGCAGTCGCGCTTTCCGTGTCAGGAGCACTGAAGTGATGTTAAGAATATTTGACATCTATAACCTGGAAGACGTTGCAGAGTGTCTGGAGGGAGAACGCCCAGTAAAGTATACGCGATTCCAGGGCTCAAGCCATGCACGGTTAGATCGCATCTATGCCTCCGTCGATATCGTACCACAATGCAACAGGTATGAAGTAGTACCGGTGTCGTTTTCAGACCATTGTATGGTTCAATGCTGCGTAGGCATTGTAAAGCGTGGAAATGGTTTTTCGTGGACAAGCTACTTGAGGATGAATTTACAGTCGAGCAGTAAGAGAAGAAATAGCAAAAATAGATCCAGGAAAAAACATGAAGGTTTGGCAGCAGTGGGAGCTCTGTAAAGAAGCCTTTAAATTAAAAGCAATTGAAAGATCTGCTATTATAAGTCACGAAGAGAAACAAAATGAAGTGCAGTTAAGGACACTGCTTCATAAAATGGTAAAACAGGAAAGCCGAGCACCGGGTGAATGGATGGAGGACATAAGGAAAACCAAACAAAAGCTAGAACTAATTGAAGAACAACGTTACCGGGGAGCACTGGTTAGGGCAAGGGCCGAAGACACAGCTGCAGGCGAAGCGCCAACGAAAAGAGCGCTCGGTTTAGAAAAAGCCCATGCTGAAAGGAATTACATCGAAGAAATAGAATGGGGAGGGGTATTATCAACAGACAAGAATCATATCAAGACAGCGTTTTTCGAACATTACCAGGCGCTCTTCGCATCACACCCGGTAGATGTTATTACATTTAAGGATGAGTTTCTAGCTGAGCTACCGCGTCTCGACGACGAAACAAAAGAGAGATTAGAATTGGACATAACAGAATCGGAGGTGGAGCACGCAATTGTTAAATTAAATCCCGGTAAATCCCCTGGACCGGACGGGTTCAGTGCGACTTTTTATAATGTACTTAAACACAAAAAAATCCCATCCAAAAATCATCAGATGCGCACAAGGTGAGAGCACAGCAAACTGCACATGATGGCGGATGCCGTCGATAACAACTCGTGCGGTGCACTTCGCTGAAGGGTGCAAAGGGACGTCATTGGCTCCACGGAGTTCAGGCCCATCATATGGTGTTGTCACCTTTCGCAAACGGTTGTACAAATCAGCGTGACTGACAGAAATTGCAGCCCCTGTATCAATCAAAGCTTCGACCAGTAAACCTTCAGCGATAACAGCAATCACATTATACGGGCGATCAGGAGGACTTTTAGTAAGTTCGCAGAGTGCAGTTTAACCTCTGGAAACTGCAACACTTATATTAGTTTTCCGGATGGCGGACAGGGAGAGCGGTTGCGGGGCTAAGAGGGGAAACTGAGCGGCAGTATGGGGACCGGCGTCGGGATACATGGCTCCCACGAGGCTCAGACGAGGATACTGGAGGTAAGGAGGATCGTCGAGGTGGGCTTGGAATAGACCGGCGTTGATAATATGAGGTTGAAGGCATGTCAGTTTGGAAGGTGTCGTAACCACGGCGCTCGTTCTGAAGGCGGCGATGACAGAAGCGGGATATATGTCCTCTAATACCACACTAATAACAAACTGGTCGGGAGGGACGCCAAGGTGCATAATAGGGTGGTGTAGGTTGAGCCATCGCCATTGCATTGACGTGATTGTAGGTTGGTGCCGGTCGGGGGGGGGGAACCAAAGAAGGGGGGATGCAGCGACGTGCGCGTAGGTCGGCGTTGTTATATATATATATATATATATATATATATATATATGTGTGTGTATGTGTGTGTGTGTGTGTGTGTGTGCGTGTGTGTGTGTGTGTGTGTGTGTGTGTGTGTGTGTGTGTGTGTGTGTGTGTGTGTGTGTGTGTGTGTGTGTGTGTGTGTGTGTGTGTGTGTGTGTGTGTGTGTGTGTGTGTGTGTGTGTGTGTGTGTGTGTGTGTGTGTGTGTGTGTGTGTGTGTGTGTGTGTGTGTGTGTGTGTGTGTGTGTGGATATATAGATATAGGAAAAAGGAGGAGATTGTTTGGGCTTGGGTGAGAACACGTTGCAAAAAAAGTCAGACGTGGTGAAGAAATAAAATGTTGACGTTTAGGCCGAGGGACCAGCCTTCGTCGGAAGAAACTAGGTTACAGGCAGTGTCCTATATTTATACGCAAGGTATATCAGTGTCAGTACTGATGACGATGATCGGCTCGACAGCGAGGTCGTCTAGTCTGGCCGGCACCACGTGCATCGTGGTGACCAGTATTCGCGCTTAGTTTCTCTCACCGTCGAGCTCCTTCTTGAATCCAAGCAGGCTCTCTTCCATCAAATTCGCATCTCCGAGAAGAAGCGGAGCTTAACTGTCGCATATCATTCACTACGTCTTCTCTAAGCCTGTCGCGTTAGTCCTGGACGGTGTGCTGCACAAGTTCTGCTGGAACCAATATTTAGTTGACTCTATCGTGGGGGGCTTCGCGTCCCTAATACGCTCGTGGACGACAATGTCTTCCAGCTCCTCTTTTCGGTGCTTTTTTGAGTCCTCTAACTTAAATTTTCTCAGTGCCTCACCAACGATTTTCCGCAGAAGGGTGGGGGTGATTCCGATCTTCGATACCAGGCTACTGGTTTTCGTGTTCGGAAAGCGTTGACGATTACAGCAATTTTCCGTCTCTTAGCAGTGCTTCCGAAGTGCTAACGTTGCACTCCAGTCAGTACAGCGCTTTGAGCGAGTCGTGCTCGTTCTGCGCATTCATTAACATTATAATGGAATGCCAACCCGAGCTGGCTAAGCTTGCCGGCGGTATCTCGATATCCAATTTCTTGATGCATGACTGTGCGGACACTTGTAGCAGATCAGTTGCTCGCGAGTGGATACTTCGCCTCGTTCGTCGCGGATACTTGGAAGTCCTTGTTCACCCTGGTTCGGTTTTTTCTGTGTTCTGTTTTCGTCGCGGATACTTGGAAATCCTTGCTCACCCTGGTTCGGTTTTTTTCTGTTTTCTGTTTTCCCCGGCGCATTTGCGCTTTTCACCGTGTTGATAACGCTCGCAGAGAGATTGTAACTGGAAAGTGATGTCTATGCAGTCTCCTTGCCAGGGGCGCTCCCCCTGGTCGGCTTTCATTACGCCTCACGATCTACCTCTGGAAGCGTTCCAACGATCTGGCGTTCCAAACATTCCTGTGGCGCTGGTGCCCAAGGATGGCGGATTTATTAAGATGAATAACCCTGGGACTGTTCGAGCTGCTCTCCAGGCAGCCTCTTCCCTGTATGACTCGATCACAGAAGTGAGGCAGTTTGGGCGTGGCGGGATACTGTGCCGATCTCCAGACCACAATTGCGTGAAGGATCTGCTTAAATGCAATTCATTTGGATCGCTTCAGGTGAGCACCTTTATTCCTACTCATCTTGCATGCACAAAAGGATTGGTCCGAGGAGTAGACTCTTTTTTAACTCCAGCTGAGACTCTCGACCTTCTTTCGGCGGCTGGTGTGGTAGCGGTGTATCGTTGCAGCCGGGCGGTTAACAATACGCGGGTACCAACAGAGTCGGTGATTGCCACATTTGCGGGAACTTCATGCCCGTCAGATAAAAGCATGGCCATTGATCTTCCGTGTGGATCCTCTTGAATCTAAGCCACTTCAGTGCACTAACTGCTGGCGATATGGTCACAGTGCTCGTGGTTGTAAGTCCTCCATGCGGTGTTCCAAATGTGGCGATGGCCATCATTCGTCATCATGTTTACAACAAAACGACAAATGCTGCCTTTGCGGTGGAGCCCACGCTGCAACCTCCTTGGAGTGTCCATCTCGAAAACAGGAGCTACAAATTGTAGAAGTAATAGATAGGAAACGCTGTTCGCGTCGTGACACTGTAACAGAAGTTAAGGAGCGATTACACGGTTATGCAGGTGTGTCAGCCCGATCAGGTCTGCCTCTGGGTGCGTCAATCTCAAAGGCCATAATGACTGCAGTGGAAGCATCAATGACTAAAATGGTCGACCGAATAGTTGCTACTGTCTCAGAGTGTTTTTCTAACGTTCTGGCACTTCAGCTAACGCAAGCCCTGCAATCAGGAACAGCCCCTTTCATAGCAAACATGCCCTCTGAAAGCTCTCAACTGCTTGAAAGCACTACTGTTGAATCGCCTCACAGGGCTGCTACTCCAGATGACGATGGAAACATTAATGACGCAGAGATGGTGGAATCTGATGTAAGAATTCTAAAACGGTGTGGGTCTCCCATTTCCAACCATTCTTCTCCGCGGTCCCAACCAAAATCAAAGAAACATCAGCATACATCAAAGCCAAAGGATAATATTTTGGGGCAGGCAGTTGCGGCTGCCCAGATTTCGCAATCATAGGGGCACTAAGAGTTTTCCAGTGGAACTGTCGTTCAATTCTAACAGCTTCAACAGATTTAGTTTACATTTCTTCTCAATATAATCCACACATAATTATTTTGCAAGAAACTTGGCTAACAGCCGGAAAGCATTTCTATTTACAAAATTATCATTCATTCCGACAAGATCGCTGATCAAAAGGAGGAGGTTTAATTATATTTGTCTGTACAAAATTCTGTCACAGGGCTAAGCTTTCTTTCCAGCTATCTTCTATAGATTGTGACTTACTGGCCCTAGACTTTGAAATTCCAGGCCACTTTCCGTTTTCCTTAGTGAATGCTTATTTCCCCAGCGGTGTACAAGATACAAAACCTCTAGATCTGCTATTAGTTGATTGTCGAATATCAGTTCTTCTGGCTGGTGATTTTAATTCGCATCATGTGTCATGGGGCTACAAGACAGATAGCTGTGGCAAGCGTCTTTGGGATTGGATAACAAATAATAACTTTTCCTGTAAAAATTCGGGTTCGGCCACTTTCATAAGAAAACGATGTCAATCTGTGTTAGATTTAACTTTTACCTCTCCCAGTATTTTCGTTAATAACTGGTCGACATTTGATTGTGGCACCTCTAGTGACCACATACCGAATGCGTTTGAGGTTAATCGCCCTGTAACTCCAGCGACTGCTCAGTTGAAGTCATTTATTAACTATAATAACTTTCAGTTATCGTTACGCTCTAATCTTGAGCCATTGACTAACACGGAGGAAGAACAAAAATCAAAACGCTTATGCTCGGTGATTGAGGATTGCCGTAAGAAGCCTGATATTTTGGTACGGAGCTCAAAGGTGAATACTTCAGCTGTTTGATGGAATGCTGATTGTTCCCGAGATTACAGACGTAGAAAGGCGGCATGGAAAAAGCTTCTCCACAACCAGTGCCCGAAAAACTGGCAGTATTACAAGTTCATTGCAGCTACTTTTAAACGTACAGTTGCAAAAGCGAAGGACGAGTATGATGCTAAGCATTTTGATTTCCTCTCTAAATCGGGCAATCGAACTGCTCTTTTTGGGTTTTTACGCTCGCGAAAAAAGATTCCGCAAGCACAAAATCTACATTCCTTTATTTGGCTCCCCCATGAAGCAATATACACAATTGAAACAATTGCCAAAGGACTGGAGAAGCGTTTCTCGTCTGCACTTCCTTCGGGCGCCATATCTGTAATGCCAATGGAACCAGTTAATTATGATCCTCAAATTTCCGTTTCTGAGCTTTCTCCTATAGTTATGAGATTACCAGCCGCTGCTCCCGGTCCTGATAACGTAACTTCAAAAATGTTAAACATTCTTTTTGACGAGTCACCTGAGACGCTATTAGAGCTAGTAAATTATTCCATCAAACATGCTTGGATACACCCAGAATGGATACTTGCCAAATTAATTCCTTTACTTAAGAATAAAGGCGGTGCCTTGTGAATTGATAATATTAGACCAATTGCATTAACATCAAACATTGTAAAATTAATTGAAAAAGTAATACTTATACGTATTTCGGACTTCATGAATAAAGAAAATATCCTCAGTCCTTGTCAAAGTGGTTTCCGTCAAAAGTGTTCCATCTGGAACGCGCATGCTGATCTCGAGAGTCGAGTTCTTTTAGCGCGGCGCCAAAAAATGAACGCTGCCTTCATAACGCTAGATATAGCCAAGGCCTATGATAGCGTTGAGCATAGCATTCTATTGCAAAAATTAAACTCTCTTCAGTTTCCACATTGTTTAGTAGCCTGGATAGCTGAATTCCTCCAATACCGAGAGTTTTACTGTGCATTAAATGGCGTTCCTTCTGGCAGATATAAGCAAGCCAAGGGAGTGCCGCAAGGAGCAGTCCTTTTACCAGTCCTTTTCAACATACTACTCAGCTCAATACCAGTTAATCATGACGTTCGCACATGCATATATGCGGATGATATTGCGTTTTTGGCAACTGCATCGGATATTCAATCCCTTTATCTCCACTTGCAAACGTATCGAAACTCTATTGAGAATTGGTTGTGTGGCTTGCGTCTCACATTAAATGTGAACAAAAGCACAGTCCTGTATTCAATATAAAAGATTCTGTAAGTCTGTCTGTAATGTATCAGCAGCAAATAATACCACAGGTTAAATCATTAAAGTATTTAGGGGTCACTTATGATGATAATCTTTCATGGCAGCCCCACATTAACCATATTGCTACGAAAGGGGCTCGGGCCGTGGGCATGTTGCGCCGAATTAGTCGTCCCAGGTCTGGAATGCGGAGAGATGTCCTTTTAATGATTTATGTTATGTATGCGGGTCCAATTTTAGAGTTCGGTTCAGTCTTGTTTTCTGGATCAGCAGCTTATAAAATTCGACCGCTTGTTCTCTTGGAGCGAGAAGCGCTTCGGTTGTGTCTTAGACTTCCAAAATTTGTTGCCAACAATGTGCTCTACCTTGAAGCCCGGATTCCACCCTTGATATATAGATTACAAATTCTAACCGTTCAGACGTACTTAAGGATATATGAATCAGAGTTTCGCCGATCTATGTCTATTTTTTGCTGTCAACCGACCTCCTTTTTCGGTGTCCATTGGCCTAAATTTCACACTCCGCAGGTTGTTATGGTCAAAAATTTGCTGGACCCTTTAAATGTTTCCCTTCCTAGTATTCTACCCATACAAACCATTGGTTCTTCTATTGAAATTGTTTTTGACGACATATTCCCGAATAATGCTAAAAACTTATCATCCGTTATTCTAAACGGATTATTAGAAGATCATTTAAGAAGTATTTTTGCTAGTTTAGTTGTAGCTACTGACGCATCTCAAAGTAATGAAAAGGCGGGTGTGGGTATATATTGTCCACATTTAGACTGGTCTTTTTCTGTCCGGCTTCCGGACTTCACCCCAATTTTTGAAGCGGAGTTTCTGGCGGTGGTACTCGCTTTACGGAAATTAGACTCATCTTTTTCTAAAGTGACTGTAATTTCCGACTCTCTGTCCTTGTGTTCATCTCTCTCTTCGTCGGTGGATTCTGCTATAGTAAAAACTTTGTCTCCCTGATCCCTAGACATTTGAAAATTGTACATATGGTATGGGTACCAGGCCACAGCAATGTGACTTTAAATGAATATGCTGACAATTTGGCAAAAGAGTCCCTTAATGGCCCCGTATTATGTATCCTTCCGGCGACCGCGTACATCACCGCAGCGAGGTTTCGAAGAAACGTTCTATTAAATATAAAAAATGGACATCTTTTAAGATCTGATGACTACCTGCATCTAAATTATTCTTGGAATAGAAAATTATGTCATTCATGGCAACTTGAGATTTCTCTAACAAGGCTGCGATGCCGTATCCCACCTTTAAATTTCTATCTTTACAGGTCTGGTTTGGCACTGTCTCCCGTCTGCGCATTTTGCGGTGAACAAGAAACATTAGATCACTTTTTATTGTTTTGCCGCCGCTTTACTACGTTGAGAAAACAGTTGATGGAATAGCGATTGCAACAGCTTGGCCTTAGTTTAAGCAGCCCGACATTGTTATCATTTGGCGCCACCATCCTTGGGCACAGTCACAGGTCTGTTTTTACCGCCATGCAAAATTTTTTACTGGACTCAAATCGCTTGCGTTGCTAAATTTTAAACATCGCTTGTTCTACAATTGTAGTGTCAATCTCCCGTGAGTGTTACCACTTTTCATTTTATATTTTACTTATTTCCCGTTTTGTGTCCTTTCCTCTACCCCTCAAATCATTTTCTTAATGCAAGTATATATAAAAAAAATTCTTTGCTACCCAATTCTTGTCCGATCCCCCTCTGTAGGTATGTGCCATAAGTTATTTGGACGACAACAACAACTACGTGGTCGAATTTGGACGGGTCGAGTTTGAATGCGCTCAGCTGGGTGATGATATCTATGGCCTCTCCTTCCACTTCGGTCAGCGTAGACGTCGTGTTTTGCTTGAACTTTGGAACCGCGGGCTTCCTAATCCTTCTTGCTTGATGAGAAATCATCAGAGTTGTTCTACACATTTACGGACTCATCTCCCTGATCACCCTCGCTGCTGTTGCCCTCCGCAGTCTTAATCTCGCTCTTGCTCTCTTCGTGTACTCCTTCCGTTATCACCAGGACTTCTAGCTCAGGCGCAAGCTTTTTTCTTGTGTACTCAGAGTTGGTTTTTTCAGCCCAGCATCTCCATATGTTGAATGCCTGGTCTATGCCACCGCCTGAGACCTTCACTCCAACTACGGGGGCGAAAACCAAAACCGCAATCCCAGCCTTCAGCTTGAGCACCTCGATTTTTCCGATGCTTCGCTCAGCAGAAACATCTTTGTCCAGGCGAGTGTTTGTCTGGAGGAGCTGCTGCAGGAGCTGGACATCAGCAGCTGAGGAACCGCCTCTGTTCGAGGTGGTCGCCCATATCATGCTGCAACTGCTCCTTTCTCTTTCTCTCTTTCTCAAAGCACACCAGCCACTCCAAATGGGCCAGATGTAAATCTACCTGTGCATTGCCTTTATATCCATAAACATACAATTTATGGGAGACTTAAGGAAAAAGTTGCTCCCGGCAACTTGACGGGCCTTAAACCCAGTCTGGGGGCAGCGGCAGTAGACACTGGCACATATTCAGTAAAAAACGAACAATACATATAAAAAACAAAAATTTAAACACATATTAGCTTAGGCATTGTGTCAGCAAACAGAAATGCAATATAGGAAAATATTACAAAAACCAATGTAAAGCCACGCAGTTCAGAGTGTGCACTTGAGCAACAAAAACAGTGATAGAACCATTAACCAAGTAGGCACTGCGAGGAAACAAAAAGACCTACTTCAGCCATTGACAAAGGCTGACATCAAAAGGAAATACTCATATAAACGCGAGATAGGGAAAGGGATGTTTTTACGTGTGAGGTTGTCTAACAGGCGTGGTAAGCGATGGTGTAACATTTGAAGAGCATAGTTAGTGCGAGGATGCGGCACATACCAGTATTCTGGAGACCGTTTACTGTATTCGGTTCTGTTCCTAATTAATTGTGTTAAGGACGTGATGAATGACTGGTTTTATTTTACGTCTTTACGATAGGCTAGCAGCAGCCTAAAATCTAACAAAGAGTGCACTGTGAGCAATTTCAACTGTTTGAAGAGAGGTGTGGTATGAGCGTCTACTGGAACATTACAGATACTACGTATCACCCTTTTTTGAAGCAGGAATAACCGATGTATGTTAGTAGCAGACGTCGAACTCCACACGAGATTGCAGTAGTGTACGTGACTCAGGAAAAGAGCGTTGTACAGATGTTTGACCTTACGTGGCAGCGGTCTTGAGCTGAACAGTACAACAGGGACTTACAGAAGTTTTCCTGCAAAAATGTCTGTGGGATTAGTCCATAACATATGACTGTCAAAAAACACCTAGCGTTTTCACAGACTGGACAAGCTCAATTGTTGAAAAACCTATTACAATGTCAGGCTCTAAATTGACACCTTTATTTTTTGGTTGAAATAAAATAGTTTCAGTTTGTCAGTATTAATTTTAAGCCATTATCCTGTCAGCATCTCTGTATTTTTGCAAGAACACAGTTTGCGGTTGAAACCAGGTTTGCGATATTGTTTTGCGAAAAAAGGACCTTAGTATCATCTGCGTAGATTATGTACTTGCGTTCACTGTCAACATAAACAAGATCATACACATATAATTTAAAAAGAAGGGTGCCCATTATGCTCGCTTGGGGAACTCCAACTGTTACTTGTTTGAGCTGAGTGCTGATTAATTTCAACTAGTTGATTCCACTAATTTAGAAATTATTTGACTATATCTAAAGTAATACCACGATTGCCATAGTACTCATGGTTCTTTAACAAAAGGCATGATTAATAGAGTCGAACGCTTTACTGAAGTAGAACTCCGAGTGTGAGCAGCTTTTTTTTTCAATGTTTCTCAGTATTAGTTCTTTTTGTGCTGGTAACGCGAGCTGGACTGACCATCCTTTTTTTTTTTTCGAAGAGTTTGCCACAAGGCATAAGTTGAGAAAGGGGGAATGGGATGCAGGAGATAGAAAGTTAAAAGAAGGAGTGCAGTCCAGTTGTGCTTATGAATTCGAGAAGGTTGGCAGTATAGCGATTGTCCATTGTCCATTTCTCATAATCACTATCGCGATTCCACCGCAGGCCCACCTTCATGATTATCCGTTGCCTGATGTGCGTTGTTGATGGACACGTCCACAACAAGTGGCGCACATCGCAGACGTCAGGTGGAGTGTCACAGTGAGGGCACCTGTCAGTCACTGGTAGGTCTTTTTCCCGCCATCGATGTCGAACAGATGGGATCAGAGCCGCCCGTGCCCGGATCCGGCGCACTGTCACCCCCTCCTGCCGAGTAAGACTACGGGGGAGAGGGTGCGAACACGGAGGAATGAGAGCGCGTGTTCGGTGGCGCAGAACTTGCGAATCGGAAACGTGGGACAGGAACGAATCTGGGGGAAGAGGGGAAGGTGGTGGATCATCTGATGTGTTTATATGCGTCATAGCATCTGCTTGTATGTTATGTGGATCGCGAGCATGGCCGCGAATCCAGTGTATGCGAATAGGACATGGGTACTTTGAACATAGCAAATGTATGGACTGTGTTATTTGGAATGTGCGTCGAACGGCCTTAAGCTGTTTAAGGGCAGTGAGAGAGTCTGTGTAAAGATGAGCTGCATTGAATGTAGGGACTGGTGGGAGGGAATGTATAGCATTGTAAATTGCTTGGAGTTCCACTGCCAGAGGGGTGCACGTATCCGCGGTATATGTCACGTGAGTGTTGAGATGCGGATGAGAGGGACTATACACGGCAGTAACTCCTCGCTCTGCAGTATGTGATGCATCGGTATATATTATGCACCCTTCAGGCAGATGTGCGGATGATACCGACGGGGAATCAGTGGGGCGATTGTCCGTGAGCTGGCAGTACGACCATGGAGGTAGTGTCTTTAAATGATGTAGTTGTAAAGACTGTTTGCGAGCTCTGTTTGCCATCCGCTGATCAACGAGTTCAGTGAGCGTATTAAGCTGGGCATACTCCTGAAGTACTGGTATGGGTGTTAGGCGGGGGAGGTACGTTATTGCACGCATAGCCTCACGATTGATGGCCTCAAGGGAGTCCCACTGTCTGCGGGTGAGACGTTGAAACTGTGCCTGGTATATTATACGTGGCTGGAGGACAGAGCGAACAAGCTTGCGGGCCGTGCGAGCACGCGCGCCGCCAGAGCGCATAGCTATGTGACGAATGAGACCTAAAGTAGCGTGAGCGGTCTTACGGATGGCTGCCAGCCACGGTGTGCCAGCACCCAGAGGAATGTAGAAGAAGACCAAGAATGCGAACGGTTTGTACCTGAGGAATTGGGGTTTTATCTATCATAAAATTTATATTGGGAGCTTTCCGTAAGCCAGCTTTATTTCCAATTCGAATGAAACAGGATTTTGTATGCGAAAGAGTTAGGCCCAAAGGAGGGAGGCGAAATATCAATACATCCAGCGCATGCTGGAGGGCCGCGTGATGAACAGACGCACCATAAGGTTATATCATCGGCATACGCAAGCACCCGTATAGAAGGGATGGCCTCTAGGGCTCGAATAAGTGGAATGAAGGCCACATTAAATAAAGTAGGGGCGAGAACGGAGCCCTGGGGCACTCCTCTGTTTGAGGGGAAGTGACCAAAGGGCTTTCCATGGACACGCACACTGAATGTTCTATTTGTTAGAAAGGCGTGAACGGCGAGGAGAAACCTGTGAGGAAGACCAAGAGTTTGTAGGGAGGCAAGAATGGCTGAGGGAAGGATGTTATCTTATGCCTTTGTTATATCTGTAGCGATCACAGTTCTAACAAGATGACTGTGCGGAGAGTGGTGAAGCACGTCAGCAGCCAAAGTAGCAAGACCGTCCTCCGTTCCTATTTGCGGGCGGAAGCCAATTTGGGATTCTGGATAACAATCATGGGATTCCAACCACCACGATAAGCGAGTGGCGAGAATGTTTTCGTAAAGCTTGCAGACTGTTGGCTTCAGGGAAATTGGACGAAGGGCCGAGAGAGATACTGGAGGATGACCTGACTTCGGTATTGGAACAACAATAGAATGCTTCCACTCGTCCGGCATGACACCAGAATGCCACACGTCATTGAATGCATCAAGCAGGGCCTGCAAAGCAGTCCCTTCCAAGTTGCGGAATAAGGAGTTAGGTATGCCGTCGTGGCCGGGAGCAGAGTTAGATTTGAGGCGTTCAATGGAGGCCAGCAGCTCTGCCATGGTTAGGTCAGAAGTAATCGCATCGGCGGGTTCGGTAACCGGTAAGCAAGGTGGAGAAGTTGAGGTGGAATCATAGTGGGGAAAAAAACTGTCTGGCCGCCTGTTTTGCAAATGTGTCCTCATCTACATTCATAGCAAGGCGAATGCTCTCTGTGTAATCAGAAACTTGAGAAGAGCGCTCCATGGCGGGAAACACTCTCCAAAGTTGTCGATTACTCTGCTTGGAGGACAGGCGCTCACACCATGAAGCCCAACGTTGCCTTCCTAGACGCTTTTCATACCGCCTCGCACGCGCGGTAGCCCGGTGAAGAGCGGGGATAGCCGATGGGTAATCGGGGTTACGAGCAGCATAATGATCTGCCTGGCGACGCAGAGCCCAAAGATTCAGGAGGTGGATGTCCGGGTTTGGCTCGTATTCATTTACAGTGGTGGTAATCGTGTGGGACGCAAGAACAGCAGAGAGAGTAGACAATGCTGATGATGGGGTGAAATCAGATAAGCGATTGTCTGCGCGTACAGAGTCCCAAGATGTTATTCGTACGCTACGGCGTATTTTACGTATCCGCGAAGGAGTGAGAGAGATAAAGATAGGACTGTGATCACTACCCCAGGTATCTGGTTCAACAGCCCAACGAGGGCTACCAGGGCCTAACCACCAAGTCAAATCAGGTGAATAAGGCCCACCTCGTGGACGGGTAGATGTAAGCGGGTGGTTTAAAAGGTGAAAATAATTATCTGAAAAGCTTCCCTGGATGTGTGCACCCCTGGGAGAATCCGATGGATAACCCCACGAGGTGTGTGCGCCATTGAAGTCTCCACCGACTAGAATAGAGCTACCCGAGTAGGTAGAACGCAGAAAACGAACCCATCCAAGATTAGGAGATGCGGAATCAGGACGTCCATAAAAAGAAACTAGTATAAGTGGCGTGCGTACAGGCTTAACTAGGAGTGCTACACCACCTCTTGGCGTGTGTTACACCAGCGTGAAATGTCGATCGGTGTGTGGGGAACTGAAGTGTGAATATAAATTGCAGATTTACCGGGGCTGAGGGAAGAGGTGATACAACGGCGATCAGGAATGGAAGGTGAATGGTAAGCGCAGAATCCTGAAAGGCGAGGAAGTGAGTTATACTCTTGAAGTAAGAAGGCCCACGCCTTTAGCTTTTTGTCGCGAAGACGGATGTTCACTTCAGAGGCCTTATTCGCAAAGCCTCGACAATTCCACTGCACCACCAGAGACAGTGCATTATCCATTGCGAGGCCGAAGAGCTTCTACGATGAGGGAGGTCACCTGCTCCATAAGGGCTAATATTTTATCCACTGTCGGGGTATTCGGGGTTAACGTGTTGTCTGCACGTGATTGTGGTTTGTTGCTTATTGAGGTGATTCATTTGAAATCTTATCACGAGGTATTATAGTTCTTCGAGAGGGGTGAGAGCGACGCTGTTCTCGGAGCTGGGTGAGTTCGTCTAGACGTTGGCGAGCCTCTGCAATGGCATTGTCTAAAGCAGCGTCTTCATCTGCGGCATCCACATTTGATTGGTGCACTGGCCGTTTTGGTGTACCATTTGATCCACGAGGGTGGGTCGCTTGTGCGTATGTACCATGCTGAGAAGACGTATGATGAGCAGGTGGGTCAAGTAAAGGAAGTGCAGGGAAGTCGGTTTCTTCACATGTAAGAGCAGCGAAGCGATTACTTGTAGGAATATCTTCTTTTCCAGGCGGCTTGCGCGACGGCCTCGTTCTCTTCTTCTTTGGACAAACGGGGGAGCGCATGTCATGGTCCGCCGATTTGCATAGGGCACAAAGCGCTATTGGTTCATTCATGTCGGCCACAGCTGCCGGATTAGGGCAGGTATTTTCTTTTCGGAAAGCATATCGCCGCATAGAAGACGACGCAAAACATGACGACTGGGAACACAAGCGCGAGCCTGGAAGAAGAAGGAGGGAGCTTGAGCGCGAACTCGTTCTAGTCTACTTGGAGGCTCGCATTCCGGACCTTAACTCCCATTTCCGCCTTCTAACTGTCAGATAATTATTGCGATCATTTGAGGGTACTCCCGGTGTGGATATACCTATTTTTGTAATAAACCTCGCCCTCTTTCTCACTCACCAGTGGCCAAGGGTCTGCAAGCCCTAGGTTGTTTTCACGCTGAGAATTTTAGCAAACATTGGCGTGGACCTTGCTTCTATATGTCCTATCGGTTGCTCAACGTTCTCTGTCGATATAAATTATGATTTTATGTTTCCATCTAATGTGAAGCACTTACCCTCAAGTCTAATATCCAGTATCCTATGTGAATACCTTGAAAAGTTTCCTGATCATACTGTAATTGCCACTGACGCGTCCGTGATTGCGCACAAAGCAGTGATTGGAATTTTTTCTGAGTCTCTTTCCTGGAGTTTTTCGGTGCGTGTCCCGGATTACACATCAATATTTCTAGCAGTTTATGGCAATTGGGCTAGCACTACTAAAATTTCCATGCAGTCAATCAAAAATAATTTTTCTGTCAGACTCTCTTTCTGTTTTGTTGTCACTGGAATCAGCACGGGATGCTCTGTTGAGCCGCTCACTAAAGTATTTCAGACCGGGGTGGGTGAAAGAAATACGCTTCATCTGGGTCCCCGGTCACAGTGGTATTTTACAGAATAAAGCGGCAGATTTCCCGGCTAAATCAGCTCTTGATGCATTTGTTTCATGTACCAGCCCTAATATCATCATTTTTGGAATGTCCCGTTTCCAGCGATATCAATACCTAGCCGCTTCATGCAATGATCCTTTGCTATCTACAGCTGAATACCAGCATCTCATATACTCATTGAAAGTTCGTTCATTTAAATCACGACAGTGTGAGGTAACGATGACTCTCCTGAGATGCAGGATTCCTCGCCTAAATCTTTATTTATGTAGACGCGGGATCAGCCCCACAAACCTTTGTGAGGCTTGCGGTGAAATTGAAAATATTGAAATATTGATATTGATCACTTCCTTCTCGCTTGCCGAAGGTATTCACATCAGAGGAGGGTGCATTTAGAAACTCCAATTGCACGCTTGGGACTTACGTTGTCGGTCCCGCTTCTACTCTCCTTCGGTGCGAGTGCAAAAAAATTTGCGTTGCCTCAAATTTGTCAGTACTCACATTACTACATCACAGCTACAGACAGATTTCCTTGCTAATTGTATTCCAAATTTACAAAATTTCAAATTTTTGCTTCATATTTTTTTTTTCAATAACTTTCGAGATCTTAAATCTTATGTTTTTGTTTAGTTGTCAATTACTTTAATACAATAATTCAGTTTGTGCAGGACATTTCGGAGTCCTCACTGAACCCTGGCCAATCCCTCTTCGTGAGTATGTGCCCAATATCAAGGAAGAAGAAGAAGAATCAAACCGTCTGATCTTTCGGCCCTTCTTGGCATTCTATCGAGACTTGACACTGGTGGAGCGCACTGGGGTATGCATAAGACTCCTTCCGGCAGTCCTTAGCGGATCCCAGACATCGACACGCCTGTCCATCGCGCTAGCCGCTGACTTCTAGGCCTAGCCCCGGAGTACAGCCATCTGCCGAGCGACTCTTCAAACGCCCAAGTTCGTCAGGTCTCCCAAGCAATGGCACATTCCAACCTTAAGCCGGTGACTCATTAGAACACCAACGTACCAGAGTGCTTTCGCGGGGAAGCGTTTGCAGATGTGGAGGACTGGCTTGACCAGTTTGAGCGAGGGGCCAAGGTCAATCAATGGAGCGCTGACCAGAAGCTGTCTAATGTTTATTTTGCCCTTCAGGATAATGCTAGAACGTGGTTTGAAAACCACGAGACCATGCTTATCCACATGGAATGACTTCCGCCGCCAGCTGGTAGATACTTTTGCGAGAACAGATAAACGAGACAATGCGTTGCGCCTGTTGAAGAGCGCGTCTAGTGGCCGAAGGCTATGCATGAGGAAGACATGGCTCGCCTTTTTCGCCGTGCCGACCCTGATATGAGTGTGCCAAGGAAGCTACGGCATCTCATGCATGGCGTCAAAGAACAGGTGTTTGCCGGCTTGGTACGCAACCCACCAAAACCGTGAGTTCGTTAAGGACGCTATGGCTATCCAGCGAGCCCTCCAAGACCCGTGCCGCCAGTACAACCGACCTGTCAACTGTGCCCCGACGACGTCGGCGGCGCTGACTGCAACAGATACGACCACTCTTCGAGAGATCATTAGAGAAATTGTCCTTGAGGAGCTGCAGCGAATTACGGCTACGAAGGCTCAGTCGTCAGAGTCCCCCACGGAAAATGTGAGGAATGAAATTCGGTACGCCCTATCACCGTCGATACCATGCATCGAGTCTCATCCAGTCGACAACGAGGCAGCCCTTTCCGAACCATACCACGCTCCAAAACCGATCAGCTGCATGGCCAACATTCCTGCACCTTATCACAAGCCGCAGCCCGAGAGCTATGCCGCGGTCCTTCATCGCCCACCTCCAGACCACGCCCCGCCGAGCTCACCGAACCGTCAGGAGATGCGATTCTCCCAGGGGCCTCAGTGGGTGCCTCCCAGGCGCTCTCAGCTGCGCCGAACTGACAGGTGGCGTAGTTATGAGAGCCGACCACTTTGTTTCTACTGCGGACAACCTGGCCTTGCGTATCGGTATCTGACGCCACCGCGAAGAGGGGCAGACCTTTCCACCTTCTGCTCGCCGCCGCTTCGACACTGACTCTGCCCAAATCGACGACGCCTCTCCAGTCAGCAGGGAAACCGAATCCTCGGGCTTCTACCGCGGCTTTTCCCCATCGCCACAGCGTTATTAGTCGCCGATGCGTCGCAGCACTGCTGACGTTAGCGGACGGCGGTCCCCTAGCCTTCACCGGAGAACATAACAGCTGCAACCTTGCGAGGGGAGGTTGCAACCAGTTGAAGAGTGTTGAAACCCTCATCACAACCGCAATTGCCAACAACCCGTGCTTCTTACGCCGCCGTTTACATTGGCATTGCCGCGCTACCGGCGAAAATGTCGTACTAGATGATCAGCCATGACGACAAGCTAACCGCGCCGACTTTGCCGCACTTCCGCCGCAAATGCCGAAAGAGACGAGCAACCCAGATAACTTTGTTAGCGCTGAACTCGCCGTTTCCGTTGATGGGCTGGGGGTACATGCTCTGGTGGATACCGGGGCAGATTTTTCAATTATCAGCCAGGAACAGGCCGACACGCTGCGCAAAGTAAAAACTGAATGGACTGGGCCAGTAATAAGAAGTGCTGGGGGTCAGCTACTGGCACCGACAGGGAAATGCACTGCCCGGATAGAAGTAGGAAACGCGGTGTTTGTTGGCAGCTTCGTTATTCTCCCTGACTGCTGCAAAGACCTCATCTTGGGCATGTACTTTCTGAGTCTTCATGGGGCTGTAATCAGCATTCGTGACAGCGTCGTTGCCTTCACCAATAAACATGAAGACCTTGGTTATGCGCAAGTACCACTATTGCCCTTACGCGTCGCCAATGAGACGGTGACATTACCTCCGCGATCATGCTCTCTTGTTGAAGTGAAATGCGACGACGAGCATACAGGCGATGGCAATGGGCATAACGAACTGCTGCTGAAAAACTTCAGCGACGAGCGTCAGCAAATTCCGAAAGGTACAACTGTGGCCTTTTTCGACAGCCTCCCAAATGCGCAGCACTGCTGCTTACTGCAGCAGAGAGGATCAGTGTGCAAGACACCCGTAACCATCGTTGATGTGAGCCCAAATTTGTCTTCTTCAGAGCGGGACTGCCTTTTCGATCTCATAGATCAATTTCGAGACTTTGGTTCAGAATCGCGGATCGGCCAAACGCCTTTGACAAAATATCGGATTGTCACGGATGACTCGATTCGCCCGATTCGACAAAATCCTTACCGTGTAGCTCCGAAAGAACGCGGAGCCATTCAGCGCCAGGGGGCCGAAATTATAAGGGACGACGTTATCCAGCCGTCACAGAGTCCCTGGGCTTCCCCCGTGGTATACTTGTTAAAACGAAGGACAGCAGCTTACGATTTTGCATAGACTATCGCAAGCTCAACCAAGTGACCAAAAAAGACGTGAACCCTCTCCCTCGCATCGACGATTCCCTTGATCGCCTACGAAATGTACGTTACTTCTCATCGATCGACTTGAAAAGTGAATATTGGCAAATCGAAGTTGATGAGAGGGATTCGTCACTCCCGACGGATTGTATGAGTTTAAAGTCCTTTCGTTCAGTTCATGCTCGGCGCCAGCAACATTTCAGAGGCTGATGGACACTGTGCTTTCGGGACGTAAGTGGCAAACATGCTTGGTGTATCTTCACGACGTGATCGTGTTTTCGGCTACATTTGAAGAGCATCTACTCCGTTTGCTAGCTGTGTTTCAGGCCATACGATCTGCGGGCCTCACACTAAAACCCGGGAAGTGCCCCTTCGGTTACGAGGAGCTGCAGTTCTTAGGTCACTTCGTTAGCCATGAAGGTGTCCTGCCTGATTCTGAAAAGCTCTCCGCAGTCGCCAAGTTCCCAACACCTACGGACAAAAAGACATTGCGGCGCTTCCTGGGTCTGTGCGCCTATTACCGTCGGTTTATTGCTGGCTTCTCACGAATTGCCTGGTCATTAACTTCACAGACGCGTGACAACGCTCTCTTTCGCTGGGGTGAAGAACAGCAACAAGCTTTTAATGAGCTGCGGAGGCGTCTACAGACACCGCCTTTCCTGGCGCACTTTGATGACGACGCCCCTACACTGCTTCATACGGACGCCAGAAACGTGGGCTTAGGTGCTGTGCTGGTGCAGCTCCAAGTTGGTGTGGAAACAGTAATTGCTTACGCCAGCAGGACCCTATCTAAAGCAGAAGCGTACTACTCGACAACCGAAAAAGAATGCCTTGCAGTGGTATGGGCGGTTATGAAGTTCCGCCCTTATTTGTACGCTCGCCTCTTTCAAGTCGTCAGCCACCATCACTCTCTCTGTTGGCTGACGAACTTAAAGGACCCTTCAGGGATACTCGTGCGTTGGAGCATTCGGTTACAAGAATTCTACATGGTAGTTATTTACAAATATGGAGAAAAGCACACGGATGCAGATTGCCTTTCGCGAGCGCCGGTCGACCCTTTCACTATGACCGATGAAGACACTGCGTTTTTAGGTGTAATAGATGACGCAACGCTTTCCAACAGCAGGGAGAGGGCCAGGAATAGAGGGTTTAGAAAAGTAAGGCTGGCAACCATGAGCGGCACGCTGATCCGGCGCTGGCATAGCTCCATCCGTTCGCTTTGGTTCGCTTCGTGTCCATCCGTCAGCGCCCGCCGTTCTGTCCGCGCTTTTCATGTTGTAACTTAGTGTGCTGTGCTTGGACCTCTCTTCTGTCCCTGGCGGTGTCTATTAGCGAAGTCAAGAAGCGTATTTTGACAGCCGAGGCGTAGCGGTTACAAACTGCTCTACGAGTCGTGCATGGGCCCCTCGTCGATCCGCGCAGCGTCATCCGTATCTAGGTACAGTATCTAGAGTTTTGTAATGTGCAGATTTTTTTTGTCTGTGTGCCTTTACTATTTACTTTAACGACTACTATGAGAAGCGATCGCGAGTCTGCTTGGTTTGTGCATCACCGTCGCTCATCCCACTGCTACCAGTGGGATACTTGTTCGTGAAATGAGCGAGGGTGCAATTTGTTTTGAGATGAAAGAATCGTGCGTAATTAGGCGTAAGTCGGAATGGCGCTTAGCACTTTCCTGCCTATGCCGTCGGTGCAGTGATTGGCACGGGTCTCGGAAATAATCGGGGGCTGCGTTAAAAAAAAGAAAAATGTGTCATGGTAATTTCTGCTTCCAGTGAGTGAAGATTGATTGGTGTGCGATATGCGATGATGAGCTAATGAAATATTTGTAATTAATTGACCAATTGATGAAATAAAGCACAAAAAGAGAAAAAAATGAGAAATTGAGGGTTTAAAGATGACAAAATGCTCTGAAGAAAAAATCAGTACTTGGTGATGCTAATGAACAAAATTTAGAATGTGTCATTGATTAATTGAAATAATTGAATGTGTTCAAAGGTGTCAAATTGCTCAGAATGGAAAGGTGATTATTGCTGACCCTAAGTATTGGTGTATAAAAATATAAGACATTAAATAAAATAAATAAAAGCCAAACATTCAAAAAGGAAAGAAAGAAAACGTGTGTGTGTGTGTGTGAGAGAGAGACGCTATCGCGTCATGCCCTTAACGGCGAGCTTATGTATCCCTCTAATGTTATATAACAGTATTATATAATATAAATCTGACATTATGAACACAGCCAGTTGCACCAAGCACTGACACTTCGAAGTAATGTGAGTTGACTTTTCAAATTTCTTTTATGTTTCAGACGAGTTCCTCTTCCTCCGAATTTCTCGAAGCTTGCCATAACAGCACTTTCATATGAGGTTAAGGCTCCAAATGTCTTCTATCTGACAGAAGGAATAAACAAGAAATCGGCATAATTACAAACTGAAACTGAACTGTAAATCGCAACCGCGAGAAAATTGTTATGCTGCATTAATCAAACAGCAAGAACAAAAAAAAAAAAAGAAACGGCGATCAATCTCTTCTTAGGTTCTCTCTGCACTTTCAAGCTTTTCATTCATTTATTAATTTCTTAATTCATCATCACATATCCGACTGATGCCTTAAGGCAATGCATTTTATTACAAAAATAAATCTCCGTCTACTCACGCGAAATTTAAAGTTGTGCGCACGGGTGTTCTGTCGCGAGCGGCGCACACTTCGCGGTGACGTCGACACAATTCACGTTCTAAACATGACCACTCTCGAACAGGCGGTGCCCTTTTGCCAGTAGTGGCTTTCGGAAGTAGCTCTGAAGGCATTCGATTGCCTTAAAACCGCAGAAAATGAGAGCCGAGATGCTTCCCTCCATACAACGGCGAACGCAATCCGACCGCGCCGGCCGCCTCAGATTAGTCCGCGCCGCCGTTGGCGGCGCTGAACGCTGCACTCCACTAGCACCGCCTGGCCACTGCAGGTTGCCTATAGCGGCCATGTCTGGCCGCGGTAACAGGTTCACCAGTGGAGAAGACAAGGAATTTGAGATCGTTCTGCCTACCCTGCCCACCGGACTTGTTTTAAACACGGTTTCTTTGCACAGCGACGTGCGTGTTAGACCCTACAGGGTCGAAGACTTCAGAGACGCCCTGGCCAATGTTGATGTGCTCCCCGACGTGGTGTCGTTGGGGGCGTACCAGATTAATCATGTGTGGGCTGTGACCTTCAGCAGCCCTGAAGCGGCAAATAAACTGGCTGCCCTTAAGGAGATCAAGGTCAAGGGACGCCGCTGCATCGTCTTTGACCCAGAAGAACAGCAAATTAAACTGCGTCTGCACTGGATGCTGCACGGCGCTCTCGACGAGGACATCCTCACTACTTTCGCGGCGTTTGGCGCCGTGACCGAGGTGACCCGAGAACGTTGGCTCGTTGCTGGCATGAAAGAGAAAGGATCTACTGCGTGGACTGTGCTGTTAAAACTGAAGCCAGGTGTGAAATTCGATGACCTACCTCATCAGGTTCAAGTGGCTGGCGAGTTGGCCCTCGTGGTGGTGCCTGGGAGGCCTATGCAGTGCCTGCGTTGCGGTGGAACAGGCCACGTTCGCCGTGACTGTAAAGTGCCCAGGTGCTCCAAGTGCAGGCGCTACGGACACGCGGAGGTGGACAGCGTCCGTACCTACGCGTCGGCTATCGGGCATGTAGCGGCGAGCGACTCTGCGGAGCTTATGGATGTCGTCGAGGCGGAAGAAGCAGCAAGTGGAGCTGAATACGCGGGTAAACCACCAGAGGCAGCGTTTGAGGCAGCGGGTTCGAGCAGCAACATCGCCACCGCTGTTGCACCAGGAAGAGGGACACCATTTAGTGACCCATCACCTACGGATCAGGCCACGACAGAAGATTGGGCGAGCTTACCGGAGCCTTTCAATGTCGACGAAATGGTTCCCAGCGACGACCGCGAGAAGAGAGACGCCCGCGCGACTGTCATCACCGCTACGAAGCGTCCGCGTGCCGAGACCAAGACCGAAGACGACACGGCGGCAGATCACAGTGCCGAGGAACCACCGGCGAAGGCGCCTCAAGCACGGCGTTCCAGTCAGCGCTCGCGGACCAATGCTGAGACAGACAAGCGTTCCAGCCACTAGCCGCCTCATAACCAGAGGCAAGCGCCGGATGATACCGGCGGCGAAGGCAACGTCTAGCGACATGCTAGGTGCGGGAGGTAAGCATCGTGCTTTTAGTCTCTTCTTTGTATTCAAAAATGGCTTCTGCATCTCCGTTTAAAGTAGTCACCCTAAATGTTAGAGGTTTGGCAGGTAAAAGGAAACAAAGCCAGCTTTACAGGCTTTTAATGGATTACGATATAGATATATTGGCTGTGCAAGAAACGAATGTTGACGGTGAAGAGACCGAGAGTATGATGCAACGTTTCACGTCTAGGTTTTTCGCTGTAGTTAGTCACGCTGTTGGCACATCGGCTGGTTGTGTTCTTTTTGTAAAGAAACTGTCTGGGCTAGAGGTGCAGGCGCATCATTCGTGCATGACGCGACGGTGTGCTCACCTCGATTTTTCGCTGAAAGGCATTGAGTGGCGAGTTGTGTGCGTGTATGCGCCCAATGTGGTTAATGACCGTGCCGTGTTCTTTGAAAACATCGAAGAGCGCCTTCGGACAGAGAGACGGCTTATAGTTATGGGGGATTACAACTGTGTTCTAAACGCGCGTGACAAGACAAGCAGTCGCGCTTTCCGTGTCAGGAGCACTGAAGTGATGTTAAGAATATTTGACATCTATAACCTGGAAGACGTTGCAGAGTGTCTGGAGGGAGAACGCCCAGTAAAGTATACGCGATTCCAGGGCTCAAGCCATGCACGGTTAGATCGCATCTATGCCTCCGTCGATATCGTACCACAATGCAACAGGTATGAAGTAGTACCGGTGTCGTTTTCAGACCATTGTATGGTTCAATGCTGCGTAGGCATTGTAAAGCGTGGAAATGGTTTTTCGTGGACAAGCTACTTGAGGATGAATTTACAGTCGAGCAGTAAGAGAAGAAATAGCAAAAATAGATCCAGGAAAAAACATGAAGGTTTGGCAGCAGTGGGAGCTCTGTAAAGAAGCCTTTAAATTAAAAGCAATTGAAAGATCTGCTATTATAAGTCACGAAGAGAAACAAAATGAAGTGCAGTTAAGGACACTGCTTCATAAAATGGTAAAACAGGAAAGCCGAGCACCGGGTGAATGGATGGAGGACATAAGGAAAACCAAACAAAAGCTAGAACTAATTGAAGAACAACGTTACCGGGGAGCACTGGTTAGGGCAAGGGCCGAAGACACAGCTGCAGGCGAAGCGCCAACGAAAAGAGCGCTCGGTTTAGAAAAAGCCCATGCTGAAAGGAATTACATCGAAGAAATAGAATGGGGAGGGGTATTATCAACAGACAAGAATCATATCAAGACAGCGTTTTTCGAACATTACCAGGCGCTCTTCGCATCACACCCGGTAGATGTTATTACATTTAAGGATGAGTTTCTAGCTGAGCTACCGCGTCTCGACGACGAAACAAAAGAGAGATTAGAATTGGACATAACAGAATCGGAGGTGGAGCACGCAATTGTTAAATTAAATCCCGGTAAATCCCCTGGACCGGACGGGTTCAGTGCGACTTTTTATAATGTACTTAAACACAAAAAAATCCCATCCAAAAATCATCAGATGCGCACAAGGTGAGAGCACAGCAAACTGCACATGATGGCGGATGCCGTCGATAACAACTCGTGCGGTGCACTTCGCTGAAGGGTGCAAAGGGACGTCATTGGCTCCACGGAGTTCAGGCCCATCATATGGTGTTGTCACCTTTCGCAAACGGTTGTACAAATCAGCGTGACTGACAGAAATTGCAGCCCCTGTATCAATCAAAGCTTCGACCAGTAAACCTTCAGCGATAACAGCAATCACATTATACGGGCGATCAGGAGGACTTTTAGTAAGTTCGCAGAGTGCAGTTTAACCTCTGGAAACTGCAACACTTATATTAGTTTTCCGGATGGCGGACAGGGAGAGCGGTTGCGGGGCTAAGAGGGGAAACTGAGCGGCAGTATGGGGACCGGCGTCGGGATACATGGCTCCCACGAGGCTCAGACGAGGATACTGGAGGTAAGGAGGATCGTCGAGGTGGGCTTGGAATAGACCGGCGTTGATAATATGAGGTTGAAGGCATGTCAGTTTGGAAGGTGTCGTAACCACGGCGCTCGTTCTGAAGGCGGCGATGACAGAAGCGGGATATATGTCCTCTAATACCACACTAATAACAAACTGGTCGGGAGGGACGCCAAGGTGCATAATAGGGTGGTGTAGGTTGAGCCATCGCCATTGCATTGACGTGATTGTAGGTTGGTGCCGGTCGGGGGGGGGGAACCAAAGAAGGGGGGATGCAGCGACGTGCGCGTAGGTCGGCGTTGTTATATATATATATATATATATATATATATATATATATATATATATATATATATATATATATGTGTGTGTGTATGTGTGTGTGTGTGTGTGTGTGTGCGTGTGTGTGTGTGTGTGTGTGTGTGTGTGTGTGTGTGTGTGTGTGTGTGTGTGTGTGTGTGTGTGTGTGTGTGTGTGTGTGTGTGTGTGTGTGTGTGTGTGTGTGTGTGTGTGTGTGTGTGTGTGTGTGTGTGTGGATATATAGATATAGGAAAAAGGAGGAGATTGTTTGGGCTTGGGTGAGAACACGTTGCAAAAAAAGTCAGACGTGGTGAAGAAATAAAATGTTGACGTTTAGGCCGAGGGACCAGCCTTCGTCGGAAGAAACTAGGTTACAGGCAGTGTCCTATATTTATACGCAAGGTATATCAGTGTCAGTACTGATGACGATGATCGGCTCGACAGCGAGGTCGTCTAGTCTGGCCGGCACCACGTGCATCGTGGTGACCAGTATTCGCGCTTAGTTTCTCTCACCGTCGAGCTCCTTCTTGAATCCAAGCAGGCTCTCTTCCATCAAATTCGCATCTCCGAGAAGAAGCGGAGCTTAACTGTCGCATATCATTCACTACGTCTTCTCTAAGCCTGTCGCGTTAGTCCTGGACGGTGTGCTGCACAAGTTCTGCTGGAACCAATATTTAGTTGACTCTATCGTGGGGGGCTTCGCGTCCCTAATACGCTCGTGGACGACAATGTCTTCCAGCTCCTCTTTTCGGTGCTTTTTTGAGTCCTCTAACTTAAATTTTCTCAGTGCCTCACCAACGATTTTCCGCAGAAGGGTGGGGGTGATTCCGATCTTCGATACCAGGCTACTGGTTTTCGTGTTCGGAAAGCGTTGACGATTACAGCAATTTTCCGTCTCTTAGCAGTGCTTCCGAAGTGCTAACGTTGCACTCCAGTCAGTACAGCGCTTTGAGCGAGTCGTGCTCGTTCTGCGCATTCATTAACATTATAATGGAATGCCAACCCGAGCTGGCTAAGCTTGCCGGCGGTATCTCGATATCCAATTTCTTGATGCATGACTGTGCGGACACTTGTAGCAGATCAGTTGCTCGCGAGTGGATACTTCGCCTCGTTCGTCGCGGATACTTGGAAGTCCTTGTTCACCCTGGTTCGGTTTTTTCTGTGTTCTGTTTTCGTCGCGGATACTTGGAAATCCTTGCTCACCCTGGTTCGGTTTTTTTCTGTTTTCTGTTTTCCCCGGCGCATTTGCGCTTTTCACCGTGTTGATAACGCTCGCAGAGAGATTGTAACTGGAAAGTGATGTCTATGCAGTCTCCTTGCCAGGGGCGCTCCCCCTGGTCGGCTTTCATTACGCCTCACGATCTACCTCTGGAAGCGTTCCAACGATCTGGCGTTCCAAACATTCCTGTGGCGCTGGTGCCCAAGGATGGCGGATTTATTAAGATGAATAACCCTGGGACTGTTCGAGCTGCTCTCCAGGCAGCCTCTTCCCTGTATGACTCGATCACAGAAGTGAGGCAGTTTGGGCGTGGCGGGATACTGTGCCGATCTCCAGACCACAATTGCGTGAAGGATCTGCTTAAATGCAATTCATTTGGATCGCTTCAGGTGAGCACCTTTATTCCTACTCATCTTGCATGCACAAAAGGATTGGTCCGAGGAGTAGACTCTTTTTTAACTCCAGCTGAGACTCTCGACCTTCTTTCGGCGGCTGGTGTGGTAGCGGTGTATCGTTGCAGCCGGGCGGTTAACAATACGCGGGTACCAACAGAGTCGGTGATTGCCACATTTGCGGGAACTTCATGCCCGTCAGATAAAAGCATGGCCATTGATCTTCCGTGTGGATCCTCTTGAATCTAAGCCACTTCAGTGCACTAACTGCTGGCGATATGGTCACAGTGCTCGTGGTTGTAAGTCCTCCATGCGGTGTTCCAAATGTGGCGATGGCCATCATTCGTCATCATGTTTACAACAAAACGACAAATGCTGCCTTTGCGGTGGAGCCCACGCTGCAACCTCCTTGGAGTGTCCATCTCGAAAACAGGAGCTACAAATTGTAGAAGTAATAGATAGGAAACGCTGTTCGCGTCGTGACACTGTAACAGAAGTTAAGGAGCGATTACACGGTTATGCAGGTGTGTCAGCCCGATCAGGTCTGCCTCTGGGTGCGTCAATCTCAAAGGCCATAATGACTGCAGTGGAAGCATCAATGACTAAAATGGTCGACCGAATAGTTGCTACTGTCTCAGAGTGTTTTTCTAACGTTCTGGCACTTCAGCTAACGCAAGCCCTGCAATCAGGAACAGCCCCTTTCATAGCAAACATGCCCTCTGAAAGCTCTCAACTGCTTGAAAGCACTACTGTTGAATCGCCTCACAGGGCTGCTACTCCAGATGACGATGGAAACATTAATGACGCAGAGATGGTGGAATCTGATGTAAGAATTCTAAAACGGTGTGGGTCTCCCATTTCCAACCATTCTTCTCCGCGGTCCCAACCAAAATCAAAGAAACATCAGCATACATCAAAGCCAAAGGATAATATTTTGGGGCAGGCAGTTGCGGCTGCCCAGATTTCGCAATCATAGGGGCACTAAGAGTTTTCCAGTGGAACTGTCGTTCAATTCTAACAGCTTCAACAGATTTAGTTTACATTTCTTCTCAATATAATCCACACATAATTATTTTGCAAGAAACTTGGCTAACAGCCGGAAAGCATTTCTATTTACAAAATTATCATTCATTCCGACAAGATCGCTGATCAAAAGGAGGAGGTTTAATTATATTTGTCTGTACAAAATTCTGTCACAGGGCTAAGCTTTCTTTCCAGCTATCTTCTATAGATTGTGACTTACTGGCCCTAGACTTTGAAATTCCAGGCCACTTTCCGTTTTCCTTAGTGAATGCTTATTTCCCCAGCGGTGTACAAGATACAAAACCTCTAGATCTGCTATTAGTTGATTGTCGAATATCAGTTCTTCTGGCTGGTGATTTTAATTCGCATCATGTGTCATGGGGCTACAAGACAGATAGCTGTGGCAAGCGTCTTTGGGATTGGATAACAAATAATAACTTTTCCTGTAAAAATTCGGGTTCGGCCACTTTCATAAGAAAACGATGTCAATCTGTGTTAGATTTAACTTTTACCTCTCCCAGTATTTTCGTTAATAACTGGTCGACATTTGATTGTGGCACCTCTAGTGACCACATACCGAATGCGTTTGAGGTTAATCGCCCTGTAACTCCAGCGACTGCTCAGTTGAAGTCATTTATTAACTATAATAACTTTCAGTTATCGTTACGCTCTAATCTTGAGCCATTGACTAACACGGAGGAAGAACAAAAATCAAAACGCTTATGCTCGGTGATTGAGGATTGCCGTAAGAAGCCTGATATTTTGGTACGGAGCTCAAAGGTGAATACTTCAGCTGTTTGATGGAATGCTGATTGTTCCCGAGATTACAGACGTAGAAAGGCGGCATGGAAAAAGCTTCTCCACAACCAGTGCCCGAAAAACTGGCAGTATTACAAGTTCATTGCAGCTACTTTTAAACGTACAGTTGCAAAAGCGAAGGACGAGTATGATGCTAAGCATTTTGATTTCCTCTCTAAATCGGGCAATCGAACTGCTCTTTTTGGGTTTTTACGCTCGCGAAAAAAGATTCCGCAAGCACAAAATCTACATTCCTTTATTTGGCTCCCCCATGAAGCAATATACACAATTGAAACAATTGCCAAAGGACTGGAGAAGCGTTTCTCGTCTGCACTTCCTTCGGGCGCCATATCTGTAATGCCAATGGAACCAGTTAATTATGATCCTCAAATTTCCGTTTCTGAGCTTTCTCCTATAGTTATGAGATTACCAGCCGCTGCTCCCGGTCCTGATAACGTAACTTCAAAAATGTTAAACATTCTTTTTGACGAGTCACCTGAGACGCTATTAGAGCTAGTAAATTATTCCATCAAACATGCTTGGATACACCCAGAATGGATACTTGCCAAATTAATTCCTTTACTTAAGAATAAAGGCGGTGCCTTGTGAATTGATAATATTAGACCAATTGCATTAACATCAAACATTGTAAAATTAATTGAAAAAGTAATACTTATACGTATTTCGGACTTCATGAATAAAGAAAATATCCTCAGTCCTTGTCAAAGTGGTTTCCGTCAAAAGTGTTCCATCTGGAACGCGCATGCTGATCTCGAGAGTCGAGTTCTTTTAGCGCGGCGCCAAAAAATGAACGCTGCCTTCATAACGCTAGATATAGCCAAGGCCTATGATAGCGTTGAGCATAGCATTCTATTGCAAAAATTAAACTCTCTTCAGTTTCCACATTGTTTAGTAGCCTGGATAGCTGAATTCCTCCAATACCGAGAGTTTTACTGTGCATTAAATGGCGTTCCTTCTGGCAGATATAAGCAAGCCAAGGGAGTGCCGCAAGGAGCAGTCCTTTTACCAGTCCTTTTCAACATACTACTCAGCTCAATACCAGTTAATCATGACGTTCGCACATGCATATATGCGGATGATATTGCGTTTTTGGCAACTGCATCGGATATTCAATCCCTTTATCTCCACTTGCAAACGTATCGAAACTCTATTGAGAATTGGTTGTGTGGCTTGCGTCTCACATTAAATGTGAACAAAAGCACAGTCCTGTATTCAATATAAAAGATTCTGTAAGTCTGTCTGTAATGTATCAGCAGCAAATAATACCACAGGTTAAATCATTAAAGTATTTAGGGGTCACTTATGATGATAATCTTTCATGGCAGCCCCACATTAACCATATTGCTACGAAAGGGGCTCGGGCCGTGGGCATGTTGCGCCGAATTAGTCGTCCCAGGTCTGGAATGCGGAGAGATGTCCTTTTAATGATTTATGTTATGTATGCGGGTCCAATTTTAGAGTTCGGTTCAGTCTTGTTTTCTGGATCAGCAGCTTATAAAATTCGACCGCTTGTTCTCTTGGAGCGAGAAGCGCTTCGGTTGTGTCTTAGACTTCCAAAATTTGTTGCCAACAATGTGCTCTACCTTGAAGCCCGGATTCCACCCTTGATATATAGATTACAAATTCTAACCGTTCAGACGTACTTAAGGATATATGAATCAGAGTTTCGCCGATCTATGTCTATTTTTTGCTGTCAACCGACCTCCTTTTTCGGTGTCCATTGGCCTAAATTTCACACTCCGCAGGTTGTTATGGTCAAAAATTTGCTGGACCCTTTAAATGTTTCCCTTCCTAGTATTCTACCCATACAAACCATTGGTTCTTCTATTGAAATTGTTTTTGACGACATATTCCCGAATAATGCTAAAAACTTATCATCCGTTATTCTAAACGGATTATTAGAAGATCATTTAAGAAGTATTTTTGCTAGTTTAGTTGTAGCTACTGACGCATCTCAAAGTAATGAAAAGGCGGGTGTGGGTATATATTGTCCACATTTAGACTGGTCTTTTTCTGTCCGGCTTCCGGACTTCACCCCAATTTTTGAAGCGGAGTTTCTGGCGGTGGTACTCGCTTTACGGAAATTAGACTCATCTTTTTCTAAAGTGACTGTAATTTCCGACTCTCTGTCCTTGTGTTCATCTCTCTCTTCGTCGGTGGATTCTGCTATAGTAAAAACTTTGTCTCCCTGATCCCTAGACATTTGAAAATTGTACATATGGTATGGGTACCAGGCCACAGCAATGTGACTTTAAATGAATATGCTGACAATTTGGCAAAAGAGTCCCTTAATGGCCCCGTATTATGTATCCTTCCGGCGACCGCGTACATCACCGCAGCGAGGTTTCGAAGAAACGTTCTATTAAATATAAAAAATGGACATCTTTTAAGATCTGATGACTACCTGCATCTAAATTATTCTTGGAATAGAAAATTATGTCATTCATGGCAACTTGAGATTTCTCTAACAAGGCTGCGATGCCGTATCCCACCTTTAAATTTCTATCTTTACAGGTCTGGTTTGGCACTGTCTCCCGTCTGCGCATTTTGCGGTGAACAAGAAACATTAGATCACTTTTTATTGTTTTGCCGCCGCTTTACTACGTTGAGAAAACAGTTGATGGAATAGCGATTGCAACAGCTTGGCCTTAGTTTAAGCAGCCCGACATTGTTATCATTTGGCGCCACCATCCTTGGGCACAGTCACAGGTCTGTTTTTACCGCCATGCAAAATTTTTTACTGGACTCAAATCGCTTGCGTTGCTAAATTTTAAACATCGCTTGTTCTACAATTGTAGTGTCAATCTCCCGTGAGTGTTACCACTTTTCATTTTATATTTTACTTATTTCCCGTTTTGTGTCCTTTCCTCTACCCCTCAAATCATTTTCTTAATGCAAGTATATATAAAAAAAATTCTTTGCTACCCAATTCTTGTCCGATCCCCCTCTGTAGGTATGTGCCATAAGTTATTTGGACGACAACAACAACTACGTGGTCGAATTTGGACGGGTCGAGTTTGAATGCGCTCAGCTGGGTGATGATATCTATGGCCTCTCCTTCCACTTCGGTCAGCGTAGACGTCGTGTTTTGCTTGAACTTTGGAACCGCGGGCTTCCTAATCCTTCTTGCTTGATGAGAAATCATCAGAGTTGTTCTACACATTTACGGACTCATCTCCCTGATCACCCTCGCTGCTGTTGCCCTCCGCAGTCTTAATCTCGCTCTTGCTCTCTTCGTGTACTCCTTCCGTTATCACCAGGACTTCTAGCTCAGGCGCAAGCTTTTTTCTTGTGTACTCAGAGTTGGTTTTTTCAGCCCAGCATCTCCATATGTTGAATGCCTGGTCTATGCCACCGCCTGAGACCTTCACTCCAACTACGGGGGCGAAAACCAAAACCGCAATCCCAGCCTTCAGCTTGAGCACCTCGATTTTTCCGATGCTTCGCTCAGCAGAAACATCTTTGTCCAGGCGAGTGTTTGTCTGGAGGAGCTGCTGCAGGAGCTGGACATCAGCAGCTGAGGAACCGCCTCTGTTCGAGGTGGTCGCCCATATCATGCTGCAACTGCTCCTTTCTCTTTCTCTCTTTCTCAAAGCACACCAGCCACTCCAAATGGGCCAGATGTAAATCTACCTGTGCATTGCCTTTATATCCATAAACATACAATTTATGGGAGACTTAAGGAAAAAGTTGCTCCCGGCAACTTGACGGGCCTTAAACCCAGTCTGGGGGCAGCGGCAGTAGACACTGGCACATATTCAGTAAAAAACGAACAATACATATAAAAAACAAAAATTTAAACACATATTAGCTTAGGCATTGTGTCAGCAAACAGAAATGCAATATAGGAAAATATTACAAAAACCAATGTAAAGCCACGCAGTTCAGAGTGTGCACTTGAGCAACAAAAACAGTGATAGAACCATTAACCAAGTAGGCACTGCGAGGAAACAAAAAGACCTACTTCAGCCATTGACAAAGGCTGACATCAAAAGGAAATACTCATATAAACGCGAGATAGGGAAAGGGATGTTTTTACGTGTGAGGTTGTCTAACAGGCGTGGTAAGCGATGGTGTAACATTTGAAGAGCATAGTTAGTGCGAGGATGCGGCACATACCAGTATTCTGGAGACCGTTTACTGTATTCGGTTCTGTTCCTAATTAATTGTGTTAAGGACGTGATGAATGACTGGTTTTATTTTACGTCTTTACGATAGGCTAGCAGCAGCCTAAAATCTAACAAAGAGTGCACTGTGAGCAATTTCAACTGTTTGAAGAGAGGTGTGGTATGAGCGTCTACTGGAACATTACAGATACTACGTATCACCCTTTTTTGAAGCAGGAATAACCGATGTATGTTAGTAGCAGACGTCGAACTCCACACGAGATTGCAGTAGTGTACGTGACTCAGGAAAAGAGCGTTGTACAGATGTTTGACCTTACGTGGCAGCGGTCTTGAGCTGAACAGTACAACAGGGACTTACAGAAGTTTTCCTGCAAAAATGTCTGTGGGATTAGTCCATAACATATGACTGTCAAAAAACACCTAGCGTTTTCACAGACTGGACAAGCTCAATTGTTGAAAAACCTATTACAATGTCAGGCTCTAAATTGACACCTTTATTTTTTGGTTGAAATAAAATAGTTTCAGTTTGTCAGTATTAATTTTAAGCCATTATCCTGTCAGCATCTCTGTATTTTTGCAAGAACACAGTTTGCGGTTGAAACCAGGTTTGCGATATTGTTTTGCGAAAAAAGGACCTTAGTATCATCTGCGTAGATTATGTACTTGCGTTCACTGTCAACATAAACAAGATCATACACATATAATTTAAAAAGAAGGGTGCCCATTATGCTCGCTTGGGGAACTCCAACTGTTACTTGTTTGAGCTGAGTGCTGATTAATTTCAACTAGTTGATTCCACTAATTTAGAAATTATTTGACTATATCTAAAGTAATACCACGATTGCCATAGTACTCATGGTTCTTTAACAAAAGGCATGATTAATAGAGTCGAACGCTTTACTGAAGTAGAACTCCGAGTGTGAGCAGCTTTTTTTTTCAATGTTTCTCAGTATTAGTTCTTTTTGTGCTGGTAACGCGAGCTGGACTGACCATCCTTTTTTTTTTTTCGAAGAGTTTGCCACAAGGCATAAGTTGAGAAAGGGGGAATGGGATGCAGGAGATAGAAAGTTAAAAGAAGGAGTGCAGTCCAGTTGTGCTTATGAATTCGAGAAGGTTGGCAGTATAGCGATTGTCCATTGTCCATTTCTCATAATCACTATCGCGATTCCACCGCAGGCCCACCTTCATGATTATCCGTTGCCTGATGTGCGTTGTTGATGGACACGTCCACAACAAGTGGCGCACATCGCAGACGTCAGGTGGAGTGTCACAGTGAGGGCACCTGTCAGTCACTGGTAGGTCTTTTTCCCGCCATCGATGTCGAACAGATGGGATCAGAGCCGCCCGTGCCCGGATCCGGCGCACTGTCACCCCCTCCTGCCGAGTAAGACTACGGGGGAGAGGGTGCGAACACGGAGGAATGAGAGCGCGTGTTCGGTGGCGCAGAACTTGCGAATCGGAAACGTGGGACAGGAACGAATCTGGGGGAAGAGGGGAAGGTGGTGGATCATCTGATGTGTTTATATGCGTCATAGCATCTGCTTGTATGTTATGTGGATCGCGAGCATGGCCGCGAATCCAGTGTATGCGAATAGGACATGGGTACTTTGAACATAGCAAATGTATGGACTGTGTTATTTGGAATGTGCGTCGAACGGCCTTAAGCTGTTTAAGGGCAGTGAGAGAGTCTGTGTAAAGATGAGCTGCATTGAATGTAGGGACTGGTGGGAGGGAATGTATAGCATTGTAAATTGCTTGGAGTTCCACTGCCAGAGGGGTGCACGTATCCGCGGTATATGTCACGTGAGTGTTGAGATGCGGATGAGAGGGACTATACACGGCAGTAACTCCTCGCTCTGCAGTATGTGATGCATCGGTATATATTATGCACCCTTCAGGCAGATGTGCGGATGATACCGACGGGGAATCAGTGGGGCGATTGTCCGTGAGCTGGCAGTACGACCATGGAGGTAGTGTCTTTAAATGATGTAGTTGTAAAGACTGTTTGCGAGCTCTGTTTGCCATCCGCTGATCAACGAGTTCAGTGAGCGTATTAAGCTGGGCATACTCCTGAAGTACTGGTATGGGTGTTAGGCGGGGGAGGTACGTTATTGCACGCATAGCCTCACGATTGATGGCCTCAAGGGAGTCCCACTGTCTGCGGGTGAGACGTTGAAACTGTGCCTGGTATATTATACGTGGCTGGAGGACAGAGCGAACAAGCTTGCGGGCCGTGCGAGCACGCGCGCCGCCAGAGCGCATAGCTATGTGACGAATGAGACCTAAAGTAGCGTGAGCGGTCTTACGGATGGCTGCCAGCCACGGTGTGCCAGCACCCAGAGGAATGTAGAAGAAGACCAAGAATGCGAACGGTTTGTACCTGAGGAATTGGGGTTTTATCTATCATAAAATTTATATTGGGAGCTTTCCGTAAGCCAGCTTTATTTCCAATTCGAATGAAACAGGATTTTGTATGCGAAAGAGTTAGGCCCAAAGGAGGGAGGCGAAATATCAATACATCCAGCGCATGCTGGAGGGCCGCGTGATGAACAGACGCACCATAAGGTTATATCATCGGCATACGCAAGCACCCGTATAGAAGGGATGGCCTCTAGGGCTCGAATAAGTGGAATGAAGGCCACATTAAATAAAGTAGGGGCGAGAACGGAGCCCTGGGGCACTCCTCTGTTTGAGGGGAAGTGACCAAAGGGCTTTCCATGGACACGCACACTGAATGTTCTATTTGTTAGAAAGGCGTGAACGGCGAGGAGAAACCTGTGAGGAAGACCAAGAGTTTGTAGGGAGGCAAGAATGGCTGAGGGAAGGATGTTATCTTATGCCTTTGTTATATCTGTAGCGATCACAGTTCTAACAAGATGACTGTGCGGAGAGTGGTGAAGCACGTCAGCAGCCAAAGTAGCAAGACCGTCCTCCGTTCCTATTTGCGGGCGGAAGCCAATTTGGGATTCTGGATAACAATCATGGGATTCCAACCACCACGATAAGCGAGTGGCGAGAATGTTTTCGTAAAGCTTGCAGACTGTTGGCTTCAGGGAAATTGGACGAAGGGCCGAGAGAGATACTGGAGGATGACCTGACTTCGGTATTGGAACAACAATAGAATGCTTCCACTCGTCCGGCATGACACCAGAATGCCACACGTCATTGAATGCATCAAGCAGGGCCTGCAAAGCAGTCCCTTCCAAGTTGCGGAATAAGGAGTTAGGTATGCCGTCGTGGCCGGGAGCAGAGTTAGATTTGAGGCGTTCAATGGAGGCCAGCAGCTCTGCCATGGTTAGGTCAGAAGTAATCGCATCGGCGGGTTCGGTAACCGGTAAGCAAGGTGGAGAAGTTGAGGTGGAATCATAGTGGGGAAAAAAACTGTCTGGCCGCCTGTTTTGCAAATGTGTCCTCATCTACATTCATAGCAAGGCGAATGCTCTCTGTGTAATCAGAAACTTGAGAAGAGCGCTCCATGGCGGGAAACACTCTCCAAAGTTGTCGATTACTCTGCTTGGAGGACAGGCGCTCACACCATGAAGCCCAACGTTGCCTTCCTAGACGCTTTTCATACCGCCTCGCACGCGCGGTAGCCCGGTGAAGAGCGGGGATAGCCGATGGGTAATCGGGGTTACGAGCAGCATAATGATCTGCCTGGCGACGCAGAGCCCAAAGATTCAGGAGGTGGATGTCCGGGTTTGGCTCGTATTCATTTACAGTGGTGGTAATCGTGTGGGACGCAAGAACAGCAGAGAGAGTAGACAATGCTGATGATGGGGTGAAATCAGATAAGCGATTGTCTGCGCGTACAGAGTCCCAAGATGTTATTCGTACGCTACGGCGTATTTTACGTATCCGCGAAGGAGTGAGAGAGATAAAGATAGGACTGTGATCACTACCCCAGGTATCTGGTTCAACAGCCCAACGAGGGCTACCAGGGCCTAACCACCAAGTCAAATCAGGTGAATAAGGCCCACCTCGTGGACGGGTAGATGTAAGCGGGTGGTTTAAAAGGTGAAAATAATTATCTGAAAAGCTTCCCTGGATGTGTGCACCCCTGGGAGAATCCGATGGATAACCCCACGAGGTGTGTGCGCCATTGAAGTCTCCACCGACTAGAATAGAGCTACCCGAGTAGGTAGAACGCAGAAAACGAACCCATCCAAGATTAGGAGATGCGGAATCAGGACGTCCATAAAAAGAAACTAGTATAAGTGGCGTGCGTACAGGCTTAACTAGGAGTGCTACACCACCTCTTGGCGTGTGTTACACCAGCGTGAAATGTCGATCGGTGTGTGGGGAACTGAAGTGTGAATATAAATTGCAGATTTACCGGGGCTGAGGGAAGAGGTGATACAACGGCGATCAGGAATGGAAGGTGAATGGTAAGCGCAGAATCCTGAAAGGCGAGGAAGTGAGTTATACTCTTGAAGTAAGAAGGCCCACGCCTTTAGCTTTTTGTCGCGAAGACGGATGTTCACTTCAGAGGCCTTATTCGCAAAGCCTCGACAATTCCACTGCACCACCAGAGACAGTGCATTATCCATTGCGAGGCCGAAGAGCTTCTACGATGAGGGAGGTCACCTGCTCCATAAGGGCTAATATTTTATCCACTGTCGGGGTATTCGGGGTTAACGTGTTGTCTGCACGTGATTGTGGTTTGTTGCTTATTGAGGTGATTCATTTGAAATCTTATCACGAGGTATTATAGTTCTTCGAGAGGGGTGAGAGCGACGCTGTTCTCGGAGCTGGGTGAGTTCGTCTAGACGTTGGCGAGCCTCTGCAATGGCATTGTCTAAAGCAGCGTCTTCATCTGCGGCATCCACATTTGATTGGTGCACTGGCCGTTTTGGTGTACCATTTGATCCACGAGGGTGGGTCGCTTGTGCGTATGTACCATGCTGAGAAGACGTATGATGAGCAGGTGGGTCAAGTAAAGGAAGTGCAGGGAAGTCGGTTTCTTCACATGTAAGAGCAGCGAAGCGATTACTTGTAGGAATATCTTCTTTTCCAGGCGGCTTGCGCGACGGCCTCGTTCTCTTCTTCTTTGGACAAACGGGGGAGCGCATGTCATGGTCCGCCGATTTGCATAGGGCACAAAGCGCTATTGGTTCATTCATGTCGGCCACAGCTGCCGGATTAGGGCAGGTATTTTCTTTTCGGAAAGCATATCGCCGCATAGAAGACGACGCAAAACATGACGACTGGGAACACAAGCGCGAGCCTGGAAGAAGAAGGAGGGAGCTTGAGCGCGAACTCGTTCTAGTCTACTTGGAGGCTCGCATTCCGGACCTTAACTCCCATTTCCGCCTTCTAACTGTCAGATAATTATTGCGATCATTTGAGGGTACTCCCGGTGTGGATATACCTATTTTTGTAATAAACCTCGCCCTCTTTCTCACTCACCAGTGGCCAAGGGTCTGCAAGCCCTAGGTTGTTTTCACGCTGAGAATTTTAGCAAACATTGGCGTGGACCTTGCTTCTATATGTCCTATCGGTTGCTCAACGTTCTCTGTCGATATAAATTATGATTTTATGTTTCCATCTAATGTGAAGCACTTACCCTCAAGTCTAATATCCAGTATCCTATGTGAATACCTTGAAAAGTTTCCTGATCATACTGTAATTGCCACTGACGCGTCCGTGATTGCGCACAAAGCAGTGATTGGAATTTTTTCTGAGTCTCTTTCCTGGAGTTTTTCGGTGCGTGTCCCGGATTACACATCAATATTTCTAGCAGTTTATGGCAATTGGGCTAGCACTACTAAAATTTCCATGCAGTCAATCAAAAATAATTTTTCTGTCAGACTCTCTTTCTGTTTTGTTGTCACTGGAATCAGCACGGGATGCTCTGTTGAGCCGCTCACTAAAGTATTTCAGACCGGGGTGGGTGAAAGAAATACGCTTCATCTGGGTCCCCGGTCACAGTGGTATTTTACAGAATAAAGCGGCAGATTTCCCGGCTAAATCAGCTCTTGATGCATTTGTTTCATGTACCAGCCCTAATATCATCATTTTTGGAATGTCCCGTTTCCAGCGATATCAATACCTAGCCGCTTCATGCAATGATCCTTTGCTATCTACAGCTGAATACCAGCATCTCATATACTCATTGAAAGTTCGTTCATTTAAATCACGACAGTGTGAGGTAACGATGACTCTCCTGAGATGCAGGATTCCTCGCCTAAATCTTTATTTATGTAGACGCGGGATCAGCCCCACAAACCTTTGTGAGGCTTGCGGTGAAATTGAAAATATTGAAATATTGATATTGATCACTTCCTTCTCGCTTGCCGAAGGTATTCACATCAGAGGAGGGTGCATTTAGAAACTCCAATTGCACGCTTGGGACTTACGTTGTCGGTCCCGCTTCTACTCTCCTTCGGTGCGAGTGCAAAAAAATTTGCGTTGCCTCAAATTTGTCAGTACTCACATTACTACATCACAGCTACAGACAGATTTCCTTGCTAATTGTATTCCAAATTTACAAAATTTCAAATTTTTGCTTCATATTTTTTTTTTCAATAACTTTCGAGATCTTAAATCTTATGTTTTTGTTTAGTTGTCAATTACTTTAATACAATAATTCAGTTTGTGCAGGACATTTCGGAGTCCTCACTGAACCCTGGCCAATCCCTCTTCGTGAGTATGTGCCCAATATCAAGGAAGAAGAAGAAGAATCAAACCGTCTGATCTTTCGGCCCTTCTTGGCATTCTATCGAGACTTGACACTGGTGGAGCGCACTGGGGTATGCATAAGACTCCTTCCGGCAGTCCTTAGCGGATCCCAGACATCGACACGCCTGTCCATCGCGCTAGCCGCTGACTTCTAGGCCTAGCCCCGGAGTACAGCCATCTGCCGAGCGACTCTTCAAACGCCCAAGTTCGTCAGGTCTCCCAAGCAATGGCACATTCCAACCTTAAGCCGGTGACTCATTAGAACACCAACGTACCAGAGTGCTTTCGCGGGGAAGCGTTTGCAGATGTGGAGGACTGGCTTGACCAGTTTGAGCGAGGGGCCAAGGTCAATCAATGGAGCGCTGACCAGAAGCTGTCTAATGTTTATTTTGCCCTTCAGGATAATGCTAGAACGTGGTTTGAAAACCACGAGACCATGCTTATCCACATGGAATGACTTCCGCCGCCAGCTGGTAGATACTTTTGCGAGAACAGATAAACGAGACAATGCGTTGCGCCTGTTGAAGAGCGCGTCTAGTGGCCGAAGGCTATGCATGAGGAAGACATGGCTCGCCTTTTTCGCCGTGCCGACCCTGATATGAGTGTGCCAAGGAAGCTACGGCATCTCATGCATGGCGTCAAAGAACAGGTGTTTGCCGGCTTGGTACGCAACCCACCAAAACCGTGAGTTCGTTAAGGACGCTATGGCTATCCAGCGAGCCCTCCAAGACCCGTGCCGCCAGTACAACCGACCTGTCAACTGTGCCCCGACGACGTCGGCGGCGCTGACTGCAACAGATACGACCACTCTTCGAGAGATCATTAGAGAAATTGTCCTTGAGGAGCTGCAGCGAATTACGGCTACGAAGGCTCAGTCGTCAGAGTCCCCCACGGAAAATGTGAGGAATGAAATTCGGTACGCCCTATCACCGTCGATACCATGCATCGAGTCTCATCCAGTCGACAACGAGGCAGCCCTTTCCGAACCATACCACGCTCCAAAACCGATCAGCTGCATGGCCAACATTCCTGCACCTTATCACAAGCCGCAGCCCGAGAGCTATGCCGCGGTCCTTCATCGCCCACCTCCAGACCACGCCCCGCCGAGCTCACCGAACCGTCAGGAGATGCGATTCTCCCAGGGGCCTCAGTGGGTGCCTCCCAGGCGCTCTCAGCTGCGCCGAACTGACAGGTGGCGTAGTTATGAGAGCCGACCACTTTGTTTCTACTGCGGACAACCTGGCCTTGCGTATCGGTATCTGACGCCACCGCGAAGAGGGGCAGACCTTTCCACCTTCTGCTCGCCGCCGCTTCGACACTGACTCTGCCCAAATCGACGACGCCTCTCCAGTCAGCAGGGAAACCGAATCCTCGGGCTTCTACCGCGGCTTTTCCCCATCGCCACAGCGTTATTAGTCGCCGATGCGTCGCAGCACTGCTGACGTTAGCGGACGGCGGTCCCCTAGCCTTCACCGGAGAACATAACAGCTGCAACCTTGCGAGGGGAGGTTGCAACCAGTTGAAGAGTGTTGAAACCCTCATCACAACCGCAATTGCCAACAACCCGTGCTTCTTACGCCGCCGTTTACATTGGCATTGCCGCGCTACCGGCGAAAATGTCGTACTAGATGATCAGCCATGACGACAAGCTAACCGCGCCGACTTTGCCGCACTTCCGCCGCAAATGCCGAAAGAGACGAGCAACCCAGATAACTTTGTTAGCGCTGAACTCGCCGTTTCCGTTGATGGGCTGGGGGTACATGCTCTGGTGGATACCGGGGCAGATTTTTCAATTATCAGCCAGGAACAGGCCGACACGCTGCGCAAAGTAAAAACTGAATGGACTGGGCCAGTAATAAGAAGTGCTGGGGGTCAGCTACTGGCACCGACAGGGAAATGCACTGCCCGGATAGAAGTAGGAAACGCGGTGTTTGTTGGCAGCTTCGTTATTCTCCCTGACTGCTGCAAAGACCTCATCTTGGGCATGTACTTTCTGAGTCTTCATGGGGCTGTAATCAGCATTCGTGACAGCGTCGTTGCCTTCGCCAATAAACATGAAGACCTTGGTTATGCGCAAGTACCACTATTGCCCTTACGCGTCGCCAATGAGACGGTGACATTACCTCCGCGATCATGCTCTCTTGTTGAAGTGAAATGCGACGACGAGCATACAGGCGATGGCAATGGGCATAACGAACTGCTGCTGAAAAACTTCAGCGACGAGCGTCAGCAAATTCCGAAAGGTACAACTGTGGCCTTTTTCGACAGCCTCCCAAATGCGCAGCACTGCTGCTTACTGCAGCAGAGAGGATCAGTGTGCAAGACACCCGTAACCATCGTTGATGTGAGCCCAAATTTGTCTTCTTCAGAGCGGGACTGCCTTTTCGATCTCATAGATCAATTTCGAGACTTTGGTTCAGAATCGCGGATCGGCCAAACGCCTTTGACAAAATATCGGATTGTCACGGATGACTCGATTCGCCCGATTCGACAAAATCCTTACCGTGTAGCTCCGAAAGAACGCGGAGCCATTCAGCGCCAGGGGGCCGAAATTATAAGGGACGACGTTATCCAGCCGTCACAGAGTCCCTGGGCTTCCCCCGTGGTATACTTGTTAAAACGAAGGACAGCAGCTTACGATTTTGCATAGACTATCGCAAGCTCAACCAAGTGACCAAAAAAGACGTGAACCCTCTCCCTCGCATCGACGATTCCCTTGATCGCCTACGAAATGTACGTTACTTCTCATCGATCGACTTGAAAAGTGAATATTGGCAAATCGAAGTTGATGAGAGGGATTCGTCACTCCCGACGGATTGTATGAGTTTAAAGTCCTTTCGTTCAGTTCATGCTCGGCGCCAGCAACATTTCAGAGGCTGATGGACACTGTGCTTTCGGGACGTAAGTGGCAAACATGCTTGGTGTATCTTCACGACGTGATCGTGTTTTCGGCTACATTTGAAGAGCATCTACTCCGTTTGCTAGCTGTGTTTCAGGCCATACGATCTGCGGGCCTCACACTAAAACCCGGGAAGTGCCCCTTCGGTTACGAGGAGCTGTAGTTCTTAGGTCACTTCGTTAGCCATGAAGGTGTCCTGCCTGATTCTGAAAAGCTCTCCGCAGTCGCCAAGTTCCCAACACCTACGGACAAAAAGACATTGCGGCGCTTCCTGGGTCTGTGCGCCTATTACCGTCGGTTTATTGCTGGCTTCTCACGAATTGCCTGGTCATTAACTTCACAGACGCGTGACAACGCTCTCTTTCGCTGGGGTGAAGAACAGCAACAAGCTTTTAATGAGCTGCGGAGGCGTCTACAGACACCGCCTTTCCTGGCGCACTTTGATGACGACGCCCCTACACTGCTTCATACGGACGCCAGAAACGTGGGCTTAGGTGCTGTGCTGGTGCAGCTCCAAGTTGGTGTGGAAACAGTAATTGCTTACGCCAGCAGGACCCTATCTAAAGCAGAAGCGTACTACTCGACAACCGAAAAAGAATGCCTTGCAGTGGTATGGGCGGTTATGAAGTTCCGCCCTTATTTGTACGCTCGCCTCTTTCAAGTCGTCAGCCACCATCACTCTCTCTGTTGGCTGACGAACTTAAAGGACCCTTCAGGGATACTCGTGCGTTGGAGCATTCGGTTACAAGAATTCTACATGGTAGTTATTTACAAATATGGAGAAAAGCACACGGATGCAGATTGCCTTTCGCGAGCGCCGGTCGACCCTTTCACTATGACCGATGAAGACACTGCGTTTTTAGGTGTAATAGATGACGCAACGCTTTCCAACAGCAGGGAGAGGGCCAGGAATAGAGGGTTTAGAAAAGTAAGGCTGGCAACCATGAGCGGCACGCTGATCCGGCGCTGGCATAGCTCCATCCGTTCGCTTTGGTTCGCTTCGTGTCCATCCGTCAGCGCCCGCCGTTCTGTCCGCGCTTTTCATGTTGTAACTTAGTGTGCTGTGCTTGGACCTCTCTTCTGTCCCTGGCGGTGTCTATTAGCGAAGTCAAGAAGCGTATTTTGACAGCCGAGGCGTAGGGGTTACAAACTGCTCTACGAGTCGTGCATGGGCCCCTCGTCGATCCGCGCAGCGTCATCCGTATCTAGGTACAGTATCTAGAGTTTTGTAATGTGCAGATTTTTTTGTCTGTGTGCCTTTACTATTTACTTTAACGACTACTATGAGAAGCGATCGCGAGTCTGCTTGGTTTGTGCATCACCGTCGCTCATCCCACTGCTACCAGTGGGATACTTGTTCGTGAAATGAGCGAGGGTGCAATTTGTTTTGAGATGAAAGAATCGTGCGTAATTAGGCGTAAGTCGGAATGGCGCTTAGCACTTTCCTGCCTATGCCGTCGGTGCAGTGATTGGCACGGGTCTCGGAAATAATCGGGGGCTGCGTTAAAAAAAAGAAAAATGTGTCATGGTAATTTCTGCTTCCAGTGAGTGAAGATTGATTGGTGTGCGATATGCGATGATGAGCTAATGAAATATTTGTAATTAATTGACCAATTGATGAAATAAAGCACAAAAAGAGAAAAAAATGAGAAATTGAGGGTTTAAAGATGACAAAATGCTCTGAAGAAAAAATCAGTACTTGGTGATGCTAATGAACAAAATTTAGAATGTGTCATTGATTAATTGAAATAATTGAATGTGTTCAAAGGTGTCAAATTGCTCAGAATGGAAAGGTGATTATTGCTGACCCTAAGTATTGGTGTATAAAAATATAAGACATTAAATAAAATAAATAAAAGCCAAACATTCAAAAAGGAAAGAAAGAAAACGTGTGTGTGTGTGTGTGAGAGAGAGACGCTATCGCGTCATGCCCTTAACGGCGAGCTTATGTATCCCTCTAATGTTATATAACAGTATTATATAATATAAATCTGACATTATGAACACAGCCAGTTGCACCAAGCACTGACACTTCGAAGTAATGTGAGTTGACTTTTCAAATTTCTTTTATGTTTCAGACGAGTTCCTCTTCCTCCGAATTTCTCGAAGCTTGCCATAACAGCACTTTCATATGAGGTTAAGGCTCCAAATGTCTTCTATCTGACAGAAGGAATAAACAAGAAATCGGCATAATTACAAAATGAAACTGAATTTCAGGTGGCTGTTAATTAGCGAGCCGTTGGGCGACTCGATAAAACGCACAAAAGTGAAAAGCAAACTTCATTATTTTATCGGCCGCACTAGCAGGTATGAAGGCACATAATTCAAACCTGAGCTGCGCGCTCTGGACGCGGACCGGACTTCGCATCCATTATCACGTGATAACATCTTTCGAATCGGGCTGGACGTGACCATATTACAACACACTAGTGGGATGTCATCTTCTCCTGCTTTACTAGACACCGCAGGTTTGGCAGCCGCTTTTGCAGCGTGAAACACGCACCTCGGGCGCACTATATACAGCCGCATTGCTCTCTGCACCAAGCAATACAATTTCGTACGACTGTGAAAAGTAGTTTCGGTAATCATACCCTTGTCTTAAATCAAATACACAATGGTAAATGCAACCTATGTACAAAAGGTTTCAAAGAACGTATTTGAACTATAGCGTTCGGTATACATGTATTGCTCCTTCTCCCGTGTTATCCATCAAAGCATAAGCTTATCCTTCAAGTTAACAAGGCTCCTTAGCACGCAAAACAACCTTGCTTTTTTAAGTGATAGCACGTCCTGTGAGCTAGCTCCTAGTCAGAGGGACGTGCAGTAATGCTTTACATGATACAAGTGACACTTGTAAAACTGATTAGGATTGCAAACGAGCAGTCGCATACACGCGTATGCCTTGTATCCGTGCGCATCTACGACGGTGCACTTGCTGCAGAAGGGTACGCAGCAACATATTGGCATCATTCCGAATAGAGCTTGGTGCTAGCAGCGACTGCTGTGATGTTAAAAAAATGAAACAATCGCTTGTGATCATTCCAATGCACAATTCCACGGGTTCCACGAAGGCCCACGTTGACAGCACACTCGATGGGAGGGGCGGGCGGACTGAACAAAACATGGCCTCCGCGCACAGTTTCTGTCTCTTTCACTAGATGGCGCTAACTTTTGTAAAGCCTCTGTAATATGCTCCCTCTTATTGATTTCTTGGAGAAGCGAACTACGGTTGTGCCTAAGATTTTCTTCCGAGTAATCCCTTCATTCTTTATTCGCAACAACGTACTTTACAAGAACAACTTCAGTCCTGAGGGAAACAGTCATCTACTCGTCGTCTCATCGACTCTCCGCACTGAAGTTTTTTAAGCTTGCCACGACCAGCCAACCGCCGGTCACCTAGGCTATACCCGCACGTTGGCTAGAGTACAGCACGGATACTACTGGCCAAAACTGCCGGCGACAGTGAAACACTATGTACGTACGTACATAGACTGCCAGCGCAGTAATTCACCCTCTGTAAAACCAGCCAGCCTACCCCACCCTCTTCAAGCGCCAGCGACACCTTCTAAGCAAATTGGCATGGACCTCCTGGGACCATTCCGACGTCTACAGCCGGGAATAAATGGATAATTGTCCCCACCGATTATCTGACCCGCTACGCGGAGACCAAGGCTCTGCCAAAAGGTACCGCCGCCGAAGCAGCTAGGTTCTTCGTTGAGAACATTGTCCTGAGGCATGGCGCTCCGGCATTTAATATAACTGACCGAGGAACTATTTACAGCCGAACGTTTGGAGACCGTTGTTCGCCTCAGTGGTACCAGTCACCGTTAAACTACAGCCTATCACCCTCAAACCAATGGGTTGACGGAACGCCTCAATAAGACCCTCATAGACATGCTTTGCATGTACGTCGATGTGAACCACAAGAATTGGGACGAAGTACTTCCCTACGTCAGGTTCGCCTACAATACGGCACGCCAGGACACCACTCGCATGACACCATTCAGCCGCCTTCACGGGCAACCAGTAACAACTATGCTGGATGCAGTGTTGCTCCCGAATGCCGACACCGATGATCTCGATCAGGACGCCGAGAAATTGGCTCAGCGTGCAGAGGAAGCTCGCCAACTAGCGCGTGTGCGGATCAAACATCAGCAGGAGCAGGATGCACGAAGCTACCATCATAGACACCGACTTGTAATGTATGAACCTGGCGACAAAGTGTGGGTCTGGACGCCTATTCGCCACCGTGGACGCTCCGAAAAACTATTGAGGCGATACTTCGGACCCTATGTTGTTCAGCTACGTTTAACCGACGTCACTTATGAGGTGGTGCCAGACGGGGTGTCGACATCAAAGCGACGCCAGAACCAAGGTGACGTCGTTCACGTCGTACGTATGAAGCCGTACCACTCAGGCTGACCTTAACCTCCTACTTCCTTTTGTTCTCATCGGGACGATGCTTCCTAAGGAGCGGGGCAAACGCCGCATAGAATACGACGCAAAAGATGACGACTGGGAACACAATCGCGAGCCTGGAAGAAGAAGGAGGAAGCCTGAGCGTAAGACTCGTTCTAGTCTACTAATCAAACCGTCTGATCTTTTGTCCCTCCTTGGCACTCTATCGAGACGTGACAACATTGACAGTCCGTTAACAGGTTGTGTTCTTAAATGAAAACTGATATACGTCAAAATATTATTTTATTCAAGTCGTTCTGAAAATAATGGAAGTATAGAAATGGGTCTTAATTAAATAACACAGTTTTAGCAGCCTTTTTAAACAGTTCAAGTACTTTAGCTATCTGCATTTTTGTAGGAAATACCCCAGATATCAGATAGAGTTTGTAAACATATGCTAAAACAGGGGGTATAATGCCTTAGCTGTGCTTTACAGGTGTAATCTGTATGCCATCAATGCAATATCATGCGGCGTAGTATTTCGCAACCGAGAAAAAATAAATTAGTTCGGATTCATTTGTAGGATATACGAAAATACTACCCGGGAATCTGACCCGACCATAGCGGTCGGCATCACTGATTACACACATGCCAGCTGCATTAATAAATAATCATTAAAACAATCAGAAAGCATTTCGTCCGGGATATTAATGCCATCTTTAAAAATCTTGACACTTCTATACGACGGCGGCGCTCGATTTATAATATTTAGTTTTTTCCAGGGTTTGCGACTATCATTTTGACATGAAAAAAAAATGATAAACTATCATTTTGAATGGTGACATGATAGACTGCAGGTAACAAAGGCTCGAGCTGCTCCCGCTCCTCTCACTCACACTTGGCCAACGACCTCCCTTCCAGGCTCAGAATTTCCTTCTCATGCCTGGCTTTGAGTGTTTCCAGCTCTGTGCTCAACTACTTTGCTTAGGCTTGGGTTATTCATTGGTATACCCACAGGGCCTCTTCCATCTCCTTGTACTTGGTGCGCAGGCCGTAGTTCGTGGCCTGTTGGTCGCACAACTCGCGAAGCAGCTGCTCGACAGCAGCCTCATGTACCTGGGTAACTCACTGCTCATCCTCCTCAGCCTCTGTATTCTTGCGTGAAAGCTCGCTCACCTCACGGCAGTGGGTCTCGATAACTTCGGAGAGGCGGTCACGCAACTAACTCGTCATGTGGGCCTTCTTTTAGCTGCGCCGCTCCAGAGCACCCAGGCGGCACCGGTGCTCCGCCCACTTCGCCTCCAGCTCCATCTGATGTACCTTGCTCAGTTCTTTTACTCTCTTCTCGAAGGCATTGCATTGGGCAGACAGTTTCTGGGCCTCCTTGTCGAGCCGCTGCTGCAATAGCGCAGGAACAGCCTCCAAGGATTCGGCCTGCCCTGGGCCTGAAGGCTGAATCACATGCACGCGAAAACTCACGCGAATGCGAACGCGACGGCGGCACGCGTGGCGCGAAGCCTTCGCGCGAACAGAAATGCATGTGTCGCTTGGCTCGTCGCTCGGATCTGCCGAAATAGAAAATTTCGCTCGTTCGCCCGGAAGTAGCCGTACGTCACTGCCGCTCATTTCGCATGCTGTCTTTATTTTGCTGTGTTGCATTGTGATTGTGCACTACCGCGTAAACATTTCGCTTTGTATGAACAAGGGTGGATAGCCAAGGATTCAAAGAACGTCTAATCGCAACCGAAACAACAATAGAAACAAGGGGTCACGTGACTATTCGTGCCGATTACAGTGTAAGTTCACACACATTCGGTACGGTTTGCTGTAAATACATTTTACTTTGCCATGTTGTCGCAAAATAACTTTAATTCTGGCACTCGTTGTGACTGTTGTTCGATTTGGCAATAGTTTTGCAGTGTACTAAGCTACTATGCCAGCCACACAACCTACACAGAGCGTTGTCGCCGTTTCGCTCGGCTCGTGCTGTCGCGTGCATGCGTCTTCCCCAGTAGGCGACGGAGCGAACCATGATCGCTTTCGCCGCGCCGTCTTGTCGCTTCGCTCAGGTTTTCGCTCACATGCGTTTCCCGCTTGAGCCAAACGAGCCTCTGCCTCCTGCCGTTTGCGCTCCAGTGCCTCCCAATGGAAGTGCTGCAGCTACTTCGCTCGCGAACGCACCCGTTCATACATTGCCTCCTATCCCCGCAGTAGCTACACTTCCAGCTGATGCACCCGGCGTTGCAGCTCTGCCGACCGCTCCTCCCCAAATCTCTGCTGGGGCCTGAAGCTCTCCTTCTGTTGCTGCACTTTGCTTACCTGCTCATCCAGCTCCTGTTGCGCTGCCGCGCTGCCGCTCGGCCGCGCGGCAGCGCTGCCAGGTCGCGCTGCCGCTCGGCCAGCGGCCTTCATTAGTGGGCCTCTTGATTGAGGACAGTTTTGGAAATGCCCAAAGGCACCTGACCTCCTATGTTCAGGTTGGCCGGCACTAGGCATCCAACGTCGCGCCGGAGAGCTGCCACCGCCGCAGTGTGGGCAGCCAGTCGGTCCTCCGACGCCCAGCCGCTGGGATTAAATAGTCCCAGGAAGCGCTGAGCTGCAGCGTCCAGCTGCTGGGAAGGACAGAGCCCCTCCGAGAGCCCTGGCGTAGCGGCAGCGGCCGACGCGTCTTCGGCGCCATTGGGAAGTGGTGGACGCCGGTTGTCCATCACATAGGAACTTGGCTCTGGGAGCGGGTGTGCGGCATTATCCCGCCGCTTTCACAAAAATACTACGGGGTAGGATCACGCTAAGGAGGCAGACACAGACACAGAAAGAGACAAGTGCTCACACACCACCGGCTCCTTCGTTCTCTTCTGCACACCCTCCCTTTCACACGCTTCCGCTGCGTAGCCCCAGCCTGCGAGTTGACCTCACCCGAGAGCCTTCTGTCGATGGTGGACGAAAAGACTGACGTGCTGGTACTTAACCTCGGTGGTCAACCTCTCGTACATTGTCATGGTTCAACCCTGGGCACGGCGAATGGTTTAGGCATAGACACACCGATCACCTCTTTGCATACTGCGGACTCGGCACCGGCCCCACCCACACCTGAAGGCCTACTGTGGGAGACCTTCAATTTTATCCCCAACCTGACCTGCGGAGCTCGCTGCACTGAAGGCCTACTGCAGCAGCACTGCACTTGTCTCACTCTCCGTGCCTAAAACCTCGAGCGTACTTCCTAGACAAACTACCACATCGACGCTGCCGATCACGGGCCCATCCACATCCAACTTCGTCGTGTCGCACTATCCGAACGGCGGGTTATTCAGCAGCACGTGGCCGACATGCTCGACCAGGGCATCATTTCCTCTTCGTGTAGCCTCTGGTCCTCTCCCGTTGTCCTCGTGAGGAAGAAGGGTGGGACGCTCCGCTTCTGTGTTGATTACCGCAAAACTTAGCGCCCTCACCCGTCTCGACATCTATCCGGTACCTCGCCTTGACGACGCCATCGACCGTCAGAAGCGGTTTTAATATTTCACCACATTGTATCTTCTGTCGGTCTACTGGCAGGTACCACTGCGTTCAGAAGACGCGGAAAAGATGGTTTTTGCGACTCCCTACGTCCGTTACCAGTGTCACGAACCCCCACCTTTACTGTCAACACAGGCGCGGTATCCCCTTTACGCTTGCCCGTCGACCTTATATGAGGTTTCAGAACACAGTTAATAGTTCGGCTGGTAAACCCTTGAAGTATGTGTGGTGGTGTGTAAGAAATAAGTTCAAGAAAGTCACTTGTTTTACAAACAATTGGATATTTATATATAGCAGTCCAAATTACACTACATAATAACCGAATAAAAAAACCGCTTCGGCACGGTAGTGAAAAAAGACTGCTCGGTGAACAACAAGAGGTAAAACCGAGAATGAAGAAACACTGCGATAAAAGAAGTTTCGCGCAAAAGCTCTAACAGCATGCACATCTACATGTCAAACTCAGTCAATCTTTCACATGCACTAACGTATCGTTACCTCGGTGTTTTAATCTCAAACAATTTAAATTGGTTCGAACTTATAATTAAACTAGTCGCTGAGTACTCTAAAGCACTGGGATTTATTAGAAGAACATTAGACTGTCCCCCCGTCCGTCCGTAAACTGGCATATGAAACCTTCGTACGACCCAAACTTGAATACGCATGCGCAATCTGGTGTCCACATCAAATTTACCTCACCAATTCTTTGAAATCAGTGTAGAACCGCACCGCTCGTTTTATATCTTCAAAGTACGACTACAAATTCAGTATCAGCAATATAGAATCGTCACTGGATCTTTCCCTATCGGTCTTCCGCCGCAAGGTGCACGCCTATGCGTATTCCCTAAGATATTCCATCATTTCACGCATCTACGCCAATCTCTTCTTCATCCACCGGCACGTTCATCTCGACGTTTATTCAATTGTTTAAGTGGCCAGCGCCTATATGGATCAACATCTGTTTTTAATAAATCATTTTTGCCAACAGCAATACAGGAATGGAATGAATTGCCAGATCCTACTGTCATGGAAAGTTGCCCTAGCAGATTAAAAGCACGGTTACTGTCTGGGTTTGAGCATTAAATTTGTCTAAAATTTCTTTTCCCACCTAAAATTTATTTTCCTTTGATTAAGTTCCTTGCTCTCCTTGATTGCAATTTTTGATTTTACTGATTGTATTCATTGTACTCCTTACTCTCATTGTGTATATATATCTGTTTTACTAGAGTTAATGTTGTTTTAACCTTTTTGACTTTCCTCATGTATTGTTTTATATTGTACGTTGCCCCCCCCCTTATGTAATACCCTGTAAAATGTCCTTAAGAGTTCAATAAATTATGATGATGATGATGGCGATAATACCAGAGCGAGTATTCCAGATATAGTAAGTATGGACAGGAGTTACACAGAAAACAGCGTAAAATACTGTCAGATCAAAGTTAAAAAAAAAGGCGAAAACAGTATTCAGCCAGCCGACCGTCTGTAGTCGCAGACTTCGCCATGATCAAGGGCTCGGGGAAAACAGACATTTTCCCAGAGAGAACGGCCGTGAGAGTGGCCCGGAAGAAAGCATTTCCCCGGAGCGTACTGCCGCGAGCGTGTTGCTGTCGGCCGGTTGCGCTGCTGTCTATCGTCAAGGGCGCCGCTGGCGGTCGTTGCCCCGGAGAGTAATATCGAAGCATGCTCGGAGGAGCGGGGAGATCCCGTACCTTACGCTCTATATTTCCGCGAAACCTTAAAAACTGTATTTGTTGTTTTTTAACAGTTGCCGGCATGCAGCCTTATCACTCTGATTTTGGATCGCGTGTTAGTTCTGTATTCTTTGTTTCCTAATGCTCGATGTCGCCAGACGCACCTTCATAAGCTTCGTAGTAGCGCAAGATGCACCGATATCTATCCCGAGGCCTCCGGCCACTCGTGTATCTGTCTCCAATGTTCCAGCTTATGCTTGTAGCAGTTTCGACGTTATCTAGATTGTTCTGAGCAGCTTTTAAATTGAGCGTTGACAAGTGCGACGGGCGTTTTTTGTTTGACGATCGATGAGCACGTTTGTTGCTATCGCCGCCGCCGAGATGCTAGTCCTTTTTCGGGCGCAAGTCAGCCCAATAGAGAGTTTCTTCAGTGCAATCACCGAGTCTTCATTTGTGTCATCGACCTTGTCACCACCACGTGACAATATGTCAGGCAGCTGGTGACAACCAGCTTAACCGAATGTCCTTTAGTCTCTCCAACACCCTAGCCACGTTCCAGCGCCTTATGGACCGCGCGTTGGCAAACATGAAGTGGCCCATGGCACTTGCCTACCTAGACGACGTCATTGTCTACGCTGCCGTATTTTAGGAACATCAGCGACGTCTCAAGCTTGTCTTTCAGTCTCTTACCACCGCAGGGCTTCGCTTAAGAAACCACAAAACTGCCCCTTCGCTTTTTCCTATGTAACGTGCTTGGGTCACGTTGTCGATCAGCATGGCATTCGTCCCTACCCTGATAAGCTACAGGTACTAATGACTTACGAAGCTCCAGTTACGCCCAAGGAACGGAAAAATCGTGGATTTGCATCCTTCTTTCACCGGTTTATTCCGGACTTTGCTAAACGGAGCGCGCCTTTAATCACCTTGCTGACGACGAACGCAGCGCAGACGGAGTCCAGACCAACAATGAGCATTTGTTGACATCAAGTATGCACTCCTTAGCATCCGACTTTGACCCATTACAATGAATGTGCTCCCTCCGTTTTGCACACGGACGCCACCTAAGTTGGACTGGTAGCTGTCCTTTTGCAGGAATACGAGTCCGGCGGCCAGCGTATGCCAGCCGGCAACTCTCGGATGTTGAGTGATGCCGGCACTCTTCGGAGCTGGAGTGTCTCACCGTTGTCTGGGCGGTCGCGAAGTTCCGTCCATACCTATAGGGCCACCCCTTCGCAGTAGTCACGGACAACAGCGCGATGACTTCGTTCAAGACCCCAATCATTTGAATGCGAAGCTCGCGTGCTGGTCTCTCCAACTGTGAGATTATGATTTCCCCATCGTGCATCGCCATGGTTCTGGCCACCAGGACACCAATTTTCTTTCTCGCCATCCTTTATCGGTGGCGTCTTTGACGACCTGCGGACCACACATGCCACAGATTCCGAGCTGGTGGCCATAATCCGCACTGTCGAAGCCTGTATCGGGACTAGCACTCGCCAGCTGCGGCATGTGTATTGACTCACGGACGGTATTCTGTACAACTTAAAGTGGCTTCGTTATCGGCCGTCCAAGGGGTTGTCCCTGGTCGTGGCCACTCTGTGATCCTATGTCTTGCGCGGTCTGCTCGACACTCTCATGGCAGGTCATCTTGGTTGCGACAAGAATTTAGCACGCGTCTCGGAGCACTTTTGTTTGCCAAACATGGGTATTGACGTCCTCTAACACGTGGCGTCGTGCCGGACATGCCAGTACCGGAAACCCTGTACAGAAATCCCAAGGCGCTCCTGCAGTCCATCCTGCCACCCACTTCGTCTTTCGACCTGATGGGGCTATAACCATTTGGGCCCGTTTCTGAAGACGCGTGCAAGCATCGGTATGTCTTGGGTGCTATTGACTACTTCTCTAAATAGGTTGAAGCTCTGCCCGTCTCCAATACCTACTCCCGCCACGCCGTCCTGTTTGGAGCGGCAGCTCGTTTTCCAGCACGGCGTGCCGGATTGCCTCCTCACCGACCGTGCGACCTGTTTCATGTCGAGAGAATTTGAGACAGTCGTCAGCTCTTTCGGCATTCGACACTCTACCACATCCGTCAACCAACCACAGTGCAATGGACTCGTGGAATGGGTCAACCGTACCCTGACTGACATACTGCCGGCCTACGCGGCTCCATCCCACACCAAATAGGACCACTTTGTTCCTTTCGCAATGGTCGCCGTCAACACCGCATTGCACGTCACAACACGGGCAACGTTGGTTTCTGTTGTCCATGGCACGCAGCTCTCGACACGTAGCTCGGCCTGCCCCGCCCTGTTACCTCTTCAACAGAATCTGCCCGTCACTGTCGTCTCGCTCGCCTGGACGCCAGGCGCAAATTCCGACAAGCTTGTGAGAGGGCGCAGGCGTCCTCCGCGGCGCAAAACCTGTTCCCTCTTTTCTACCCGTCAAGCTAGTCCTTGTTCGCCGCAACCTCCGCGCAACTGGACGTGCCGCCAAGCTTCTTCCTGGGTACCGGGGCCCTTACCGTGTCGTCGCTCGGCTCGGCACCGTGACTTATTTGCATTGAAGACAGCGGGGAGTGCAGCGAATCTTTACTGAGCAAGTTTAATAGCTGAACGATCTCTGGTAACCCCGAAACCGACAACAGTCCGGTGACGTGACTTAGATGGCCACCGGACGGCCTCTCCGGACTTGGGACTTGGAGTGGCATTTGTTCGGACGGGGGCTGAGATTTTTTACTGTTCCGTGAGAGGTTTGTGTGTGATATTTTTTGTGATTGAACGCGGTCAATCAGAGAGCGCAAGTCATATGCAAAGGTGTAACGATGCAGAGGAGAGCAGAGAACAGTTCAGCGGTTCCCCGGTGCCTCCGTCTTAACCCGTGCCGGAACACTCGGTGTTATACGCAGAAGAGCCGCCTACAAGGAGCTCCGCGACTTACCTGGCCAGTTTGGTATCAAACGAGACTTCAACGTCGTCACCGCGTGATGATGCCTACATCGAACCTGCATCCGGAATGCGCTCCGTTGGAATGATGTTGCAGGATGTTAGGCACGGCGTACGGATGTTAGATACGTGTCTAGTGCCCTGCGCCGACGAAGAAGATTCGAGAAGGGAGCGCGCGAAGCGAGCGCGCAATAGATCGCGAAGAAGAATCGCCTTTGGCGGTCGTGCTTCTCCGGTCTCTCGCGCCCTTGTATGGATTTGTCTGGGAGGGCCCGCCGTACTGGTACAATATACATTTATATATATATATATATATATATATATATATATATATATATATATATATATATATATATATATATATATATATATATATATATATATATATATATATATATATAGGTGGAGGTCGGACGACTCTAATAAAAAGTCGCGGCAGGTACGTCTGTCTGAAGCCAGCTGCGAAGATGTTGGCAGGAGCTACCATATTTTATAGCAAGCGTAACAAGGTAGGGTTAAACGTACCAATTTCCAAGAAATCTGGAATCATCATCTTCATCATCATCATCAGCCTGACTATACCCACTGCAGGGCAAAGGCCTCTCATATTTCTCCACTTAACCCGGTTCTGTGCTAGCTGCATCCATTTGACCCCTGCGAACTTCTTAATCTCATCCTCCCACCTAACTTTCTGCCGCCCCCTGCTACGCTTTCCTTCCCTTGGAATCCAGTTTGTTACCTTCAGCGACCATCGGTTATCCTCTCTTCTCACTACATGTCCTGCCCATGTCTATTTCTTCTTCTTAATTTCCAATGCCGGTAAGTTGAGTTATTTCTCTTACCCATTCTGCACGCTTTCTATCGCTTAATGTTATCCCTACCATTTTTCGTTCCATAGCCCTCTGGGGTGTCCTCAACTTAAGTAGAACTTTCTTGGTTAGCCTCCACTTTTCAGCCCCATAGGTGAGTACAGGCAGGATGCAACTGTTGTGTACTTTCCTCTTGAGCGATACCGGTAAGCTGCTAGTCATAATCCGCGAGTGCTTGCCAAATGCGCTCCATCCCAATCTTATTCTTCTTGTTATTTCCTTTTCATGGAGTAGTTGGCGTAGTTGGAGTAGTTCGCGTTGTAAGCGAAAAATTACCAGCGTGCTTCTGCACGTCACAGCTGACATGGTAGGGAGATAATATTTCGCCCGGTTGTACGTCATCGCGAGACCCCATCAGTTGGCAACCCATGCTGGTCGTTTGCAATCGCTGCGGCAACCTTGTGTTCTGGGCAGTCACGCTAGCCCTAGACCATGCAGGCCCGTTCTAAGAGAGTGAATAAAGCAGGGATTTTTATCGGCCCGCAGGCTTCCACACGATGTGCCTACCTTACGACTGTATGCTAATTGGTTAAACTGAGATAACTGTGGCACAAATTGAGCAATTTTTATTTTTATGTATTTATACAATACTAATAGAGTTTGAAGAATAATTTTATTCTCGCTAGCCTTCTCTGAGATGCTCAAGATTTGATTTCATGTATTCTGATCAACTCTGATACTGAATCTTGTCTGCGGAAGCGGTTACATATGAAGCGTACTGCTGATCTTTGTACTTGCTCTAACTTATTAATATCCTGCTTTATGTAAGGATCCCAGATTTTGCAAGCATATTCTAGCTTGGAACGAACTAAAGAATTTTATGCTAGACGCTTAAATCGGAGGTGCAGTGCTTGAGCCTATGGCTCAGTTGGCCTAGTTTGCGATGCACAGATGAGCAGATGTTCTGAATAGGGGGGGTGCAGTTCAAGTGATTGTTAATTGTAACTCCTAAATATTTGAAGCTGTCGGTTCCAGTTATAAGGTTGTCTTTGACAGTGTATCGGTAAGAATGATAGGATGTTTTGTTCGTGATGCGCATGAACGCGGTTTTATTGACGTTATGTTTCATATCCCACTGTTCACACCAGTCAAAAACAACGTTAATACTTTTATTTAAAACCACTTGATCACTTGTATTATTAACAGCATTTGCGGTGCGCATGCACGCAAACGGTGCATTGCAATGGCAGCCGCAGATCGCAGCCATTAACGCTGCCGTGCCATACGCTTAAGGGGAAGCAGGAGTGTTGCCCGAACTTCGATACTTTTTTATTTATTGATTTAGTACATACTGCAGACCCTTTGCAGGGTCCAAGCAGGACAGGCATATATTGTTAAGCAAAGTACAAAGATGCAGAACACAATCAAACGAAATGTGCATAAAAATGAGCAGACAGGTGTTGGGAAACTATGAATGTGCCATAACATGATTCCAATCGGATATTGTCCGAATTGAAGTGGCTGGAACGCTCTGATCTCCATTCTGACACGCTAACTCTATTCAATCCAGGTAAGTTTGTTCGGCTTTATTTAAACGAGGTCCTTCACATTGTTGTGTAGATTACAGATGCCTGCTAATGAGAGCGTGTTACCTGAAACCGAAACGATAGAGCACATAATTTGCATTAGGCGTAACCTCTCTTATTCTGTAATCCTTGCTTTCCAGTATAAAACCGGAAGACACTGGCCGCAATCAGTCCACATGTGTTCTGGTGGTTTATTCTTTACGTTGTTAACCCAAACAAAATTGGACCGTCCTGAGTGACATATAGACCGCCAGAATAAACGTCAAAAAATAGCGGATGTAGAGAAAGATATAACGGCCGAGTACTAATAGGCTTTCTTTTCCAATTATCTTAACCGAATTCTTTGCAGGCAAGCCTGAAATACTACCGTGCTTTAATTAAGCCCATCCTATTTCGTACGCGGTAAAGTACAGTTCAATGTTTTAAAAAGAAAAATATTTCTAATGAAACAACTGTAGTCTTTCAGTTTCATTTGCTCTGCTGTCAAAACAACTTTAGACACAGCAGCTAAGCATGATTTATATGTTTATTTTTACAGGGAGATGCGCAGCCAGAATTATCAGAGCCAACGATTGACAACAATAACATTTCTGCTAGGAAATGGGATATTTGGCAGTTGAGTTAAGCTGTCTAGAACGGTGTCACATGCTACAATGAAAAGGAGAGTACTATGCCCCAAACGTGATCTTTGTCTACAAGCGAAACATTTTAGAGCAATACAGTGCAGATCAGCCAGATATGCCATTGCAGCTCTTAGCGGTTTTCCCAGCTCTGGCGATTGTTGCATCATCACTAAGCAGTCACCGACTTGAAAGGCCGAAAGTGGATGCGTTTCAAGTGAGCATAGTTTGGCTATATGCTGGGATTTTACTATTTTATGTATTTGATTTGAAAATTGTAGTAGCGCTTGTTCTACTGGTATGCTTATATCTAAGAAGCCTTCAAGTCTCCCCCAAGAAGGGGCTGAATGTACACCACCCTTGCGAACCTTTGTGCTTGCAACCAAAGGTCGCGTGCAGCGATTAATAAGCGAAACAAGCTAGCGGAATTGATAGCATTCCAGCTGAGTTGCTTCAAAACCTCAACCATGACGCTGTTAACATTCTGCATACATTATGTCAGAAGATTTGGACAACCCTGCAGTGGCCACAGGATTGGAAGAGGTCAGTTTACATCCCCATTCCAAAGAAAGGCAGTGCCAAGGATTGTTCCAACTACTGCACGATCGCGCTTATTTCGCATGGTAGCAAGGTGATGTTGAAAATCCTCCAAGGTAGGCTGCAGCAGTATGTGGACCGGGAGCTTCCGGACGTGCAAGCTGGGTTTCGCAAGGGCAGAGGAACTAGAGACCAAGTTGCCAACCTTCGCTGGATCATGGAAAAAGCAAGAGAGTTCCAGAAACCCATCTACTTCTGCTTTATTGATTATGCGAAAGCGTTTGACTGCGTAGATCACAGCAGATTGTGGCAAGCTCTCCAAGAGATGGCAGTTCCAATTCACCTCATCTGTCTCCTCAGGAACCTGTATGAAGGGCAAGAGGCCACAGTCAGAACTGGGCATGGTCGTACTGATTGGTTTCCGATTGAGAAAGGAGTGAGGCAAGGCTGCATACTGTCGCCCTGCCTATTTAACCTATATGCAGAGTGCATCATGAGGAAGGCCGGTCTGGACGAGTCTTCAGCTGGAGTGAAGATTGCTGGAAAACGTATCAACAACCTTAGATATGCGGATGATACCACTTTAATTGCAGAAAGTGAAGCGGAACTCAAGAGACTTCTGATGCGCGTACAAGAAGGGAGTGAGAAGCTTGGGCTTAAACTGAACATTAAAAAGACAAAGATCATGGCGTCTTGCCCTATCAAGTCCTGGAGCATCAAGGGACAAAAAGTAGAAGCTGTGACAGATTTTCTCTTCTTGGGCTCAAAGATTACCTCGGAAGGAGACTGCAGCCATGAAATTAGGAGACGCCTGCTTCTGGGAAAGAGAGCAATGGTTAGCCTTGACCGCCTAGTAAAGAGCAGAGACATTAGTCTGCCAACCAAGATCCGTATAACTCGTGCTATGGTCTTTCCAGTTGTGATGTATGGATGCGAGAGTTGGACTGTGAAAAAGGCAGACCGCCGAAGAATTGACGCGTTTGAATTGTGGTGCTGGCGAAGACTCTTGAGAGTTCCTTGGACTGCCAGAAGATCAAATCAGTCATCATTGTCGACCATAAACCCTGAATGCTCATTGGAGGGTCAAATTCTAAAGTTAAAGCTCAGCTACTTTGGTCATCTGATGAGAAGAGAGGAGTCGCTGGAGAAAGATTTGATGTTGGGACAGGTTGAGTGTTGCCGGAGAAGGGGTAGGCAGCGAACGCGATGGTTAAATGGCATCTTCGAGGCACTGCAGATGAAGTTATGTGATGTTAGGAAGATAGTGAGAGACCGGAAAGCGTGGCGTGACATGGTCAATAGGGTCACGAAGTGTCGGACACGACTGAACGACTGAACTGAACTGAAGTCATCCCTCCGCAGACGTCTGTATTACGCGCCGCGCCGGCATTAAAGGGGCGCCGGGACGTTCGCCAGACCGCTAATTCCAGCCGGACTTCTAGGTACTTTACACCTTCCCGATTCCCCAACGCCCAATCATAACGACGAAATCGTAGCGCCTAATATTTTAATTCGTTTCAATAATCAGCGTTCTGGCACCGATGTGAGCGACACTCGACGGCGAAGTTCGTTAACGGATATGACGTTCCCTTCTCGCTTGGGCTGGCTTGGGCGCTGCTTTGCTGATTGGTTGAGCACTCACATATCTTACAATCGAGTGTTCAAGTTACTGTTATGAAAACAAATGAAGGATGTTTTAATTTCGCGTGTGTTTTTGAAGTGCTTGCAGATATTTGTATTCCCGCAGGCTCCTCAAATTCCAAGGCAACTGACAATGCTCGGATTTCGGAGGTCGGCAAAATCTCTGGAGAGTCCAAAATCACGACGCTGATCGTTTCTGCCAACACTCCACAGATGGCGCAAGTTGTGTCGAGATCGCTCGTGAAGCACACTCGCCACAGCCGAATCAAGCAGCACTCCACAGCGGGATTCCGCTGGCAGCCCACTGCCCAGGGAGTTGTCATATAGTCGTTCCCGACAGATGACAATCTTTATCAAAAGTTTACAGCCCAGGGGTCTACTTCTGAGCGATACTATGTTGCTCGTAATGCATTCCCAGGTTTCCATACTTGCGGCAGGCAAGAAGATTTTTCGTCCTACCGTCTCCTATGGCTAAGACTTCCACAAATATTACAGAAGTCACATTATACTGCTGAAACAAGCAAACCCTCCGGGCTGTAAACTTTTGATAAAGGCTTTACATGTACATGGTAGGCTTCACTTTAGCCCCTGTACGCCACTCCTCCGTCTCCGCACTCGTTCTCGAACTTTAGCACAAGTAGCGCTCGAGTGATCCGAGGGAGCACCAGCGATGGACGCCGGCGGAGCTCCAAAACGGCGTTCCGGCAAGTTCAGCCATAATGGCGAAATCATCAGCGTAAACAAAGGATGAAGACAAAACCCCGACACCTCAGCAGTCATGTAATACACGTGATTGCAGTTACCATGGTAACGACGCTGCCAAAAAGCGCGGCTACAGGTTGAGTCGGACAGGCAACTATGGTGGAAAGCTTCCGATACGCCAGCAGAAAGCTGCGATTTTATAGTTCTGCCCAAGTCGGGCGCTGGGCGAGCGAAATGGGAGAGGGACTCCCTCTCACACCAGCTGATACGCGGTTTTCTTTTTTTCTTGTACTTAGAATTTTATAAACTGAATAAGATTTGATTAAGAAACGCCAGAGTATGAAAGCTTCCAACCCAACAGACCAGATCGATTTGGCCGAGATATCAAAGCTAGTCAATAAGCGCAGGGTGGCCGATATAAGGAAGTATAACGTAGAGAAAATTGAGCATGCTGTAAAGAACGGGGGAAGCCTTAAAGCGGTAGAGAAGAAATTGGGCATAGGCAAGAACCAGATGTATGCGATAAGGGACAAGGCGGGCAACGTCATCACTAATATGGAAAAGATAGTCAAAGTAGCCGAGGAGTTCTATACAGATCTCTACAATAGCCAAAGTAGTCAGGACCGTATGAGATTGGCGGTAGGGAAAAACAGTCAGACGTTCCAGCAGTGACGAAGGACGAGGTCAAGAAAGCACTAGAAACTATGAAAAGGGGGAAATCAGCTGGAGAGGATCAGATAACTACAGATTTGCTGAAGGACGGGGGGGATATCGTGCTAGAAAAACTGGCCACCCTGTATACGCAGTGCCTGGTGTCATCGACGGTACCGGAACCATGGAAGAATGCAAACATTATCTTCATTCACAAGAAAGGGGACTCTAATGACCTTAAAGGTTACAGACCAATCAGCTTACTGTCTGTTACGTATAAGGTATTTACTAAGGTAATCGCTCATAGAATCAAAACAACCTTAGACTGCAATCAAGCAAAGGATCAAGCAGGGTTTCGGAAACGGTACTCTACTATCGATCATATCCATACCATCAATCAGGTGATAGAAAAATGCTCGGAATATAACCAGCCCTTATAAATAGCATTTATTGATTACGAAAAAGCATTTGACTCAGTTGAAACCTCGGCGGTGATGCAGGCATTGCGAAATCAGGGGGTAGACGAGCCGTACGGGAAAGTGCTGGAAGGTATATATAGTGGCTGCACAGCAACCATAGTCCTGCAAAAAGAAAGTAACAAAATTCCCATAAAGAAAGGTGTTAGGCAAGGAGACACAATCTCCCCAGTACTATTCACAGCTTGTTTAGAGGAAGTCTTCAGAGACTTGGAATGGGAGCAGTTAGGGATAAGGGTAGATGGAGAATACCTCAGTAATCTGCGATTTGCTGATGACATTGCCTTGCTAAGCAACTCGGGGGATGAACTGCAAATAATGATTGATGACCTAGACAGGGAAAGTAGAAAGGTAGGCTTGAAAATCAATCTGCAGAAGACTAAGCTAATGTTCAACAGACTCGGGAAGGAACAGCAGTTTATATTAGGTAGCGAAGTACTGGAAGTAGTAGGCGAATACGTCTACTTAGGACAGGTAGTAACCGCAGATCCGGACCATGAAAAGGAAATAACAAGAAGAATAAGATTGGGATGGAGCGCATTTGGCAAGCACTCGCAGATTATGACTAGCAGCTTACCGGTATCGCTCAAGAGGAATGTATACAACAGTTGCATCTTGCCTGTATGGGGCTGGAACGTGGAGGCTAACCAAGAGAGTTCTACCTAAGTTGAGGCCAACCCAGAGGGCTACGGAACGAAAATTGGTAGGGGTAACATTAAGAGAATGAAAGCGTGCAGAGTGGGTCAGAGAAATAACTCAAGTTACCGACATTCTAGTGGAAATTAAGAAGAAAAAATGGACATGGGCAGGACATGTAGTGCGAAGAGAGGATAACCGATGGTCGCTGAGGGTAACAAACTGGATTCCAAGGGAAGGAAAGCGTAGCAGGGGGCGGCAGAAAGTTAGGTGGGCGGATGAGATTAAGAAGTTAGGGGTCAAGTAGATGCAGCTAGAACAGAACGTGGTTAAGTGGAGAAATATGGGAGAGGCCTTCGCCCTGCAGTGGGTATAATCAGGCTGATGATGGTGATGGTGATGATGATGAAACCGAATAACTCTCGCTTTAGAGTGCCGATTTTTGTATTTATTTTTGAACTGACATCGGCGCGCTGCAAAGAACCTAGAACCTAGAAGTTGGCTGGAATTAGCGGCCTGACGAACGCCACTGTGCTCCTTTAACAACGCCACTACTTTGTAGCTACACTATATGCGGTTTACGGTATAGAAGGAACTGGTTTCAGCCTAGTCAGAAAATTGTGTTAGATACGCTCACGTGCAAGCACAATGGGGCAATGGGCTTCGTGCTGTTATTTATTCGGGGCTGCCCTTTCGAAGCGTTAAGGACCTCTACACTAATCTACACTAATGCGGAAGTCGCCTGTTTACATTGAATATAAGGCAGAGGATCGAGTGTCAATGTGTACAGGCATATCCTATCGTCTTCATATCATCATAACCTACTGGTAAAGGGAGGGTCGCCGCAGAAGCGAGCAGGAAAGATGTTCTCATTTCCCCAGATGCTGCAGCATAGCTTAGGGTACAGTAGTGTTATATTTTAATTTTTTTCAGCACTTTCATTTCTCCTTGCCGCTTACCTATTTGATTTCTTTTTCCTTCTTCGCTTTCTAATTATTTCCGCCGCCCCAGTACAGGTGCTTAAGGAATTGCGATAGCAGAAATAGGGGCGTAAAAATCTTTTTACTTCTTTTGTTGTTATTTTAATAAATAACCACTTACATATTTCCCCAGCCAAAAAAGGGATTAGAAAAACATATATATGCATACTGATATAGCCGGCACAATATGAACTAAAGACAGCAGGATGTACGGTTCAGCCTCATATAGATTAGTTCTTTCCTTTACCACTATGTGATTAGGTTTGTTTAGAAGCAGATATTTGAGGAGAATGCATATACTGTTCTAGAAGCGAGGGTAATAGGTCCGGTGACGAGCAGTTGTAGGGTTTATTGGTGATTCGAGCTTGACAATCTTATTTTAATTTTCTGGAAGATTTCTTAGCAAACCTAGCAGGGTAGCAAACACCTTGGCAAGGGTGTCATCAGCGAAAATTAGTTACCTCTACCAGAGGTACGAGTCGTTATTTGTTAGGTGAAATTGATGCGAGCATGTTTTGATCCGGCGCATCGGTTACAGTGTCTTCTATTATTTTTCTGGCAGATCCAGCGACGTTTTTTATACAGCCAATAATGCCGGCAATGCAGACTCGAGACGTTCGCGTTGCTACTCGCACTGAGAGTCCCGTCCGGCGCCTCCGCATTGCCTTTGAACACATTCCATAGAGTCCCAACTAACAGCCGTTCAGCAGCGCAGGGAAGAGTTCTGGTCCCTGCATCTCGCAATGACCATGGCCAGCGCCGCTTTGAGTACGAAAGGGTAAAAATTTGTAATAAAATATTTTACCCAGTCATATGGCTTACCAAGATACTTTGTTGGGCGAGTTGGTAAACATTCATTATTACTTTTAACAGCGCGAACAGCGCCAACAGTCACTCAAGACCGGTGCAACACTCGACCCAATGCATATTCCGGCCTCCTGCGTATACAGCTCTTGTTTCCAGCCTATGAAGGTGGACTTCGGTTAGAACCTCAAAAGTTCGATGGAACTTCCAACACTTACACCTGTGGCGTCAATGAAGTCACATTTATTGTATTCAGTTATGCGCATTTGAACACGTTTAAGGAGGCAGTCGTGGGGGAGGCTATAATATAATTTCTTGACATCCATGCTGAAGCCAACACATTTTCTTGGGATGTGTTCTTTGAGGAATTCAACAAGGGGCTTCAGAGTTGGGTAGCCTTAGGGGATCTGAGAAATACAACGAAGAAAGGTGTTTGTGCAAATATTTGGAGACCAGGTGCTGCCACGTGCTGTTCTCAGATACGATGGCTCTGAACCGAACATCTCGTTTATGGGTTTTTGCCGAGAAGAATACTTCCAAATGTATATTGCTTGCGTTGTTTCACCTGTTCACGTATCCGTTCAAGCCCAAGATCATCAAGTAGAGCTATAGCCCTCTCTTTTACCATGGTCGCTTTCATAGGAAACCTTTTGAATTTCTTCTCAACAGCAGCGTCCGCTTTTTCTTGAAACTGTTTCTCAGAAAAAAATGGTAAAATACCCTTCTTTTTCTGACTGTATAACTCTGAGGTCTCTCGAGGCCATTCATTTGGCAATATAATTAATAAGGCACTGTTTCCCCTTTAATCCTTCTTTTGTGTGCTCTAACACTTCCAAGCACTCATGGATGCACCGCCACCTATCAGAATCTTGAATTCGATTTGCAATACAGCGTGACATGGTCACCTGTTCAGCCTCATCAACTCTAGGCTCAAAAGCATGCTTAGGACCCAGCTTCAGCACCTTATCAATATCTAGAGGTATATCTTCATCTGCCAAATTCAATACCTTGCCTTGCTGATCTTCGTTCATGTTCTTTTTTCGTGGAAGCCGAGGTAGGACAACGTTCCAAAGAAATTCCGTCAATCTTTCACTCACAGCACTCCACTCTGTGTACTTACGACACGCAGGCTGCTTGCTATAAGTGCACTCACACACGAGTCGTAGACAATCCTTGAAGTGGCGGGCTTGTCTCCACATCTCAGACACCATTATACGACAGAGTATCCTGCAATGACCAGTAGATGGCCTTAGGAACCCAAAGGCCTTCAGGAATTCTGGAGGCACTGTGCCGAGCTTGAGGTACCAAGAGGCCTTTCTCGCGTTGCAGACACAGATGGCAGGCGCTAACATCTCAGGGGCATTAAACGAAAGGTTCTGAAGGAAACACTAAGAGCCCGTTGCACAAAAAAATATGGCTCAACAAGATACTTTGTTGGGCGAGTTGGTAAACATCCATTATTAATTTAAACAGCCCGAACAAGAAGACATGACAAGATAACAGGAAGCCACAGTACAAGCGCTGACTCACAACCATGCCTAAGCCTTTACTCCAAGGCCCAGATAAAAACATATACGACGAAAACGAAACTATGGTGTGAAACAACACCTGGGTTCACCTGCTGCACAAAAAGTCACTCAAAAAGACATATCTCTTTGCTCGAAAGAGCAAGAAAAGTCTTGCTGACACACGCATTCTCCATTGAAATAAAATGCGATTCAACTATCTCTCTCGTCATCTTTTCTTTGCGGCGATACGAAATCCTAGCCTGGCCAACACAGGAGTACACCTATTCTTCTCCTTCTTCATTGTTTCACATGAATGGCAATGTGAGACCAGAAATGTTTGGTCCTTGCCACTTCCAAGTTGTTCCGGTGTTCCAGTAGTCTCCAGTTAATACAGCGTCCTGTTTGCCCTATATAACAGGCTCCACACGAGAGTGGAAGCCTGTACAAAACACCAGTCTTGCATCCAACAAATGGGTCTCTGTGTTTCACCCCACATACTTGCTTCTTCGATTCTCTTTCCCTTTGAATAGCCGGGCAAATCCTCTTCATCTTGAGCGGGGCGGTCAATGCGACGTCAACACCATACCTCTTGCCTACATTTTTCAGGCCATGCGAAATTCTGTGCACATACGGTACAACTGCAACCTTCCTCTTCTTCTCACTCATGCTGGGCAGGGATCTCTCTGTGTCTTCCTTTAAGGCTCTTCAGTACCCAGCAACGGGCCTCATTATTAACCGACTCCCGGTAACCGGCCTTTGCAATTCTTGTCAACTGTCTTTCAAAACTCTTGGCCATGTCGTGGTAGCACGATTTCTTCGACGCATTTAACAAGCATGTGTTGATCAACCCCTTCTTCACTAATTTGAAATGCCCCGAATTGGAGCTTAGCAAGGGCTTCACCGATCTCGGGTTGTATTGCCAACAAACATGATCCTCACCGAACTGAATCAATAAATCTAAAAACTCTAACCGATCGTCCACTGGTTCTTCAACAGTAAATTCCAGCCCGGATCCACACTCAGTAAAAACATCAGTAATGTCTCTCATTCGTTGAGTGAATCCTTCACGGTCTGTGTATTCTAAAAAGTCGTCCCTATACCTGAAGGTGGAATAATGTAAGCCCTCCAAGTTATCCTTCAGGTGTCTGTCCACGTACATTAAGAAGATGTCACTCAAGACCGGTGCAACACTCGACCCAATGCATACTCCAGCCTTCTGCGTATACAGCTCTTTTTTCCAGCCTATGAAGGTGGACTCCAGGTAGAACCTTAAAAGTTGATAGAACTTCCAACACTTACACCTGAGGCGTCATTGAAGTCACATTTATTGCGTTTAGTTATGCGCATTTGAAAACGCTTAAGGAGGCAGTCATGGGGGAGGCTATAATATAATTTCTTGACATCCATGCTGAAGCCAACGCATTTTCTTGGGTTGTGTTCTTTGAGGAATTTAACAAGGGCTTCAGAGTTGGGTAGCCTTAGGGGGTCTGATAAAGTCATGGGAGCCAGGTGGTCATCGGAGCGTTGAAACGCGTAGGTGGCGCTGTCAGTTGCAGGAGCGCATCAAAAACGCGCGCACAGCAGAGGAAAGGCTCGGGGCGTCTGCTTCTGCGTCTCGTATCCTACGTTAATTTTGTTGCATCGCATTGCTTCTCTTTCGTATTATATGTTTTTGATGGTTGGTCAAACAGGATAACACATGTCTGCAGATAGCGAAGTCACAGTTCCAGATCGTCTCCTTTGGCTCCTGTGCCCTCCCCTACTGAATGCTCTTTTTCGTTCTTGTTTTTTTTTTAATGCTCACTGCACGCTCTTTCCGATTATTGAGCTTGACCGCTTGGCTTACGAGGCAAGGCTGGTGGACGTCGAAGCTACATTCAATGCCCTTCCTCCAGATGCTCCTAAGTACGTCACTATAGGCACAATACTAGGTCACAACATATAAGGCAGTAAATGTGGCTAGAAAGTACATGCAAAAATCAAAGTGCAGTACTTGCTCTGCATATTTCCTTTCGAGCAAATCATGCGCGCACGAAAAGAAGAAAATGAATTAACCTCAAACTTCGACCACGGATATCTTTTTTATCCGCCTGCGGAGCCTGCAGAGGTCGTAAACCCGCTGGAAGAGCCGCATTGTTTTTTAGTTCGAAAGTTATAATTAATGCAAGCAGCATCCGTGCTTTTTTTATGTTTTTTTTTCCTTTTTTTTTAAAGCGCAGAAGTTCCCGAGCCTTGATGTCCTACCCATGATAGAGAAATTACGCTTAGCAAAGCGAAGATTCCACGTCCAAATGCGATTCCATTTTTATGTGAAATCACTAAACCAAGAGCAGAGCAAATAAAGCACCTGAAGTCGAGGAGGTGTAAATAATCATGTTTGATGGCTCTATTTAATGATTCTCTCCGCGTCTTGTGTGAATTCAAACTTAGCAGCTTAATTCATTCACGTGCTCGTAGTTCAGTGACATTTCATATAATTTTGTAGCATATCATATATTGATAAAATAATCTTGAGCTATTTATTTTTGTTCACTTAAGTCGCGAATTGTTTACCTGGCTGGTTTTTGAAGTCGTGCGCTGTGGGCTTCGTGCATTTGTATGAGCTTTCGCTAATCTGTTTCATATTTCTTTTATGCAACTCGCCGTTTTTATGTATCCGCCCACATTCAAATAAGTATTCAACAGCCCTGACATATTTTATCTCTCCAAGCAATCTTCACATATCTCTATTTACACGTGGCGCAAACATTTAAAGTACGCTAGCCTAGCCTCATTAGGTTTTCCGCCCACGCGAGCGTCGATCGGGGACCGCAGTCTAGTCAGCATAAACCGGCGAATCGGATAATAAAATTCAACGGGATCATATTATTACCGGGAAACGCGGGACCAAAGTGATGTGCTCACTGACAAAGACGACGACCGAGGAACGCGGGCACGACGAAGGGTTGAGAAAGAGGACGACACTGACAGAGCGAATACTGCACGGCTACTGAAGTCTTAGCGTCGAGTTCAGCCCATCGCAGTGCCGTTACATTAAGTAAATCCCCGTAACATCTTGGTAGAGGTCACGTGTTCGACAGAATCTGACGCTGGATCTTCGCAGTGGCCGTCACCTCGGAACCGTCACGATGACAACCGACGCGGCTCCATCTACCTCCGCAACTCCAACTGTCGTCGTAGCTAACCCCAGTGACCCTGGCCCATTCTGCGGTACAGATGAGGTCGATGTCGAGGACTGGCTTTCGCTTTATGAGCGTTTTAGCAGCACAACAGGTGGGACGCTACGTTGATGCTGGCCAATGTCATCTTCTACCTTACTGGCACGGCACGCGTGTGGTTCGAAACACATGAAGCAGATATACCCTCCTGGGATGTTTGCAAACAAAAACTCCGTGACCTGTTCGGAAAACCGCCTGGCCGTCAACTCGCTGCCAAGAGGGACCTCGCCACACGTGCCCAGACATCTACCGAGCCTTATATTACGTATGTACAAGATGTTGTGGCCCTCTGCCGAAAAGTGGATAAAGACATGACAGAACCAGATAAGGTGGGGCACATCCTCAAAGGCATAGCCGACGATGCCTTCAATCTTCTACTCTGTCGGGACTGTTCCACGGTTGACTCCGTTCTGCAGGTTTGTCAACATTTCGAGCAGGCCAAACACAAACGCATTGCACATCGCTTCGATCGGCTCCCCAACACTGCCCCTAGCTCCACGTGCGAGGATCTGCCGACCCTAAGGCAACCTTCCAACACTGAAAATGTGACCCGCATCGTGCGTCGTGAACTGGAAGCGCTCGTTCCTGCTGCATCCAACCCGCCCTCCTCGGACAGCAACCTAGCGACGATATCCCTCATTCAAGCCGTTGTTCGTCAAGAGGTTGCCAACTTGGGCGTCCCCTATAGCCACACCATGGAACACCACAGTTCGAGCCCCGTCCCTCCCATGGTCGCCACCGCTACGCCCCGCAACACCTACACACCACGCTACCGATACCGCAATCCTGATGAGTGGCGCACCCCTGACGACAGGCCGATCTGTTTCACGTGCTCACGTACTGGCCACATCTCTTACCACTGCCGCAGCCACTGGACATCACTACCTCGACGTTTTTCTTACGTAGACCGCTACTCCGATTACGGTCACCGCCGTTTCACGCCTCGTTATGAGCCGCCCCGAACCGATACCACTCCGCCTCCTCCTGTGTCCAGGCGCTCTCCTTCCCCGCCAGCCCGCCGTTCCCGTTCACCTCTTCCTAGCCGCAGTTCCTCGCTGTCCTCTGCCGGCCGCTCTACAGGAAACTAGCCAATGCAGCTCCCGGAGGTGACGCTGCATTGGTACCCTGACCTGGAAATCCTCTATTGCCCATTTCTTCGCCCTGTAACCTCCTCTCCCTGTTCGTGGATGGTGTTCCCGTCTCTGCTCTCATTCACACTGGTGCCCAAGTCTCGATCATGAGCTCATCGTTTTGCCGCCGCCTCAAGAAAGTACAGACTCCCGCCGCATCGCCCGCCGTTCGCGTTGCCGATGGCAGTACTGCTGCCGTCACTGGGCTGTGCACTGCCCGAGTCACCCTTGCCGGTCATCACATCCCTGTTTTGTTCACCGTCCTCAACCAGTGCCCTCACAATGTGATCCTCGGCCTTGACTTTTTAACGGCCCACTCTGCCCTTATCGACTGCTCCAGCGGCCTTCTTCGTTTGGACCTACCTGTCTGCTCAGAACATCCCCCATCTACACCCCGCCTTCGCTCCACCGAATTCGCTCGCCTGCCCTCTGACTCGGCTGTTTACCTACTTCTGTCACCTTTCCCGCCTGTGCCTGACGGTGACTATGTTGCTTGCCCTATCACCAAGGTCTTTCTTGACCGTAACGTCGTCCTTCCTCATCTCATCGTACACGTTACACAGAACAGCACCTACCTTCCTATCCTGAACTTCAGTCTGTCACCCCAAGTTCTCCCCGAAGGAATATCCCTTGCTACCTTGTCCCCTCTCACAGACTGCACCATTTGTGCACCCACTCCTGGCCCACATTTAAGCGTCCTTCCAACACCGGTACTCCCCACCACAATTACCGACCCTATTTCCGCAATGATTGCTTATGACCTCAGCCCCGAACACGCTCAGGACCAGCACAACCTTCTATTATCCTTTTGTGACATTTTTGACTTTGCTGCCCGTTCTCTGGGCAAAACATCAGTTGTGACTCACAGCACTGACACCGGCGATATAAAACCTGTACATCGGAGGCCTTATCGTATGTCCCTTGCCGAGCGCCAAGTCATCCAGCAGGAAGTCGACAGGATGCTGGGCAATGATATCATCGAACCTTCGAACAGCCCCTGGGAATCTCCTGTCGTGCTCGTTAGAAAGAAAGACAAGAGTTGGCGCTTTTGCATTGACTATAGACATCTGAACAAGATTACAAGGAAAGATGTTTACCCCCTGCCGCGAATAGATGATGCCTTGGACTGTTTACATGGAGCCCGCTACTTTTCCTCCATTGACCTTCGTAGTGGCTACTGGCAGATCTCTGTCGACGAACAAGACCGCGAGAAGACAGCTTTTGTCACACCCAACGGATGTTACCAACTTAAGGTTATGCCTTTTGGACTTTGCAACATCCCTGCTACGTTTGAACGAATGACGGACTCCTTACTCCGCGGCTTCAAATGGACGACTTGTCTATGTTACTTGGTTGACGTCATTGTCATCTCGCCCTCGTTTAAAAGCCATCTTGGTCGCCTTTCTTCCATCTTGGCACTTTTCCGCCGTGCCGGACTTCAGCTGAACTCAAAGAAAAGCAGTTTTGGTCGCCGCGAACTTAAAGTGCTTGGCCATTTGGTGAATGCCACCGGCGTGCAACCCGATCCCGACAAAGTTCGCGCTGTCAGTGCTTTTCCATCTCCCCGTTCACTCCGTGATGTCCGCAGCTTTATAGGACCGTGCTCTTATTTTAGCCGGTTCGTCCCAATCTTTGCCGCTGTTGCTCGTCCTCTCACCAATCTGCTGAAGAAAGGCGTTCCTTTCTTATGGGGACAAGAGCAGGCTAACGCATTCTCCACCATCATCGCTTTTCTCACGAATCCTTTTGTGTTGGCCCATTTCAACCCGTCTGCCCCGACGGAACTTCGCACCGACGCCAGTGTCCACGAGATTGGTGCCATTCTTGCACAGCGACAACGCGGCCAACACCGTGTGATTGCCTACGCCAGTCGTCTCCTGTCATCAGCGGAACAGAACTATTCTATTACTGAACTGGAGTGCCTGGCTCTCGTTTGGGCCGTTGGAAAATTCAGACCTTGCTTGTTTGGCCGACCCTTCACTGTAATTACCGATCACCACGCCTTATGTTGGCTCTCTTCCCTCAAGGATCCTGCTGGCCGCCTCGGCCGCTGGGCACTGCGCTTGTAGGAGTAAACCTTTTCCGTTGTATACAAATCCGGTCGGCTCCACCAGGATGCAGACTGTCTGTCCCGTTATCCCGTCGATCCCCCTTCCTCTACTGATCATGAGTCGGACCCCTGTGTCTTCTCTATATCGGACTTTTCCCACATAGCCTACGAACAGCGCTTGGACCCAACCCTCAGTTCTCGTATCGACCGCCTCCGCACACACAGCCGTGACTCTTCCCTTGCCCTGTTCTTCCTTTATGGGAATACGCTATACCGCCGCAACATGCGACCTGATGGCGCTGAGCACTTGCTGGTCGTTCCCCAACTACGCTCTGCCGTTCTCGAACAAATGCACGAGGCCCCTACAGCTGGTCATCTTGGCCTCTCACGCACATACGACCGCGTGCGCCGCCGTTTCTTCTGGCCTGGACTTTACCGCCCTGTCCAAAGTTATGTAGCCGCTTGCGACCTCTGTCAACGCCGGAAGAAACCCCCTGTGCTACCACCTGGGCACCTGCAGCCGATTGCTATCCCGACTGAGCCATTTTCTCGTGTTGGCCTTGACCTTCAAAGGCCCTTCTCCGAGTCCTTGTCAGGAAACAAATGGATCGCTGTGGCCACCGATTATGCCACGCGGTACGTGATCGCTTGCGCCATTCCAGCCAGCTGCGCCACAGACGTTGCTGACTTCCTTTTGCACGACGTCATACTTCACCATGGTGCTCCCCGTCAACTACGTACCGACCGTGGCCGCTGTTTCCTTTCCCGAGTTGTTGAGGAAATACTTCGTTCTTGCTCCGTTCGGCACAAGTTCACCACTGCTTATCACCCTCAGACGACCGGCCTTACGGAGCGTATTAACCGCACACTCACCGACATGCTCGCAATGTACAGTCGAGCGCAATTTGAAGGTTATCGCGCGAGCGTCGACCGGGAACACGAACAGCGCCATGGCCCAGAATTCTCTGCCGAGGCGAGGGTGGTATCAGGCCAGCTTCCCTCACTCGTTTTGCGGTTCCTTCAGCAGCCGTCACTCCCTGCTGGGCTATCAGTTTCATTATCTTTTTTTTCTGCAAACAGGCTGTGACCGACGTATTCTTCGGTATTATCTGAAATTTGACGCCCGAAGCTGTATCTAGCTTATGTAACGTCATTGCTGCTGAGCCAGGAAGAATGGGGGACCAAGAACGTTAGCTTAAGCCCGCGATGCGTCCGTTATGTTCGGGCCCCCTCGGCCATTTTTTTAATTTTCTTTTTGAAGGCTCCAACAAAGGAAAACGACGAAGAACATGGAAGGTAAAAACGCCAGTATGGATAAAATGCTCGACATCTCTATTATTATGTCCAGGTATGTCCTAAACATTTTGAAAATGAATATGTATTATGTGCGGTCGTCGAGAACTGTCTGATTGTCCCGGCGCATCACGATTTTCTTGTGTTTCTGACTATAGCACGATCCATGTTATTATCACTCTTGCAAGGAGCGACCAGAGGATGAGAGCTCCCGTTGCTTAAAAACGACAAACGGCAATTGTGGGAATGAACCTTGCGGTTGATATTCTCAGTTTCAATTTTTACTGCAGTGGCTGTAACACACGTCTGTGGAAAACACGATCTGTCGGGCTAGTTGGTAATGATCCATATGTATCAGCAGCGCGAACACAATCAGAGGAAACGAAGAATAAGAAGGACAGAGCGCTGAACTTGCAACTTTATTAGAGGAAACTGAAACCCGCACTTATATGCACACCGAGAGAACACCCACCAGGGGGAATTATCACGGCGACGTGACCGTCAGGGCGCACGAGTGAACTGATAAAAAACACACGTGTCCGGGACATCAAAAGATTACACAAGGAGCATCATGAAAAACACGCAGACAAACCTTTTCGTGAAATGACGCACTACGGGCATGTGTAAACAAGAATGGAAAAACAGGATTGGGGGCGGGCAATGACGGAAGGTAACAATGGAAAAAACAGAGAAGAGGGGCGCGTTTTATTAAAAACATGGGAAGGCGAAAAGCGGTAACAAAGGTTAGCAATACGAAGGAGGGCGCCAACAATTAACACGGCTAAAGGAAAAAAAAAAGTGAGGGGTGTGCTTCTAAAATCTAGGTAAGATCAAATGCCGCCAGAGAGAAAGGTGAATTCTTTTTCAGATAGCGAGATAGATGGGGTGCTTACGCAGCCTTCCTTAAGACCTGAGATGTAGGCGGCTTCAACAATTTCGCGCGTCAGTTGATTCTTATGTTTCTTCAGGATGGTTGTCTTCTTGAAACTGGGGGTGCATTTCTTTTTGCTGTCACACCCCCGACAGTGGGCGGGTAAGTTTTTTAAAAGGGCCCCGGATAAATCGTTCTTATGCTCCATTAATCTCTCATTTAAACATCTCCCTGTTTGGCCTATGTAAGCCTTACCGCATGTTAAAGGAATTGAATAAACGACGCCTTCCTCGCAGGCCGCGAGAGGGTCGCGATGCCTGGTTGTACAGCCACTAATCTTTTTCTTATTATTGACTTTGTTACACAGGCTTGAGAGGCGCAGTGGGGCTGAAAAGACTACTTCGACGCCTGATTTTTTACCAATTTTTTTCAGATTGTGTGATATTTGATGCAGGTACGGCACAACAGCAACCCTTTTGTTCCGCGGTCGGGCCTCATTTGGAACGTCACATTCGTGCTTCATACCTTTCAGGATTATTTCTGCTACAGATGCAAGGAGAGATTGCGGGTAACCTGATTGCGTCAGCCTCAACACTTGGTTGGAAAAACTAGCCTGCAGCTTGTGTTCGCAGGATTTTGTGAGTGCGTTTTTAAAGGTTGACTTTACTATGTTTCTTTTGACCAGTTTTGAATGTGCTGAGTCGTAGGGCAGAATGGGTTTTTTGGCTCTTGGTTCAAATGACCAGCACACGTGGTTCTGTCCGAAAAAAACTTTTAACTCCAAAAACCTGATGGCGTTGTGTTCTGGGAATTCATGCGTAACTTCAAGAGGGGACATAGTCCTCGAAACAACTTGGAGAACTTCATCAGCTTTTGTTTGAAATGCTTCAGGGATGCAATCTAAGAGAACCAGGAAGTCGTCAACATAGCGGAAAATTTTGAGAACGCTTGAAGACTCGAGCTGGTCCTTCAAGGATCTGTCATGCATGGCCAAGAAAAGGTCACTCAAAATGGGGGCTATGCATGAACCTATACATATGCCTTGTTTCTGAATAAATCTGCAGCCGTCCCACTCAGTAACTGTCGATTTTAGGTAAGTGCACAATACTTCAATGAAGCCGTCCACAGTTGCACCACACTCACTTTGGAAGGCCACCACACCGTGTCTATCTATGGCATCACGAACACATTCTATGAGGTCAGCCTGCGGGATGGAATAAAACAGGTCTTTAATATCAATGGAGAAGCCATTGAACGTCTTTGTGCTGTTCTCATGCAGGAACCCGATTACTTCTGCGGTGTTTTTTACAAGGAAGGGGTCATCAACAGTGAGCCGCTTAAGGTTGCCTTGTAGAAACCTGGCAACTTCTTTTTGCCAGGTCAATCTTTCGGACACAATCACACGCAAAGGGCATCCAGCTTTATGCGTTTTTGCTGTAAAAAACATTTCCAGACAGCCTGTCTTTTTTCCCTGTATTGAACGAGAAAGGTTCTCTAAATTCAAGCGTTGGCATAGCTTCTTTGCATTACTTCTTAGTTTTGTTTCAGACGTTCTGCATTTTACAAAATTTGTTTGGACTGCTTCCGCGGCCTTTGACATGAATACGCGTTTCGGTAGGACGGCAAACCCTCCTTCCTTGTCAGCGGTTAACAATGACAAATTCTTCTTAATCAGGTGTGAAACAGTCTTCTTAATTGGGAACCTATGCCTATCGGCGTTACACCGCGTGATCAGGTCCACTCCGTCCGCGGTACAACGATCCGCTTCCGCCGCTGGGGCGAGGCGAGAAACTTGCCTGACCATGGTCAACAGTTCCGGTGCTGTCCTCTTGGGCTCCACGGCGAACTTGGGTCCGTGACTAAGAAACCGCTGGACTTCTTCAGGGATGCTCTTGACACCTCCCACGAGGTGGACGGGGTTTCCAGTCTTTTCTTTCTTGGCGGGCACGAGTGCACGCAAGCCTGGGAGCACATGCTGCCAGAGGCACTCTGTCGTCCGGTTGACTTGTGACTGAACCTCACGCCATTTTCTGGCTGCTGCTGACACCGGCGATGATGCGAACACCATCAGCCGCAGATGTTCTCTGTGTAGGCTCGCCTGGTGCTGCCATTCCGAGCGCAGAATTTTGCAAAGGCGGGTAGCATGGCCGACAGTGGGGTGGAAGCCGCCGAACAACTTCAGAAGGTCAGGAGGAAGTACCTTGCGCCGAATGCAGAAGCCGAGGATTCTAGCCTGGCAGGAGGATTCCGCGGCGAGGCGTACTACGTGGCAGGGATCAGCTTGAGAAGAAAGGAAAGGGCCCGTAGAACAAGAAACATACTTGAATAACACGATCTGTCGGGCTAGTTGGTAATGATCCATATGTATCAGCAGCGCGAACACAATCAGAGGAAACGAAGAATAAGAAGGACAGAGCGCTGAACTTGCAACTTTATTAGAGGAAACTGAAACCCGCACTTATATGCACACCGAGAGAACACCCACCAGGGGGAATTATCACGGCGACGTGACCGTCAGGGCGCACGAGTGAACTGATAAAAAACACACGTGTCCGGGACATCAAAAGATTACACAAGGAGCATCATGAAAAACACGCAGACAAACCTTTTCGTGAAATGACGCACTACGGGCATGTGTAAACAAGAATGGAAAAACAGGATTGGGGGCGGGCAATGACGGAAGGTAACAATGGAAAAAACAGAGAAGAGGGGCGCGTTTTATTAAAAACATGGGAAGGCGAAAAGCGGTAACAAAGGTTAGCAATACGAAGGAGGGCGCCACCAATTAACACGGCTAAAGGAAAAAAAAAAAAAGTGAGGGGTGTGCTTCTAAAATCTAGGTAAGATCAAATGCCGCCAGAGAGAAAGGTGAATTCTTTTTCAGATAGCGAGATAGATGGGGTGCTTACGCAGCCTTCCTTAAGACCTGAGATGTAGGCGGCTTCAACAATTTCGCGCGTCAGTTGATTCTTATGTTTCTTCAGGATGGTTGTCTTCTTGAAACTGGGGGTGCATTTCTTTTTGCTGTCACACCCCCGACAGTGGGCGGGTAAGTTTTTTAAAAGGGCCCCGGATAAATCGTTCTTATGCTCCATTAATCTCTCATTTAAACGTCTCCCTGTTTGGCCTATGTAAGCCTTACCGCATGTTAAAGGAATTGAATAAACGACGCCTTCCTCGCAGGCCGCGAGAGGGTCGCGATGCCTGGTTGTACAGCCACTAATCTTTTTCTTATTATTGACTTTGTTACACAGGCTTGAGAGGCGCAGTGGGGCTGAAAAGACTACTTCGACGCCTGATTTTTTACCAATTTTTTTCAGATTGTGTGATATTTGATGCAGGTACGGCACAACAGCAACCCTTTTGTTCCGCGGTCGGGCCTCATTTGGAACGTCACATTCGTGCTTCATACCTTTCAGGATTATTTCTGCTACAGATGCAAGGAGAGATTGCGGGTAACCAGATTGCGTCAGCCTCAACACTTGGTTGGAAAAACTAGCCTGCAGCTTGTGTTCGCAGGATTTTGTGAGTGCGTTTTTAAAGGTTGACTTTACTATGTTTCTTTTGACCAGTTTTGAATGTGCTGAGTCGTAGGGCAGAATGGGTTTTTTGGCTCTTGGTTCAAATGACCAGCACACGTGGTTCTGTCCGAAAAAAACTTTTAACTCCAAAAACCTGATGGCGTTGTGTTCTGGGAATTCATGCGTAACTTCAAGAGGGGACATAGTCCTCGAAACAACTTGGAGAACTTCATCAGCTTTTGTTTGAAATGCTTCAGGGATGCAATCTAAGAGAACCAGGAAGTCGTCAACATAGCGGAAAATTTTGAGAACGCTTGAAGACTCGAGCTGGTCCTTCAAGGATCTGTCATGCATGGCCAAGAAAAGGTCACTCAAAATGGGGGCTATGCATGAACCTATACATATGCCTTGTTTCTGAATAAATCTGCAGCCGTCCCACTCAGTAACTGTCGATTTTAGGTAAGTGCACAATACTTCAATGAAGCCGTCCACAGTTGCACCACACTCATTTTGGAAGGCCACCACACCGTGTCTATCTATGGCATCACGAACACATTCTATGAGGTCAGCCTGCGGGATGGAATAAAACAGGTCTTTAATATCAATGGAGAAGCCATTGAACGTCTTTGTGCTGTTCTCATGCAGGAACCCGATTACTTCTGCGGTGTTTTTTACAAGGAAGGGGTCATCAACAGTGAGCCGCTTAAGGTTGCCTTGTAGAAACCTGGCAACTTCTTTTTGCCAGGTCAATCTTTCGGACACAATCACACGCAAAGGGCATCCAGCTTTATGCGTTTTTGCTGTAAAAAACATTTCCAGACAGCCTGTCTTTTTTCCCTGTACTGAACGAGAAAGGTTCTCTAAATTCAAGCGTTGGCATAGCTTCTTTGCATTACTTCTTAGTTTTGTTTCAGACGTTCTGCATTTTACAAAATTTGTTTGGACTGCTTCCGCGGCCTTTGACATGAATACGCGTTTCGGTAGGACGGCATTTCACGGCATTTCACGAAAAGGTTTGTCTGCGTGTTTTTCATGATGCTCCTTGTGTAATCTTTTGATGTCCCGGACACGTGTGTTTTTTATCAGTTCACTCGTGCGCCCTGACGGTCACGTCGCCGTGATAATTCCCCCTGGTGGGTGTTCTCTCGGTGTGCATATAAGTGCGGGTTTCAGTTTCCTCTAATAAAGTTGCAAGTTCAGCGCTCTGTCCTTCTTATTCTTCGTTTCCTCTGATTGTGTTCGCGCTGCTGATACATATGGATCATTACCAACTAGCCCGACAGATCGTGTTATTCAAGTATGTTTCTTGTTCTACGGGCCCTTTCCTTTCTTCTCAAGCTGATCCCTGCCACGTAGTACGCCTCGCCGCGGAATCCTCCTGCCAGGCTAGAATCCTCGGCTTCTGCATTCGGCGCAAGGTACTTCCTCCTGACCTTCTGAAGTTGTTCGGCGGCTTCCACCCCACTGTCGGCCATGCTACCCGCCTTTGCAAAATTCTGCGCTCGGAATGGCAGCACCAGGCGAGCCTACACAGAGAACATCTGTGGCTGATGGTGTTCGCATCATCGCCGGTGTCAGCAGCAGCCAGAAAATGGCGTGAGGTTCAGTCACAAGTCAACCGGACGACAGAGTGCCTCTGGCAGCATGTGCTCCCAGGCTTGCGTGCACTCGTGCCCGCCAAGAAAGAAAAGACTGGAAACCCCGTCCACCTCGTGGGAGGTGTCAAGAGCATCCCTGAAGAAGTCCAGCGGTTTCTTAGTCACGGACCCAAGTTCGCCGTGGAGCCCAAGAGGACAGCACCGGAACTGTTGACCATGGTCAGGCAAGTTTCTCGCCTCGCCCCAGCGGCGGAAGCGGATCGTTGTACCGCGGACGGAGTGGACCTGATCACGCGGTGTAACGCCGATAGGCATAGGTTCCCAATTAAGAAGACTGTTTCACACCTGATTAAGAAGAATTTGTCATTGTTAACCGCTGACAAGGTAGGAGGGTTTGCCGTCCTACCGAAACGCGTATTCATGTCAAAGGCCGCGGAAGCAGTCCAAACAAATTTTGTAAAATGCAGAACGTCTGAAACAAAACTAAGAAGTAATGCAAAGAAGCTATGCCAACGCTTGAATTTAGAGAACCTTTCTCGTTCAATACAGGGAAAAAAGACAGGCTGTCTGGAAATGTTTTTTACAGCAAAAACGCATAAAGCTGGATGCCCTTTGCGTGTGATTGTGTCCGAAAGATTGACCTGGCAAAAAGAAGTTGCCAGGTTTCTACAAGGCAACCTTAAGCGGCTCACTGTTGATGACCCCTTCCTTGTAAAAAACACCGCAGAAGTAATCGGGTTCCTGCATGAGAACAGCACAAAGACGTTCAATGGCTTCTCCATTGATATTAAAGACCTGTTTTATTCCATCCCGCAGGCTGACCTCATAGAATGTGTTCGTGATGCCATAGATAGACACGGTGTGGTGGCCTTCCAAAATGAGTGTGGTGCAACTGTGGACGGCTTCATTGAAGTATTGTGCACTTACCTAAAATCGACAGTTACTGAGTGGGACGGCTGCAGATTTATTCAGAAACAAGGCATATGTATAGGTTCATGCATAGCCCCCATTTTGAGTGACCTTTTCTTGGCCATGCATGACAGATCCTTGAAGGACCAGCTCGAGTCTTCAAGCGTTCTCAAAATTTTCCGCTATGTTGACGACTTCCTGGTTCTCTTAGATTGCATCCCTGAAGCATTTCAAACAAAAGCTGATGAAGTTCTCCAAGTTGTTTCGAGGACTATGTCCCCTCTTGAAGTTACGCATGAATTCCCAGAACACAACGCCATCAGGTTTTTGGAGTTAAAAGTTTTTTTCGGACAGAACCACGTGTGCTGGTCATTTGAACCAAGAGCCAAAAAACCCATTCTGCCCTACGACTCAGCACATTCAAAACTGGTCAAAAGAAACATAGTAAAGTCAACCTTTAAAAACGCACTCACAAAATCCTGCGAACACAAGCTGCAGGCTAGTTTTTCCAACCAAGTGTTGAGGCTGACGCAATCAGGTTACCCGCAATCTCTCCTTGCATCTGTAGCAGAAATAATCCTGAAAGGTATGAAGCACGAATGTGACGTTCCAAATGAGGCCCGACCGCGGAACAAAAGGGTTGCTGTTGTGCCGTACCTGCATCAAATATCACACAATCTGAAAAAAATTGGTAAAAAATCAGGCGTCGAAGTAGTCTTTTTAGCCCCACTGCGCCTCTCAAGCCTGTGTAACAAAGTCAATAATAAGAAAAAGATTAGTGGCTGTACAACCAGGCATCGCGACCCTCTCGCGGCCTGCGAGGAAGGCGTCGTTTATTCAATTCCTTTAACATGCGGTAAGGCTTACATAGGCCAAACAGGGAGATGTTTAAATGAGAGATTAATGGAGCATAAGAACGATTTATCCGGGGCCCTTTTAAAAAACTTACCCGCCCACTGTCGGGGGTGTGACAGCAAAAAGAAATGCACCCCCAGTTTCAAGAAGACAACCATCCTGAAGAAACATAAGAATCAACTGACGCGCGAAATTGTTGAAGCCGCCTACATCTCAGGTCTTAAGGAAGGCTGCGTAAGCACCCCATCTATCTCGCTATCTGAAAAAGAATTCACCTTTCTCTCTGGCGGCATTTGATCTTACCTAGATTTTAGAAGCACACCCCTCACTTTTTTTTTTTTTTTTTCCTTTAGCCGTGTTAATTGTTGGCGCCCTCCTTCGTATTGCTAACCTTTGTTACCGCTTTTCGCCTTCCCATGTTTTTAATAAAACGCGCCCCTCTTCTCTGTTTTTTCCATTGTTACCTTCCGTCATTGCCCGCCCCCAATCCTGTTTTTCCATTCTTGTTTACATATGCCCGTAGTGCGTCATTTCACGAAAAGGTTTGTCTGCGTGTTTTTCATGATGCTCCTTGTGTAATCTTTTGATGTCCCGGACACGTGTGTTTTTTATCAGTTCACTCGTGCGCCCTGACGGTCACGTCGCCGTGATAATTCCCCCTGGTGGGTGTTCTCTCGGTGTGCATATAAGTGCGGGTTTCAGTTTCCTCTAATAAAGTTGCAAGTTCAGCGCTCTGTCCTTCTTATTCTTCGTTTCCTCTGATTGTGTTCGCGCTGCTGATACATACGTCTGTGGAAGTTCGGAATCAACGACAACGCAATGATCTTGCTTTTCGTGAATGCCTCCTAATACATTCAAGAGTTCTGTTAGGTCAAAAACAGTTAAGAACAAAGTATAATTATTTAAATAACTGCACTAATATGGATAATTTTATGCATAAATAAGAAAATTGGACTTAATTATGATGTTCCTTTCAAAGCTCCGTAGTTACACACGTGCGAAGCATAGTGAAATTATCACCGATGAAAACATCCACATGTGCACGCTGGTCCCTGAGGCCGAGATCAGACAATACTGTGGGAATTAGAATGTGTGCTGCCGCCAAGCCGAAGCTGCGGGTCACAAATAAGAGACAAACCCATTAAAGTTGATTGGGCGCAAATTTATTTCAATCCTTCCTTACTGGCTTCCAAAAGAGACTAATGCTTCTTATGCATTATCACACTCTTAACCCTTAGACCTCGGTCCTAATACCTTAACGCGGCGCCCATTCTTTCTTTCACATCCTTTATCCTTTTCGGGATAGAAGCGAACAGAGACTCTCCCAGCTCTGGGTCCTGTCCGAGGACATTCCACTCCCTCTCAACGACTGCCCACAGAGTGTCTGCGTCAGTGTTCATCAATGTAGAGCGAGCCAACCGTGCCTTCATTAACCCCCAAATATTTTCGATTATGTTCCAGTCGGGGCTCTTTGGCGGCCAGTGGAGCTGCGCAATTCCAGATTCGTTCAGAGTTTCCTGCACTGACAGTGCAGTGTGAACAGGGCAGCCGTCGTGTTGGAAGTAAAAACACCCGTCAAGGAAAGGTACATTCACGGTGAAAGGAAGGAGAACAGTGTTGATGATCTCATTGTAGACATCGGCCGTGAGCCTCCCTGGGATGCGGAAGAGCGGACCCAGACCGGCGTAGGTTATTGCACCCCAGGCGTTCACCGAGACACGCCCGCTTGCTGCGACATCGCGGACGTTTTCATCGTCATAGCTGCAATAAAAATGATGCATCGTATTTAATAACCAAAAAACTCACAGGGCAGTTACCACTATATAATAAGAAACTTCGCGAAAGCTGCTAAGGTATTTGCAGCTCGTGATATACCGAAGTGAAGAATTTAAGAGCAACGTGCATATTTTCTAGCTAGACACCACAGATACAGGTTTGCACACATACTCGCACTTCGACTGAAACTCCGCAATTGTATGCCGGTCCTAAAGCCTCTCCTCGGGCATTGGGTTGCACAGCAGCCGCCACATAGGAAGCGTGTCATGTTCTTCTGCTGTCGCCGTATACCCTCAGCGCTCCTCCCATCATAACTACCTCCGGTCACATACTCCTCCCATATAGACATGTCGGCCTCCTTCCATGGTAACGCCTCTCTTCCTCTTACGTGGCTACCACACTACTACTGCGCTGCAACTTAAATCAAGGACCACACAGTGAGCTCTGCAAAGGAAAATCACAATTACCTTTAGGTGACAAGAGAAAAAAGTCGGTCAGGGAACAAACGCGACTCGAAAGAAAAGATGATTGAATCAAACCGAGAATAAATAACCATGCTTGGTGCAGCTTGTGCGGTTACTCAATCTCTGTTTGCTTGAATAAATTTCATGTCTCTGTCTTTCACCCTGGTAAATTCAAAAACAACGCTGTACCAGCTTTCCAAAATCTCCCTTATTCCGCAACAAACACGAGTCAAGGACATATCAGTCGAAATCAAGATGAAATGAGCATGAACAAGGCGGGTAATGAGAAGGCAAGACAACCAATGGTCGTTAAGGGATGGGTAACGCGGTGGATCTTAAGAGAAGGAAAGCGTGCAAGGGGCAGCGGAAAGTTAGGTGGAAGCTTGGGGAGGTTACGAAGTTTGCGTCGGTAAGGTGGTCGCAGCTGGCACCGACCAGAGTTAACAGGACAAATACGGGAGAGGCCTTCGCCCTTTAGTGGGTGTAATCTGGGTGGTGATGATGACTTCGCTGCTAAAACTAAGGAGTGGGCCCAAAACAGCTGTTCATGCGAAATGATATGCAAGAAAAGTACATCTCACCGGCAGCCATCGACTCTCCAAACACGGAGTCGCTGGTTCCAGCACGTAGTGAATGTCAATTCGTCACTAAAGATGACTGGTTGCCAGTCCTCAGCGCTCCATGTTTCGTGCCGATGCGCAAATTCCAGACGCTTCCTGCGATGTTCGCTGGTCAAAAGTGGCTTTCTCGCAGCCACGCGGCTTTTACGACCCGCGGCGTTAAGTCGCTTTCGGATGGACGAAAGGTTCAGGTGAAGGCCAAGTTCTTTGATTTTCTTCGCTGTCGTGAATGGATCGTTGACGGCGGCAGCTATTATCAGAGCGTCTTCATCCTCAGTTGTTTCTCTACGCCTCCTTTGATGCGGGGCATCTTCCAAGCGGTTCTCCCGGTGAAATGTTCGAAGAATGCAGTTTACTCTCTTCTGGGGACGGTTCACCTGCCGGGTTATATCTCGCTGAGACTTTAACTTTCCCAATGAAACAATTTCTTGGCGCTCCTCTAACGTAAGTCGTCGTGGCATTTTTCTTGCGACAAGTGGTCTGGGATCGCATCGATCATTGCAGTAGGTATACACCCTTATAAAAAATGTTTTGTGGAAATTTATTGGTGAACAAAGCCGAAATGACGAAGCGATGCTGCGTTGATATATTTTTTTTCCAACTTCAAAGTCGTTAATATCAAAAGTGCCAAGCACTGGCCAGATCTTTCCCCCCAATTTTGTAATCAACCGCTAAGATACGAGGTAACCAAGTCCACACTTTATCGCAACAAATGGAAAGCTTAGAATAGAGAGAAACGGTGGTGAGTTTATGGCGGGGGCGATGGTTGACGCATGGAACAGCGAACGAGGGAGAGAAGAGTGGGAAATCATGATTTTTCCAGTTCCAAAACCGGCCGCCAGGTGCCTGGAGTGCTAGGCCGGTCGACGCTCGCGCGATAACCTTCAAATTGCGCTCGACTGTACGTATCCTACAGTCATCGCGACTGGGATATTAGTCTGCCATTGTGACCTTTGCATATAACTCTTCGCGTCATGACACTGCTGGGTACTCTCCATTCTATCTTCTCTTGGGAAGAGACCCCTTATTGCCCTTCGACACTTTGCTTCCCGCCGCTGGCCCCGTCACAACCTATGCCCGCGATACCATCGCCGAGCCGACGCTGCTCGCAAGATTGCTCGTCACAATCTCACCATTTCTCAAGAAGCTCAAAAACGCCGCTCGCTCACCACCGCGATGTGCACTATCCTCCCGGATCTCTGGTGTTGCTCTGGCTTCCGTGCCGTCGTGTGGGGTTGTGTCAAAAACTTCTGCCCTACTACACAGGTCCTTACCGTCTACTACGCCCAGTGACCGACGTGACCTATGAGATTGCACCGCTCCACCCAAAGCCACCGACTGCTACACCAAATTCTGAAATCGAAATCGTGCATGTCACCCGCCTCAAGCCATACTACTCCCCCTCCACACCGCACGCCTAATACGCACCGGGGCGTTGCCTTTTGCCGAGGGGGGTAGTGTTACCGGGAAACGCGGGACCAAAGTGATGTGCTACATGCCCCCGTCTGCTTCGTCTTCGGATGGAACGACTTCGGCTTGTCCCATGGATTGCTCCGCCGCCTCTGTGCCTGTAACCCTCCCTCAATGAACTGTGCCATCCGCACCGATTCAGTCTTCCCTTCCAAGGCCAACTACAGCGTGTCAGCCCCTGACACCACCACAGATGCCGCCAGTGAGTCGAGCCTCGCTTCCACTTGCTGCTAATTCGTTCCGCGTCACCATCAAGCCTACATTGCGCTTTGATATAACGACTATCCCTCTCCGGTGTGTCCAAGCCACAATTGACCAAGTTCTAGGTTCTACTAACTAGTGTGGATTTGTCGTCCATCGCCCATCGAACACCATTACGGTGAATTTGCCATCCTTGGTGGACGCCCAGAAAATGTGTGCAGTTACTCAAGTTCCCCTGGATTCGAATGAACATGTCCCAGTGCAAATATATTTTGCCTCTGGCCCTGATACTCTCCGCTGCGTCGTTTACCATGTTGACAGCAGAAGCCCTTTTGAGGAGGTGCGAGCAAACATTCGCTGTTCAACTCACGCAGTGTTGCAAGCACGGCCTCTGGGGCGCCGGGGTTCATACCTACTCACTTTACAAGGCCCGTTGACTTTGCCTGAGTACCTAACCTATTATGGTGCGATTATAAAACCACAGCCCTTCCGACCTCGTCGTATATTCTGTTATCACTGCCATAAAGAAGGGCACATGCAAAATACCTGCCCTAATCCGGCAGCTGTTGCCGACATGAATGAACCAATAGCGCTTTGTGCCCTATGCAAATCGGCAGGACCATGACATGCGCTCCCCCGCTTGTCCAAAGAAGAAGCAAACGAGGCCGTCACGCAAGCCGCCTGGAAAAGCAGATATTCCTACAAGTAATCGCTTCGCTGCTCTTACATGTGATGAAACCGACTACCCTGCACTTCCTTTACTTGACCCACCTGCTCAACATACGTATTCTCAGCATCGTTCATACGCACAAGCGACTCACCCTCGTGGATAAAATGATACACCAAAACGGCCAGTGCACCAATCACATGTGGATGCCGCAGATGAAGACGCTGCTTAGACAATGCCATTGCAGAGGCTCGCCAACGTCTAGACGAAGTCACCCAGCTCCGAGAACAGCGTCGCTCTCACCCCTCTCGAAGAACTATAATACCTCGTGATAAGATTTCAGATGAATCACCTCCAATAAGCATCAAACCACAATCACGTGCAGACAACACGTTAACCCCGAATACCCCGACAGTGGATAAAATATTAGCCCTCATGGAGCAGGTGACCTCCCTCATCGTAGAAGATCTTCGGCCTCGCAATGGATAATTCACTGTCTCTGGGGGTGCAGTGGAATTGCCGAGGCTTAGCGAATAAGGCCTCTGAAGTGAACATCCGTCTTCGCGACAAAAAGCTGAAGGCGTGGGCCTTCTTAATTCAAGAGCATAATTCACTTCCTCGCCTTTCAGGATTCTGCGCTTACCATTCACCTTCCATTCCTGATCGCCGTTGTATCACCTCTTCCCTCAGCCCAGGTAAATCTGAAATTTATATTCATACTTCAGTTCCCCACACACCGATCGACCTTTCACGGTGGTGTAACACACGCCAAGAGGTGGTAGCAGTTCTAGGTAAGCCTGTACGCACGCCACTTATAATAGTTTCCTTTTATGGCCGTCCTGGTTCCGCATCTCCTAATCTTGGATGGGTTCGTTTTCTGCGTTCTACCTACTCGGGTATCTCTATTCTTGTCGGTGGAGACTTCAACAGCGCACACACCTCGTGGGGTTACCCATCGGATTCTCCCAGGGGTGCACACATCCAGGGAAGCTTTTCAGATAATTCTTTTCATCTTTTAAACCACCCGCATACATCTACCCGTCCACGAGGTGGGCCTTATTCACCTGATTTGACTTGGTGGTTAGGCCCTGGTAGCCCTCGTTGGGCTGTTGAACCAGATACCTGGGGTAGTGATCACAGTCCTATCTTTATCTCTCTCACTCCTTCGCGGATGCGTAAAATATGCCGTAGCGTACGAATAACATCATGGGACTCTGTACGCGCAGACAATCGCTTATCTGATTTCACCCCATCATCAGCATTGTCTACTCTCTCTGCTGTTCTTACGTCCCACACGATTACCACCACTGTAAATGAAGACGAGCCAAACCCGGACATCCACCTCCTGAATCTTTGGGCTCTGCGTCGCCAGGCAGATCATTATGCGGCTCGTAACCCCGATGACCCATCGGCTATCCCCGCTCTTCACCGGGCTACCGCGCGTGCGAGGCGGTATGAAAAGCGTCTAGGAAGGCAACGTTGGGCTTCATGCTGTGAGCGCCTGTCCTCCAAGCAGATTAATCGACAACTTTGGAGAGTGTTTCACGCCATGGAGCGCTCTTCTCAAGTTTCTGATTACACACGGAGCATTCGCCTTGGGATGAATGTAGATGAGGACACATTTGCAAAACAGGCGGCCAGACAGTTTTTTCCCCATTACGATTCCACCTCAACTTCTCCACCTTGCTTATTGGTTACCGAACCCCCCGATGCGATTAGTTCTGACCTAACCATGGCAGAGATGCTGGCCTCCATTGAACGCCTCAAATCTAACTCTGCTCCCGGGCACGACGGCATACCTAACTCCTTATTCCGCAACTTGGAAGGGACTGCTTTGCAGGCCCTGCTTGATGCATTTAATGACGTGTGGCATTCTGGTGTCATGCCGGACGAGTGGAAGCATTCTATTGTTGTTCCAATACCGAAGTCAGGTCATCCTCCAGTATCTCTCTCGGCCCTTCGTCCAATTTCCCTGAAGCCAACAGTCTGCAAGCTTTACGAAAACATTCTCGCCACTCGCTTATCGTGGTGGTTGGAATCCCATGATTGTTATCCAGAATCCCAAATTGGCTTCCGCCCGCAAAGAGGAACGGAGGACGGTCTTGCTACTTTGGCTGCTGACGTGCTTCACCACTCTCCGCACAGCCACCTTGTTAGAACTGTGATCGCTACAGATATAACAGAGGCATATGACAACATCCTTCACTCAGCCATTCTTGCCTCCCTACAAACTCTTGGCCTTCCTTACAGGTTTCTCCTCGCCATTCACGCCTTTCTAAGAAATAGAACGTTCAGTGTGCGTGTCAACGGAAAGCACTTTGCTCACTTCCCCTCAAACAGAGAAGCGCCCCAGGGCTCCGTTCTCGCCCCTACATTATTTAATGTGGCCTTCATTACACTTGTTCGAGCCCTAGAGGCCATCCCTTCTATACGCGTGCTTGCGTATGCCGATGATATAAAATTATGGTGCTGTAACCCAGATACGTCTGTTCATCAGGCGGCCCTCCAGCATGCGCTGGATGTATTGATATTTCGCCTCCCTCCTTTGGGCCTAACTCTTTCGCATACAAAATCCTGTTTCATTCGCGCTGGAAATACAGCTGGCTTACGGAAAGCTCCCACTCTAAATTTTATGATAGATAATACCCCAATTCCTCAGGTACAAACCGTTCGCATTCTTGGTCTTCTTCTTCATTCCTCTGGGACTGGCCCCCCGTGGCTGACAGCCATCCGTAAGACCGTTCACGCTACTTTAGGTCTCATTCGTCGCATAGCTATGCGCTCTGGCGGCGCGCTTGCTCACACGGCCCGCCAGCTTGTTCGCTCTGTCCTCCAACCTCGTATAATATACCAGGCACAGTTTCAACGTCTCACCCGCAGACAGTGGGACTCCCTTGAGGCCATCAATCGTGAGGCTATGCGTGCAATAACATATCTTTCCCCGCCTAACACCCATACCAGTACTTCAGGAGTATGCCCAGCTAAATACGCTCACTGAACTCGTTGATCAGCGGATGGCAAACAGAGCTCGCAAACAGTCTTTACAACTACATCATTTAAAGACTCTACCTACATGGTCGTACTGCCAGCTTACGGATAATCGCCCCACTGCTTCCCCGTCGGTATCATCCGCACATCTGCCTGAAGGGTGCATATTATATACCGATGCATCACATACTGCAGAGCGAGGAGTTACTTCTGTGTATAGTCCCTCTTATCCGCATCTCAACACTCACGTGACATATACCGCGGATACGTGCACCCCTCTGGCACTGGAACTTCAAGCAATTTACAGTGCCATACATTCCCTTCCACCAGTTCCTACATTCAATGCAGTTCATCTTTACACAGACTCTCTAACTACCCTTAAACAGCTTAAGGGCGTTCGACGCACATTCCAAATAACACAGTCTATACATTTGCTCTGTTCAAAGTACCCATGTCCTATTCGCATACACTGGATTCGCGGCCATGCTGGCGATCCACATAATATTGCCACGTGCCTAGCGCCGCGCGACAGCCGTGTTTGGCGCCGACGACGACGAAGCGGTTGTTGTTGGCACGAGCGGCGCGCTGGTGCTGGACTCTGTGTTCGGAACGACAAGCGACCTTATTCTCTGGTCATCGGCTACGTGTACCTTCACGGCTCCCTGTGACTTCAGTCGTAACACTGGTGGAGGTGCGGGGTGACAGGGCTGGGCGGCGTGTGACATCAGCATAAGTCATCCGCTGGGTGAGGCCCGGGGGTGGTGGTGGAACGACTGTCGCTGTACTTGTCGGTGGCGTGAGAGCGTTCTGGACCTCCTCACGGATGATGCTGGCCAGGGAAGCCGCACCAGGAGTAAATGATCCGTGAAGTTGCTGGAGCTCCTCGTGAACCACGGTGCGAATGAGGTCGCGAAGGGAGCTCATATCTGCCCCGGGATTGTAGTCGGTTCGGTCAGACGGCGGTAGTGTGGAGATAGAATTCAGCGGCCGAGCGTACTGGCTGCATCGCTGCTGTAGCAGTTTCTCCATGATCGCAGCTTCAGCCAGAAACGCCGCGACGGTGGTGGGCGGGTTCCGCACGAGGCCGGAAAAAAGCTGTTCTTTGGCGTCGTGCATCAGGTGCCGCACCCTCTGCTCCTCACTCATGGACGGGTCGGCGCGATGGCAAAGGCGCATGACGTCTTCAATGTACATTGCGACCCCTTCGTTCTGACGCTGAACTCGAGAGGTCAGGGCACGCTCGGCATTCTCTCGGCGGTCACTGTTGGCGTACGTACCGAGGAACTGGCTTCGGAAGGCCGGCCACGTAGAGAATGTGGCCTCGCGGTTCTCAAACCATGTTCAAGCAGCGTCTTCAAGGCTGAAGTAGACGTTCCGCATTTTCGCAGCGTCGTCCCAGCCGTTAAACGTCGCGACCCTTTCGTAGTGAGCTAGCCAGTCCTCGGCGTCTTCAAACTGCTCACCGTGAAATGGTTTAGGGGTACGTGGGGTCTGAAAGATGAGACAGGACGAAGGGGTGGAAGGGACAGTCATGGTACGGGCGGGCGGTGTCGTTGCCACAGCTAGGGTCTCTTCGTCAAGAGCGAAGGCCTCGGGGGGCAAGTTTCGGAGCCGTCGGCTGGTACGATGAACAGGAGTGGTCACGAGAGGCGGCCGCGTAGGATCGTCCGCAGGAGAAGGGATCATCGATGGCACCTCCACCAGTGTTATATTCAAGCGGATGCTATGACGCATATAAACACATCAGTCCATCGGCAATCTGCATCTGACTCGACACCAGAAAAGCAGTCATAAGCACGATCCTCTATAGTGATGGTATGTTCTTGGATTCCTGGTAGATTGATATTATGACGGCACAGTTTTTGTCAACACCTGATACTCCCCAAGCCATTTCTGTGGGAAAACAGAGGCCTCGGATGTATGTGTCTGGCCGCTTATACATACGTTCCCCGACGACGACCGCTTTCATAGGAAACTAGTTCATTTATTCATGCCCAGAATCGGTTTAATACATTTAGACAAGCGTGTGGGAGCTAAAGCGACCCAATTTGTTGTTGCGCGCCTTCGTGGTTCGAAGAACTAGCGGTGACAGAATCAGTTCACCTAGGTCTCTGCTCAGCGCTCATGCGCTCCTCTTACACACAACGCCCTCTCTCCTGTCATCGCTGAAACGACCAGCTCAATCAGAACACTATAATAGGGTTATGGGATTTAGATGGGTAATGTGGGCAGCGTGGGACTTTGACAGACAATTTGAGTCGAGCTCCCTTCTAGGCCTCCGTAGAGGACGAGCACTTGCTCTTAGCCGAATGTGCGGCCCTCGGTCACAAGATCATTCCACAAGCACAAGGCGTTTTCCGGGTCTCCGGAGTCTGAGACAGATTCCCTTCATGAAGCCAAGATAGGATTTTATGTGTAGTTTTTGCTTACTCGGTGCATGTATGAACAATATGAATGAAGAAAACGCTAAGTGAGCGCCACGCCGCGACGTTCTGAAAAGGCGGCTAAAGTTTGAAAGCGCGGGAAAGTGATAAATTTAAAAAGCAATTTGTAAAATAACGAAATGGCCACTTTCGCCATAATAAACGACAGTGGTGGATATGCTAGCGCAGGTCATGTGTAAGAGACCTGCTTAGTTCTGACCAGAGAAGAAAAAATCTCCCAGGAGGCCTTCAATAGGAAGATCTATTTGCAGGTGACATTGAAGAAGGATGCAAAAAAAAGCAAAGGAGATACAATGCAAATCCTTGAAGGAGGCTATGATCGAAACCCGCAGGAGGCGAGGTGTTAAGCGCCACTGTGGTAAAGCAAGGCAACATAGGAATTCAGGAGAGAGGAGGATGGGCAGGTGCTTATCTGATGGCACCAAAACGAGGAGGTGTGCCGAAGCAATAATGTCGAGGGTAATGGAAGAAGTGCAGGTAAACGTGTCCTTTTTTCCTAAGGAGGTCAGCAATGAGGTTCTAGAAGAGACAAAACTCAGATAGTCGAAACACATTGCATGCCGTAGATTTGAAGTGGTTTGCCGCAGCATTAAACAACGTTTGTACCGGTCAGGTAACCGCCATATTTCAAGGATTACCGTTTGCCGCTGTGGACATGCCGCATAGCGCTGGATGGGTGAGGACGTTACCGAGATGGTGCATGGTCGTGGTAAATAGCAATAGGGAGGTCTGAAACTTGGACCGCCATAATGGCTTTCATGTTAGTGAAGATAAGCAGGGAAGTTCGGGCAGCGAGCGTTCACCAGATTTGGGCGCGACGGAATCTTCTTGATGGAACGCTGGGAGCGGAGCTATTCTGGTGTTTGGAGAGTTCTGTATTAGACTCTGTAGGGGTCAGCTGGTACAGCTGATATATAATACTATGCTAGCAAGAAATAAAGATTCAATAATCAATGCTGAGCGCAACATAATGGCCAAATAATTCTTGGTAACCAAAAACAAGGTTACCCATATCAGTTACATAAATGTGCAAAGAAGGGGATGAGAGCAAAATTGTTAGTAATTTGTTCTGTGTATCGTTTTTTTTTTTACAAGTTTTGAGCAAACGCCGTAAACCTGATCTGGTATTGTGGCCTAGTTGAAATGTTACAGTTGTAGGAAGGCCATTTACTTTGACATATATTAAAAACTCTGTACAGGCCACCAGGCTCTGCTGCCATCGGCGCTGCGTTCAGCGTGACGGGTGGCCTCTCCTGTGCCTGTTGAGGATGTGTTGTGCTGCCTAGTACGCACAAACTATGACACTTTAAACGTTGAATTCGAAAATACTTTGCAGTTTCGCCAAAGCCTTCTTTAAAGCACACACCAACTGTGCACGAATAGCTGGCTGCCTATACATGAGTACATTATGCAACTATAAACATTAACTGTGATTTCTCTGATCATGCTCACGTCCGTTGCCGGCGGCTAGAGGTTCTCGCGTGCATTTAACTAGCCGTTTTAAAAACACATCGGCTTTGAATAACATTTCTCACCTTGAAAATATATTCTAGCATGTTCTTGTCCTGTCGTTTTTTTTTTTTTTTTTGCACATAGGAACAACGTCATATAGGTGCACTTTGAAGTCATAAAATTGATTTGAAAACTTATTTTAGCTATGTTTATTACCTCGGGGCATAAAGGAATTTTATGAAGGATGAAAGCTATGTTCAAATAAATGTGGAAAGGTTGGCTCATGCAATGAAGTCTAGGAGTCAACGATGACGCAGCGGCATATGACGACGGATTAGGGGGAGGGGGGGGGAGTGGCCAGCGGCCAGCTGGCACGGATGCCGGATCCGCATCGGCTTCAACGCTGGACATTCCCACAGCAGGTGGTGGATATCGGCTTCTGTATCTCTGGACTTGCTGATTGGGAACCCAGGGTGGGGATACAAATCTCGGAACTGAGGCCACTTTTGAGTCACTGCTGGCGTTAGGGCTACCCCAACTCGAATCCTCCGAAGCGCCACCTTCATTAAACGCTTATTTATTTATTTTATTTATTTCATAAATACTGCCGACTGCCCTTTGGCGGTCAAGGCAGGAGTGCACAAAGAAAAAAAGAAAAAAAATTACAAAGTAGTAACAACCAAATAACAGCAACACAGGGCGATTACAGTACGAGAACAAAATTCAATAAGACCAACGGGAAGCAAAAAAGTACAGGCAAATCATCCGACGTCAAACAGACTAAGTGAACAGAATAAAAACAAGGAAATCGAAATACACTGTGTACTAGACGCGCTACTGCGATACATGGGCCGAAACAGCAGACAAGAAAGATTCTGAAGATACCAGGTTGGTGATATCGCTTGGCAGTCGGTTCCATTCGGAAATGGTGCGTGGAAAGAAGGAACAAGAATATGCTTTTGTTCGGCATCGTGGCATCAAGATAGTCCGTTCGTGTTTGTTACGGGTGGGGCGTGTTGTGTTGTATTGCATGTAACTCTGAAAATTCAGTTTTGTTTTATTATGTATGATATTGAACAACATTTTTAGTCGGTGCTGCTTTCGACGGGATTCAAGCGTGGGAAGCCCAGATCTGTTGAGCAAATCAGATACCGAGACCTGCCGACCATAAGCGTGGTAAATAAACCGGAGTGCTTTCCTCTGGACGCCTTCAAGAATTTTTATATCCGTTTTTGTGTGCGGATCCCATACAGCGTCGGCGTATTCGAGCACTGGACGCACAAGTGATGTGTATGCTGTCAGTTTAGTTTTGCTCGTGCAATGCTTTAGGCGGTGCTTTAAAAACCGAAGTTTTTTGGACGCTGCTGAGACAATGCACTGGATGTGTGCGCTCCAGTTCAGGTTGGATGTCATGGTTACCCCAAGATATTTCACCTGAGTCACTGAGTTGATCGGAAGGCCATTGATTTTGTATGTGCATTGGAGCGGTTGTTTCTTTCATGTTACTGTCATTTTTCCGCATTTTGAACTGTTTATACCCATTTTCCAAGTACAACACCAGCTAGAAACTGCTGTTAAGTAGTCAGCTAGGAGTGCCTGGTCTTCGACTGATGTGATACTATGGTATATAACACAGTCGTCGGCGAAGAACCGACAGCGTATGCGTGAGTTGAAGGACAGGTCGTTCAAATAATTAAGGAAGAGAAGCGGCCCAAGGACTGAGCCCTGGGGAACTCCTGAAAGTACTGGCGCTTTTGTGGAATGAGATTCAGATATCTGAACAAACTGATGCCGCTGTGTAAGGTAGGAATCTAACCATTGTACTACTTGCCGATTATTTAACCACCACCTTATTTTTAACAAAAGATTGCCATGCGAAACCCGGTCAAACGCTTTTTCGAAGTCAATGAAAATTAAATCTACCTGTCCATTATTGTCTAGTGACATCATAATTTCATTTGTAATATGAATAGGCTCCGTCACTGTCGACAAGCCTTGCCGAAACCCGTGCTGGCTTTCAATAAAAAATCCGCTTCTCTCTAGGAATGAACTTATGTGCTTGAAAATAAAATGTTCTAATACCTTACTGAACGTACATAACAAAGAAATTGGCCTGTAATTCTTCACGCAAAGCTTGTCTCCTGATTTGTGAACGGGTATCACCTTTGCTGTTTTCCAATCGTTTGGAATTTCTCCTGTCCTGAGACTTTCAGTAAAAATAATGAAAATGTATTTAGCGCACCACTCAGCATATCTGTACAGAAAAGCGTTAGGGATATCGTCTGGTCCAGAGGATTTTTTTGTGTTCAACTCCAATAGAGCCGAAACAATACCCTCCTCGTTAATAATCAGGTCTGGCAGATTGAAATGGCTAGTTCGAGATTCGGAGACTGAGTTGCTGTTACTCAGGAATACAGAAGAAAAGTGCTCATTGAAGGCAGTCGCTAAGCAGAGGGAGTCGGTAACAACTGTGTTGTTAAGGAGAAGTTTGTTAACCGGGTTTTTTTTCTGTGACAGATGCCTCCAGAACTTTTGGGGGTCAGTTTTTAGAAAATTGTGCATCTTGACATTAAAAAAGTGGTACCGTGAAGATTTTATTTTTGAACGCAGTACAGCCCGAAGAGCCGGCAAAGCACCACCAACTTTATTGCTTGACCTTGATAAGCGCTTCACGCGACGTTTTAACTGTATGATCTCGCGTGTTATCCAGGGACATGCTATTTTCAGCTTCTTATGTTTAAGCGGCACGTACTTGTTGATACATTGATGAACCGTACTTTTGAATTCTAACCACAAGTCGTTCGCACTTGTACGCCCATCAGTGTATTTTTTTGCAAAGGATTCATACGTAAGTTCAAGCTGGTCTAGAACGCTTTCATCCTGAGCATTGTTAAAGTCGCGAAACACTTTTCCTGCCTGATGAACAATTACTGGTCGCAGCAATTCGCTTTTAAAGAGCACCGCTTCATGATCTGATATTCCGGGAAAGACATCTGTCGAAAAGCCCAATTGACTAACAGGGTCCGATATAAATACTAGGTCAAGAAGAGAACTGGTATTTTCTGTAATGCGCGTAGGTTTCTGAACAACCTGGTTTAAGTTATAGTTGAAAGCAATGGTGAGCAAAGCATCCGAGTTAGCACACAAATTTTGATCGCACAGAGAATCCCAGTTGATGTTTGGCAAGTTAAAATCGCCGCAAACGATAACATGGCTATAGCGCTTTGTATGTTCATTTAAAAAGTCGTGCAAGTTGTCCAGTACAGAAGTATCAGCATTCGGTGGTCGATAAATAACACCTATTAAAAGTCTAAGCTGAAGAAGACGGAGAACAACCCGAACCATTTCAGTGTTGGTGTGATGCAGTATCAGCGTATAGTCAATGCCTTTCTTTATCAGAATAGCGACACCGCCCCCTCTTGAAGTGCGGTCGCGACGAACGATTTCGTATTGATCGGATGTGATAACTGCATTATTCGGAATTGCATCATGAAGCCATGTTTCTGTCAGAACAGCAGCGTCAGGATCGTGTGATTACATGTATTCCTACGGGGTGCCATCCCACTGTGGGAGCAGAAATTAAGGGTAGTGGCGAATTTGTCGCTCCGTATATTTGGATGTGGACGGGGCCAGTAAAAGGCGAAAATTAAAAAAAAAACGCCGAAGAAATCAGCGTATAGACTATGTACGATAAACTCCGAGATCTGTGTTCTTCTTTTGATGAGCGAGTCTGAGAAGGATGAGCTAAAACTAAACATAGTAAAAAAAGCTGACGTTTGGTCGTGATAAAGAGTCTCATTGGCAGAAACTAGAATAAACTTCCGAATAACGATTTGCTGTTTCTTGAGCGATTGCAGGTGAATATGGGCGTTGATAGGATCCATGGATTGAAGGAGAGGAGACGGCTGCAAGCGAGAGAACAAGGATATTGTAAAATATTTTATTCGCGACGCAAAAGGGTTTGGAGGCAGTCCTGTTATATGTCAACTGCAGGATTTTATTGACCGCAAGGAGGATCAGGATGCACATATTGCAAGAGGAAGTCAGCTTTGAATCTTTTGAGCAGCGTAACATGGTTATTCCAGACGGAAAAACTGAACGTAAATAGAAGTCACATAGCAACATTGAAATCATTCTAATGGCTTCAAAGTCAAAAGTAACAAAAACATAGAGCAAGCTCTGAGAAATGAAAATCGACAAGGACAGCATGATTATTTTTCAAAGTGATCATAACGTGATTACAAAAAATATAAATATGGGACACCGGGTGAAATTCAAAATGCTGGGCGGTTATGCGCCGTCTATTACGCTCGGCAGTCTGGCATCACCGTTTGGCATAGATAGATAGATGGATTTATTGAAAGGAAAAGGCAGAGAGGTCGGCCGGAATAATTCAAATCTGGCCTGCTACTCTGCACTGGGGAAGGGGAAGGAGAGAAGAAGGTCATGATGGGTGACGATGTGGGAGAAGGGATATGAAATACATATGCAGACACAGTAGATTGTTTTACAAGCGCGATTCAAGTCCGCTGGCGCACAAAAAACGGCAAAGAGCACGTACTGCCTGGACACCCTTCCCCTTGTCCAGCCAAGCGCCCAGCAGCAGTTCCTTCGACAGAGGCCTCTCGTCTAAACGCTTCAAGGAAGTGGCTAGCACACTTCTTTCGCACGCATACGCTGGGCACACCAATAATATATGGTACACAGTCTCTGGGATGCCACAAGTTGAACATTCCGGCGAGTCCATCTGTCCAATTAAATTTAAGTACTTGTGCGTGAAAGCTACGTTTAAACGAAGTCTATGTAGTAAGCATGCCTGATGACGCGGAATATCACGCGGAACATAAAATTTTAATGTTTGATCGAGCCTTCTTAGACGAATGTCTCGGGCGTCTGGCTGGGCCCAGTAAGCTGCTGTAGCATTATTCATACAACTCGTAAGAAGGCACGTCTTGTCACCTCTTGAAAAAGGCACAGCTGTTTGGAGGCCATTGATGAGTTCGCTTTTCGCTTCAACATCGGCCTGTTCATTCCCATGGAGCCCGCAGTGAGCAGGGATCCATTGAAACATTGTCTTGTGGCCTTGCAGCTGGGCAGATGTGAGGAGCTCCATAATGTTTAGTGTTTAGTTTGGCATGCCGTTCCTCTCCCTCTGCGTATGGATACGCAGCACTAAAGAACGTGTGTGAGCGGGAGCGAACGGAAAAGATGGGACTCCCACCTACCAACCCATCCATCCATCAATTTGTACATCTGCTTTCTTACCCACCCACCTGTCCGTCCACGCACCCTCCCAATAATCCACGAGCCAGCTTATTTGTCCATCTTTCTATCATATACTCTCCTACACATATATTCCTCCACCCGTCTGCCCAACCATCCACTTGACCCTGTGTTAAATAAATGTCCCCTAAATTATAATTTTGAATTGGTATACATGGCAATGCAACATAAGGATGTCGTGGGCTCCGGTTCCATTAGGGCCATTTGTTTTTTGCTCTCGTTTCCAATCAGTTGGGTTCAAGAAATGGTCACGCCACAAATTTGCCCTCCACACAGACCAGAAAATGCAAAAGTCAAAAGTTCTGTACGCTTAATTTGGCGCCGCTGCCTGTTCACATGCTTGAAATGTATGTGGCAACGGTACACTCATTAAGTTGCCGTTATGTCGCGAATGTGGCGTTAGATATTTTTTTAATAGAACTGGCGTTATTGCAGGAAAGTAGAAATATCTCCTGGAAATGCGGGTGACTTCCCACTTTTTAGCGACATTTGCATCGACTCGAATATGGGTTAACAACTTAAGGGCCCGTATATGTGTTAACGGATGTTCTCAACACACGGTCAAACATCACGACCATCTATCTGGTCGTGTCCCTCTTTCCCAGGGCATTGCAGCTGGCCAGATCTATATCTCTGTAAGCCCTCTCCACTTTTCAAATCAGTTAACTCATCAACCGATCTGTGCTTCATTATAGCTATGTGCTAATCATAGCTTCCTTTCATGCATTCTCACTAAGGAGGCATGAAAGTAAACGGGTCGTTTTGGTAGAGAATGAATAAGGCTGGAACGAATGTGTTTGCAGAATAATATTACACGGATGAATGCGTAAGTAAAAATAGTACGCTTTCCGTCTCTAAGCGTTATCGCGCCTTGCTCACTTGACATGAAGACGCATTGGCCTTTGGAATCCGCGCTAGTCTCCTCCATTAGTAAGAATATACCCCGGCTGCTATTTTAAATTAGGCGAGGCCTGAAAAGCGTTTCTATTTACCAGCGCTCTCTGTTTCTTTAATTCCCTACCTACACCTAAAGTTTAGCTGTAACGGTCAACACAAGGCTGTCCAAAATTGTACTAAACAGATGTCATCGGACGGGAATAGGCCGAGGCTATGTGAAGGCAGAGATAAGCTCTGCTCAATATTGTTTCATTTAGTCGACATCTTTGTGATTTTTCACTAGTGCTGTTGTGAGCACATTTGCGATTTCTTCCAGATTTTTGAAAATATACCTTACGCTGTGGCTATCTTCGGATCCAGTGATGATCCTGCATTTGAATGCCTCTCCACAAGAAGGTTGGAATTGAATGAGGAAGCAAAGACGGCCACCTATGTTTGGATGATGAAAGGCCACCACGGGTCTCCGAGGTAAGTTTACAGCTGACAGCCGCTTTGAATTCCAGACGGCGTTAATGAAATCAATGCTCATTTTCGTTGTACTTCGATTAACGATATTTGGAAGGCATCCAAACTGAGATCAAAGCCGCACTGAGGCCAGTGCAGGTGGCTCTGAAACTGTTCTTCTTTGATCCCCGACTGTAACCAATGCAGCTCTTGCACCTTAAGATCTCTAATTCTTGTTGAAAATGCATCAGACACTGCATCAGGAACGTCTATTTTGAGAAAATTGCGCAGACAGACGCAATGATTATTAAAAAAAAAAAAAAACATCCGAGAGCACTGTGGAATCTGCACGAAATCTACTAATGCACCGTCATTATCAATACTAATGCCATCATTGTCATTATCAATAGCTGAAGCGTCATCATCATCGCTACTATCATTCTCACGGACGACAATGAGAATTAGGATGTGTGTTTCACAATCCCGAGGGTGGCGCAGTTCGTTAAAGCTTTAGGTTGGGTATACCATTGAGTGTGGTTCGATTCCCAGTGGAGAAAAATTTATTTATTTTTAACTACTTTTGTCACAGTAGATTGGCTGATGACGTCACAACCTCGCGGCCGCCCGCGGAATCTCGCGAAGAAGTGTGGCACTTTCTGTGGCCGGACGGACAGGGTCATGACCGCGAGTATAAGTCAATAAAGGCTTTCGCCCTAAAAGCATCAAATATTAAAAGGCCTCTTGTAAAAAGGCTAATTTCCTCAAACAAAACAGAACCGGCCGCGAAACAGGCCCGACCAGTGAGTTCTGCTCTAGTACAAACGCAGCCAACTGCATGTGGATAATGAGGTGATCAAGACTGCTTTATTGCTTTAAACCCTCGTTTACTGGTTTCTTTGGTAGCACTTGGGGAGGTCGTCAAAGCATGACATGAAGCCAGTGGATTTATTCGTAGAAAATAAAGCGCAGTGGAGGCGACAAGGCATTCCTATCGGGACGAAGCAGTTTGGCGCCATAGTACACTCACCATATTAACTACATAGACGGAGTATGTATATTACCGAGTGTCATGCCGTGTAATCCAGCGTCTTAAACCAATTTCACCCCACAGTACTCGCTTAAGGCCTGTGTGCCTCTGTTCGCTTTTCTTTCCACTTTGTATCCTCTTTCAAGCCTATTGACAAGGGTCCATCTTAGGCGGCTAGAGTGTCGCTCACGCTTGTGCTAGATGCCATTTTATTCGCAGTCCTTCATGGTAAAATGCTAGCAAAAAGAATTGCTAAATTAAATGTTACACGTGCATTTAATGGCGCCTTTCTTGTTTTATTTTTTTCTTACAGGCGGAATGTTGTCTTCAAAATCACCCAAGGTGACGAACAGAACAGTGTCTACTACACTTTGCAGTCAGGTAGGTATACGTGATTAGTTTCGCAACCGAGCAGCACAATAGAGAACGTTTCGATCTCCTGCCAGAGCGCTCCTTTCACAACTATTAAATTCATCCAGCAATAAAATCGTGGTGGCAACTTCGAGGGGCGGGACGTCGGACTTTAGCATATTTTGATGCAGCATTACTTTTTATTCCATTAAGGCGCTCGACTATTGTGCCCAAGGACGCGTGATCGAATCCCGGCCTCGGCGGCCGCTTTTCCATGGAGACGAAAAGCTAGGCGCCTGAGTGCTGTGCGATGTCAGTGCACGACAAAGTTCCTGGAGTCTTCCACTACGGCGTCTCTCATAACCTGAGTCGCTTGGGACGTTAAACCCCAACACCAAACCAAAACCAAACCAAACGTTTCATTCCCTTCTTTTAACCGCAAACATGGAGGACTGAATGAAGCTGAAATTCTGGCGACGGAGAAGCCGAACGAAAAGCCAAATATGCAATATTACTTCAAGAGAAACGCATGGATGACTAATTATCGGCGTAATGGACAATGCTCAGAATTGGTGCATCCGGGAGAACTTCGTAAACAAACTACGTGTCCCTGCACTTTTTTTAGGCTAGAAGCTAGTCTGCAGATTGCTAACGGACAAGCACCTACTGCGTACGGATGAGCAAATGGCAAACTAGGTCATTGAAATACTACAACGCTTGGCGTTCAGGAAGGTTGCAGAGGCTTGTTAAAGCGGAAAGACGGGTTAGGTGACCTCGATACGACGAATACATATTTCAGCGCAAAATACACATAACGAATATAGGAGACAGAAGCAGGTCGGAGGAAGCATTCGTCCTGCGTCGGTCGCTTGTCTCTGCGTGTGTTTTTTTTTCGCTGAAATATGTACTCGTTGTAGAGGCGCAGATTTTATCGTTTACTTCCGTTGTGCACTTGTGCTGATGGAAGTGCTCGGCCTTTTTGGGCTACGGCTGTCTTCCGGAAGTCTGCATTCACCTTTTTATGACCCTGAAATTGTTATTATCATTATTTACTTCATTGTTTATACTTCAAATTATTTTTTCTCGGAGTTTGCTTATGTTTGTATGGCTTTAAGGCTGTAATAAACTTTGATAATCCACGTTTAAATTTCTTCACCATGGTTTTCTTTGTAGTAAGAGGACAAATAAAATATATAATGTGCTTCTGCTGAACAGGGAGCGCCTGTTTCTCAGCGGTTGTGCAAATTCCTCTCTCTGGCATCATCCCCACTTCTTTGCCATCAAAGAAAACCAGTCTGAAATGCATCCTTCGTTGTAGTGCTGCGTTGCAGGCCAAAGTGACGTATTGATATATTGATAAATGATGCTGTCATATCGGTATTGGTCCTGTTCGGTGTCGCCCTAAGCCCATTTTTTTGAAAACGACACGTCTACATACCAACATCTGATATGAGCGCGAAATTACTAATACGATCGTCAAAGCCGAGCAGCGACCTTGCTGGTGCCTCACTCGTGATTGGCCAGCAAGAGCGTTACGTCCGCTCCACGAGTCATTGTGCGTGTAATTTAAGCGCTGTTTTCACATGGTATCATCTGTGTGGTCGTGTTAAACCCAGAATGGTTTTAATGTGGAAGCTGTACTAGCACGTCTAATCCAACTAAGAATGCCGTGGTTTTCATAGTCGGAGCTTTGACTATTCGAAAAAAGAGGCTATTCCTTTCTTTGAGGGAGTACGAAATGTCGTAGCTATCGCAGCAGCAGATTGCCCCTCGTACTGCACATACTCCTTGCGCGCGTGTGCGGCATCTTTTCGCTCGTCTTACTATCAAGCATGTTTAAATTTTTCATAGCTTAAAGGGAACAGATTATTCCTAACCAGTTTGTGCATGACTACAATACAATATCGAAGAAAATAAATAGAAAGGCAGCGCTCTGCTCGAGGTCCTGTTATTTTTTGATCCGTTTCGATATTGTGCAGGCGGAAGGGCTAGTTACGCTATATGATAAGATCTTTGTTCAGATCGATGACCCCTGTGCCCATCACAAACTACTTGTATTGCTTTCTCTGACCTTCTTTCGCCTTTTGAGTTAAGCACTAAGCTAAGCAGAAATTAGCTTTAAATAAAATGTAAGAACAGAGCTTAAAGAAGGGAACACAGTTGTTGGCAAAACTGACGCACGATTTGGAATCGGAAGTTAAAACCATCAGAAATAGGAAAAAGAAAAACAATTTTTAAATGCGTTTTGCAGCATGCGTGCATGCAATGGACCAAAATACATGTCTGCTAGAGAATGACAATAACAGCCTTCAAAAGAGACTAGAAGCGGCAAGTGAAAATTCAGCGCTATGGTTAGCGTTCAGACTATAGCAACATATGTAGAGTACAGGATCACGGGCAGTGCGTCGAGTTCGAAACTGTATCGCTTTTAACTGCCGCTCATGCAAGCATTGCTGAAAATTATCGGGATCATCAGCCGGACTATACCCACTGAAGGGTGAAGGCGTCTCCCGATTTCCTCCTCTTCTTGCAGTCCTATGCTAGCTGCATTCACTTGACCCGTGCGAACTTGACCTCAACCACCCACCTAATTTTCTGCTGGCATATAGTTGCGCTTAAACGAGTACACAAACGACTTTACACGAGTATGAGCTTTGCTAATTTTTTGCAGCTCCCTGCTAGCTTTTCTTTAAAAAAAATGCTGAATTGTGAAATTGTGTGGTGTGTGCGCTTTGGTTAGAAGCAAGGCAGACTAAATCTAGGTATGTAGAGTGCCGAACGCAGGTAATTTACAAAACTTCTCTTTCTTGCGAAAAATACTACATAGGGCAGACTGGCCGTTGTTTGAATGTCCGCCTCTTTGAACATAGGAATTCTTTAACCCCAACAGCACAAGACTATTTGCAAAAACATTGCTCGAAATGTAAACGCCACCCCATTTCTGATAAAACTGTCGTGCTTGGCACATCGCGCAATCAACGCACAAGGGAAATTATAGAGGAATATCATATCAAGAAAGGAGGAAATAAGTGTGTTAGCGAAGCATTCATTAACTTAAGAAAAGTAGAGATTACTTACCTTGAATCAGTTGTCAAGTAGCGTTTTCACGTTTTTTGTGTATCTTTTCAGACTTTTTTCTTCCCAATTTTTTTTTTCTCAATTCCCCTCCTTTATTTCATGTCCTTGATCATTTTTTTTTGTTTCGCACACCATATATTGTGTTAGCCTTTCCAATAAAAAATCAGTTGTGAGTAAGCGCTGGTGTGTGTATCCCTTATTTTTTTGTCCTTGTCTTCTTTGCGCTACTTTTCCTAAAAAACGCTTTCCTTCCCTTGCAATCCAGGCTGTTACTTTAGCGACAATCGGTTATGCTCTTTTCATGATACATGTCCTGCCCATACTCTCTTCTTCTTGATTGAAACTATAAAGTCACTACCCCGAGTCATTTCTCTGACCCACTCTGCACATTTCCTATCTCTTAATGATACAACTACCATTTTCCATTCCATAGCCCTCTGCGTTGTGCTCGAATTCCCTAGAACCCTTTACGTTACGTGATAAGTTACGTGATACGACTGTGACGTGATGTGATGTGACATGCCTGTGATGCGACTGTACTGACTTCACTATCCCTCTCTTACCCACAACTTTTATATCCACTCACTCCTTTCCCCCAGCGCAGGGTAGCAAACCGGTTTCTTTTACCGGTTAACCTCCATGCCTTTCCGCCTCATCTTCCTCCTCCACCTCCTTGGCCAGACAGTCAGTCCGCATCAACCACGCATGTGCGTCGGACACTTACAGCAATTTATAAAATCGGGCCCGAAGCATGCTGACTAATGGAGGTTGACCAGATTCAAGGCGACGGCAGCGAATGGACCTGCCTCGTTATTGTGCTCACGCCACGTTTTTAATATGAGCATGAACGAAACACGCGGTTTCATACGCCAGCAAAAGAAAAAATTTGACTCTGGGCCTTTCAGACTCGCGGTGAAGCAGAACCCCTCACTATTTTGCCCTCCTCTGTTTTCTCGGAACTGAGCTCGTATACCCTGAAACGTTTATGAAACGTCTAATTGGCTTCTGTGTTCACAGGCTTCAATTACGACAAGTCGTTAAGATTTTTCATTTCAACAAAGCATACGCCTGACTGAAAATGCGCTTTCGCACTGATTTTCATTATCATCATCATCATATTTTTATTTCCAACATGTCGTTGGGAGTCCCCAGAAGAAAAAGCTGTTGAGAAACAGCTTGAGGGTACCTGGGGCCCGTACAAGGCAGCAGCATACAAAGCATGTCTGTGCATTAGCATCTGAGACAAAATCACAATTTTTTTAGTGTACATGTCAGGATTACAAGCATAACATACACAGATCACAAATATCGCTAAAAAGGAAAAATAACAAAGAAAAGGCGGCACCAAGACAATTTCACTATGAACAAATCAGCATAAAAAAAGCAGCCGTTATCAGTCAGGTAACAAAGAATTCGCGTATTTGTCTCTGAGTGGCAATCGTCAAATGACACCTTGGCTTAAGAATTTATTTAGAAAAAAGGAAATCTGTGTTTTAGGGACTGCAACATGTAATCATTGTGCCTGTGAGGAATAAGCCACTTAATACAGCTCTTCAAATCTCTTTCTTATTCGGGGCTCCTTTACGGTACAGAAGAGGTACACTGTTACTGAAGGATAATGTGGGACACTATTCAGGGCGTGATGTACGTTAGCAGGTGGTCGCATAATTTCTTGATGCACTAGTACGTAACAAACCCCCGTCTATTCGAATATAAAATATTCATATCATTCGCTCTGCACCATAAACAATGCATTCCGAAACCGGGAACACACATCTTTACCTTCAGTGATACATTCAGTGGAAACAAAACTGTGTTTGAAAGCGAACGCAGGTAATACAGAATTCGATGAGATAAAATAGGTCGACTGTGGCTGAACGTTCAGGCTTCTTCAGAGAGTGCCTCATTTCATATATATATATATATATATATATATATATATATATATATATATATATATATATATATATATATATATATATATATATATATATATATATATATATATATTTATGAAGGTTTCTGTGAATTTCCCATTCACATTTTTGGTCTAAAGTCGATATTGAATAAATTAGAAAAATTGACGTAATTAGCCAATTAAGTAAATGCGAAAAAACAAAATTGCCTGTTGTGCGCAAGGAGGCTGGTAGTTGTATGCAACTGGTTTCACTGACCTACCTCAAATGTTCAAGTTAGCTGCGACACCCGGTATATATATATATATATATATATATATATATATATATATATATATATATATATATATATATATATATATATATATATATATATATATATATATATATATATTTTTATATATATTGTCACGTACAAGGTGATTGAAGATATCAAGAATAGCAAGGGGTTAGCTCCGACACAACAGCAGCGAGCAGCACAGACTCAAACCCACAAACGATACTTCGTCGTCCTTTTTTAACTTTGTCCTCCTTCACTCAGTCATACGCCACCTGGCAACGCTAGGGGGCATTACCCCTCCTTCCGAAAAAAAAAACATGGAAAACAAGTGAAGACGGCCGGTAAGAACGGTGTGCAAAGTAAGAGGGTGGTCACAGGGGGTGGCCGTGCGTTATAGTTGTAGTACGCCTTCAGCCGCACAATGTGTACAATGTCCGAGCTGGTCTTTCGACGTTTTGAAAGGGCGGCGCCGTCTGGAATAACTTCATAACTGAGGTCACTCACACGACGCAACACTTTCTAAGGCCCGAAGTAGCGGGAAAGGAGTTTCTCTGACAAGCGTGGACGGCGAACTGGTGTCCATACCCAGACTTGGTCTCCAGGCTTGTAGTCAACCTGGTGGTGCCGGAGGTTGTAGCTGTGCGTGTCAGAGGTCTGCTGCCACCCGATGTGCACACGAGCGAGCTGGCGGGCTTCCTCAGCGCGGATGGCATATTGCTGGGCATCTGAGGATAGCTGGTCATCATCTGGGCATGGAAGCATGGAATCGAGCATGCTCTGAACTTCACGCCCGTACACAAGTCGAAATGGTGCGAAGCGCGTGGTTTCTTGTTGGGCTGTATTATACGCAAATGGGACGTACGGCAGCACTTCGTCCCAGATATTGTGCTGCACATCGACGTACAATGACAACATGTCCGCAATCGTCTTATTTAACCTTTCGGTAAGACCATTGCTCTGCGGATGGTACGCCGTGGTCTTGCGATGGGTCGTGTAACTCAACTCAAATATATGGTCGATGAGCTGCGAAGTTAAAGCTGTCCCTCTGTCGGTAATGACATACGAAGGGGCGCCATGCCGCAAGACTATGTTATGCATGAAAAACGCGGCTACTTCGGAAGCTGTGGCATGAGCGATTGCCTTTGTCTCAGCGTATCGGGTCAGGTAGTCAGTAGCGACTACTATCCATGTGTTTACCGCCTGCGACAAAGGGAAAGGGCCAAGTAGATCCATGCCGATTTGGTCGAACGGAATACGTGGTGCTCTAACGGGCTTGAGAAATCCGGCAGGCTTCAGGGCGGTGTTTTAAGGCGCTGGCATTCGTGACAGCTTCTTCCATAGCGTTTCACAGTTGCGGAGAGTCCTGGCCAGTAATACATGTTGCGGACTCGAGCAAGCGTTCGTGAGAAACCCAAATGACCAGACGTCGGTTCGTCGTGGCAAGCAAGGAGAATATCCGCACGGAGCTCGCATGGTACTACCAGAAGGTAAGCCCATTCTTGGCCTTCGGAGTTTCTTTTATACAAGACGCCTTGCTGCATACAGAATGAACCAATGTGCCGAGATAGGCGTCGAGGGAGCGTCGTATCACGCCCTTCCAGATAATCGATGAATGGAAGGATGTCTGGATCAGCTCTTTGTCGATCCCTGAGCTCAGATGCACTGAGAGCTCCTAGAAAGCTTTGTCGTCATCGGCCGCAGCATCGTCAGTGTCAACGGGGGCTCGTGACCGCAACTCAGCGTCTTCGTGTTTGCGGCCTCACTTATAAACAATAGTTATGTCAAATTCCTGAAGCCGTAAACTCCAGCGCGCAAGTCGTGCCGATGGGTCTCGCAGATCTGCCAACCAGCACAAGCAATGATGGTCCGTGACGACTTTAAATGGTCGGCCGTAAAGATAAGGGCGAAACTTCGTAGTGGCCCACACGACCGCCAGGCATTCCTTTTCCGAGGTGGAGTAGTTCGTTTCGGCGCCAGAGAGTGGGCGCTCGCGAAGGCTTTGCTTCGCGAGAGGCGCTCGCGAAGCAAAGAGAAGTCCGTCTGCTGCTCAGAGTTCCACACAAAGGAGGTGTCCTTCCTTTTTAGGCGCGTCAGAGGTTCCGCAATTTGAGAGAAGTCCGCGATGAACCGCCGATAGTATACGCACAGGTCGAGAAAGCGCTGAACAGCCCTCTTGTTAGCTGGAATGGGAAACCGTGCAACGGCAGCAATCTTATCGGGATCCGGGCGCACCCCATCAGCGCTCACAACATGGCCAAGGAACTTGAGTTCTGTATACCGAAGTGGCATTTCTCGGGCTTCAGCGTGAGATCAGCAGAACGCAGTGCTTCCAGTACAGCTCGAAGGCGTTTGAGGTGTTGGTCAAATGTTTCGGAAAAAACAACTACGTCGTCCAAGTACACAAGACAGATGTGCCACTTGAGACCAGTGAGGACGGTGTCGATCATCCTTTGGAATGTAGCTGGGGCAGAGCACAATCCGAATGGTAGTACTTTGAATTATATAGGCCATCTAGAGTGACAAATGCGGATTTTTCTCGCTCTCTTTCGTCTACTTCGATTTGCCAATAGCCGCTTTTCAAATCAATAGATGAAAACTACTTCACACGTCGCAATCTGTCCAGTGAGTCATCGACGCGCGGCAGCGGGTATATATCTTTCTTTGAAACATTATTCAATTTCCAACAGTCGACGCAAAATCGAAGAGTGCCGTCTTTCTTCTTGACCAGGACTACTGCTGAAGACCACGGACTTTGTGAAGGCTGCACAACACCATCATCCAGCATCTCCTGAACCTGCGTCTGGATCACTTCTCGTTCTTTGGCAGACACACGATAAGGCTGCTGTCGTATAGGGCGAGCGTCTTCATAAGTTATGATGCGATGTTGTGTGATGGGCGTTTGATGAACCTTCGAGGAAGAAGCAAAACAGTGCTTGAAGTCCAGCAACAGTAGCTCTAAGGTCCGCCGTTTCTCCTTCGACAAGTGGCAGTTAATGTCGATGTTGTCAAGAGATGGCTCATTAGGTTCGACTGCCGTGGATGCAAAACAGACCGGATCGTGCGTACAGGGTCAGCGAAAGCGATAGAAGTTCCGGGAAAAAAGTGCCGGTGCTCATTAGAAAAATTTGTGACAAGGAGTGCAGCCCGGCCATTGTGAAGTGACAATAAACTTCGAGCAGCGAAGATGCCTTGAGCAAGCAGGAGTGAATGGTTCGCTTCCGCTACAGCAAAACAGTCCCACATATGCGGAAGTTCTGCAGAGTCAGGCTCCCCCTTCACCGCCGCCCATTCTCGCGCCGCCTACAGTTTCGGTGCCCTCGGTGCAACCAGTGCAGTACTTCACCGAACGTCCCCTGCCCCGACGCAAAGCCGACATTTGGCGCACGCCTGACCGCAGTCCACTCTGCTTCCACTGCGGTGAACCAGGCCATCTCTACCGGGATTGTCCTTATAGACGCCTCGGTCTTCACGGCTTCCGCATATGTGGGACGGTTTTGGGTCCCCGACAGCAATGGCGGGCTCGTAACTACAGGCGAAAGAGGGCTCTTGAGCGCCTGTCGCACCTCCTCCTGCACTATACCAGAAACGGAAGCTGGCGATTGCTGCAGGGGGTTCCACAACTTGCTGAGGTCTTCGCGCACGACACTGCGAATTAGTTCACGCAAAGCATCACGATGCCGCTCGGAAGATGGAAATGACTCCGCGGTTGTGCCAGTATGGAGAGGTCGGTTATAAGCCGCGGCACGTTATTGTAGCCCCCTTTCCATTGTGGCGGCCTCCGCAAGGAATCCGTTTACAGTCGACGGTGGGTTGCGCACAAGGCCTGCGAACAGTTGCTCTTTCAAACCCTGCATCAAGTGCCGGATCTTTTTGTCCTCGGACATGGCGCGATCGGCTCGCCTGAAGAGGCGCGTCATGTCCTCGACGTACGCTTGGACACTCTCATTCGGCATCTGGATGCGAGAATGAATGGCACGTTCTGCATGTTCGCGACGGTCCGCGCTAGTGTAGGCCTCGAGCAGTTGACAACGGAATTCCCGCCACGATGTTAACACTTGCTCTTAGTTCTCGAACCAGATCCAGGCGCCATCCTCAAGGCTGAAGTAGACGTTCCTTAGTTTGGCAGTATCGTCCGAATGGTTAAAAGCAGCGACACGTTCAAACTGAAGGAACCAGTCCTCCACATCCTCAAAGCGGTCCCGATGGAAAGACTTCGGTACCCGAGGGGCCTGCAAAGTCTAGTTACAGGCCGGTGCGACGCCCGTTATCTGCTGAGCAGAAGCACTGGATGCCATGGCGGCGGGTAATGGCTGAAACTCCGGAGACAGTCCCTGGAGCCGTCGACTGGAGCGCTGCACGGGGGTGTCCAATGGCACAGGGCTGGCGCGACGTCTCTTGCATAGGTGATCTTACCCAGCAGCTCCACCAGAATGTCACGTATAAGGTGATTGATGATATCAAGAATAGCTCCGACACAACAGCAGCGAGCAGCACAGACGCAAACCTGCAAGCGACACTTCGTCGTCCTTTTTTAACTTCGTCCTCCTTCCCTCAGTCATGCGCCACCTGGCAACGCTAGGTGGCAATATATATATATATATATATATATATATATATATATATATATATATATATATATATATATATATATATATATATATATATATATATGGTAAAAGTGGTATACAACACTCAGCCGGTGGCGGAGTTCGAGAAGACTGCATGCCAAATTCATCTTGCACCAGCTAAGATCGAGACAATAGTGGCAGTGCCCTATTTTATCCATATGCGTGTGTCACAGTGGCTGTTCCTTACAATGTCACTGGATGGCACTTAGATGCAAATTTCTCGAGCTCTGTCACTGGCTGAGTGTTGTATACCACTTTTGCTCACGACTGTACACATTCGTTCTTAAGTACGTTCGCTCGTGCCTCACCTGTCAACGTCGCAAGCCATCTCCACAACGTTTTGCTGGAGAAGTGCTGCCGTTACCCAGCCCACCACGCCCTTTCGACCGCGTCGGCATTGATTTGTACGGGCCCCTTCCCTACACTGCAGGCGGCAACCGCTGGGCTATCGTAGCCGTTGATAATCTGATGAGGTAGGCACAAACTGCCGCACTTCCATTTGCCACAGCGTCAGAAGTAGTTTCGTTCATTTTGAAGCGATTTGCTCTTCGCCATGGCGCACCTCGAGAGCTGCTCAGCGACAGAGGACGAGTTTTCTTGAGTGAAGTTGTGAAAACCTTGCTCACCAAGTGCAACATTATTCATAGAACCACCTCCGCCTATCATCCCCAGACTAATGCCCTCACTGAGCGCTTCAATCCTACCCTTGGAGACATGCTCTCTATGTACATCTCCACCAACGACTGAAATTGGGACTTCGTCCTTCCGTATGTCACTTACGCTTACAATACCGCAACGCAGTCTACTACTGGCTTCTCGCCTTTTTTTCTCCTCTACGGCCGTCACCCCTCTGCTACAATCTACACCATACCCCCGTATCAGCCAGACATAGAGTGTACTCCTGCGTCTCAAGCAGCCCAGCATGCGGAAGACAGTCGACAAATTGCCCGCGCATTCACGGCTAACACCCAGTACCGCCATAAGTCCAACCAACACTCAACACCGGACTTCTCGTCCGGCGCCCTTATGTGGCTGTGGATACCTTCCTATGCTCGTGGACTGTCTTCAAAATTTCTTGCTAAATACCATGGCCCATACCGAGTTCTGGAGCGCACTTCTCCGGTTAATTATGTGGTGGAACGTATTACGCCGTCTCATGATCTACGCCGGCGGGGACGACTGTTCACGTCCAGCGCCTCAAACCCTATTATGACCCGGCCGTCTTGCTCACGTCGTAAGACGCCAGGATATCTCCTCTTCGTCCCGCGGGTAATCGAGAAGAGGAAGTACTGCACGAGAAACATTCCGGGTAGTGTCATCCTGATCGCTGCGCGTGTTGCATCTGACTGTGTGCGTTGTCGCTGTGTTCGCCGCTGATCTGCCCAGTCCTGCTGATCGAGTCCTGCTGATCTTCTCAATAAACCCCCATCTCACACCCTTCGCTCTATAATATATATATATATATATATATATATATATATATATATATAAGAAAGGCGTCTTTAAACCCTTTTTTTTGAGATATAGCTCCAAGCTCAATCTCAAGTACTCCTTAACTTTATTTCGAGTTCTTGCGCTTAACCTCAGCGTTTGTGCAGTTCCTTTGTCCGTGTAAAACTAAGCAGCGCAGCATTTTTGAGAAGATATTCCAACTAGCTCAATCTCAAGTACTTCTTAACTTTATTTCGAGTTCTTGCGCTTAACCTCAGCGTTTGTCCAGCTCCTTTGTCCGTGTAAAACTGAGCAGCGCAGCATTTGTGAGAAGATGTTCCAACCAGCTCAATCTCAAGTACTTCTTAACTTCATTTCGAGTTCTTGCGCTTAACCTCAACGTTTGTCCAGTTCCTTTATCCGTGTAAAACTGAGCAGCGCAGCATTTGTCAGATTTTTCAACTAGCTCAATCTCAAGTACTTAACTCTATTTCGAGTTCTTGCGCTTAAGCTCAGCGTTTGTCCAGTTCTTTTGTGAGTGTAAAACTAAGCAGCGCAGCATTTGTGAGAAGATGTTCCAACCAGCTCAATCTCAAGTACTTCTTAACTTTATTTCGAGTTCTTGCGCTTAACCTCAGCGTTTGTCCAGTTCCTTTGTCCGTGTAAAACTGAGCAGCGCAGCATTTGTGAAATGTTTCAACTAGCTCAATCTCAAGTACTTAACTCTATTTCGAGTTCTTGCGCTTAACCTCAGCGTTTGTCCAGTTCCTTTGTGCGTGTAAAACTAAGCAGCGCAGCATTTGTGAGAAGATGTTCCAACCAGCTCAATCTCAAGTACTTCTTAACTTTATTTCGAGTTCTTGCGCTTAACCTCAGCGTTTGTCCAGTTCCTTTATCCGTGTAAAACTGAGCAGCGCCTCATTTGTGAGATGTTTCAACTAGCTCAATCTCAAGTACTTAACTCTATATCGAGTTCTTGCGCTTAACCTCAGCGTTTGTCCAGTTCCTTTGTGCGTGTAAAACTAAGCAGCGCAGCATTTGTGAAAAGATGTTCCAACCAGCTCAGTCTCAAGTACTTCTTAACTTTATTTCGAGTTCTTGCGCTTAACCTCAGCGTTTGTCCAGTTCCTTTGTCCGTGTAAAACTAAGGGGCACAGCATTTGTGAGAAGATGTTCTAACCAGCTCAATCTCAAGTACTTAACTTTATTTCGAGTTCTTGCGCCTAACCTCAGCGTTTGTCCAGTTTCCTTTATCCGTGCAAAACTAAGCAGCGCAGCATTTGTGAGATGTTCCAACTAGCTCAATCTCAAGTACTTAACTCTATTTCGAGTTCTTGCGCTTAACCTCAGCGTTTGTCCAGTTCCTTTGTCCGTGTAAAACTAAGCAGCGCAGCATTTGTGAGAAGATGTTCCAACTAGCTCAATCTCAAGTACTTAACTCTATTTCGAGTTCTTGCGCTTAACCTCAGCGTTTGCCCAGTTCCTTTGTCCGTGTAAAAACTAAGCAGCGCAGCATTTGTGAGAAGGTAGCGGGACCTCCGGGACGCACTGTATCCAGGGCCTGCCATCATCCGGGGCCTGCCAATCACATGATGCCGTCCGCCCCATATTTATGAAATCTATCACTTTGTAAAGCATGGGTGCCGAGCCGTTGCTCGAGCAATGTCCCGTCTTGAAACTGGCATTGATTGCAATCGCAATGAATAAAACGTCTCCTCGCTTTCTTGTGTTTCGTCTTTCACTACTGATAACGGCTGACGCGAACAGAAATCGGCTTCATTCTCGCTTGATGTATTGAAGATAAGCGAATACGGGTAAGCTGACAATGTCGCAGTCCAGCGCTGCAAATGCGCTGCAGCGATAGCTGGAACGCCGGTTGCTGGGCCAAAGATAGTTTGAAGCGGTTTATGGTCGCTGAGTAACGTGAACGAACGACTGTAAACATAGAAATGAAGCTTCTTAACTCCGAATATTATCGCAAGGGCCTTTTTCTCAATCTGGCTTATTTCTTTTCGGCATAGGTCAAGGTACGCGATGCGGAAGCGATTGCCTTTGTGCTGCGAAAACAAGAAAAAACATGAGAAAAAACCACGCCAAAACCATAGTGCCATTCGTCACATGATAGCTGCAATGATTTGCACGGGTCGTAGTGTGTCAAACTCGGCGTGGAGACAAGCAAGTGTTTTATCTTAACGAACGCTTCCTGGGAACGTTCATCCCAGCACCTTGGGGCATTTTTACGTAGTAATCTGAAAAATGGTTGCGCCGCCGTTGCTAGACTAGGAAGAAACTTGCCTTAAAAAATTGACGACTCCCAGGAACGACTGCAGCTGCTGCCTGTTTTTAGGAGGCTGGAGTCTTCAGGAGTGCGTCAGCCCTCTCCGTCGTCGCAGAGATGCCTTGTGCGCTGATTCTATGTCCGAGGTAGTGAAGGTCCTGTTGAAAAACGAACACTTCTCTTTCCTTACACGAACGCCTCTTTCTAGAATTCGTTTTGACACAGCTTCCCGATTGACGAAATTTTCTTCGGTATTGTTACCAGTCACCAGAATGTCGTGTAGGTAGCAGCAAGCCCCATGTAAGCCCTTCAGCATGGTGTCCATTATTATTTGGGAAATCCCAGATTCGGATGAAATTCAATAAGCTAGTCGAATAACAGCGAATAATCCTTTTTGCGTATTCAACGTGAGATACTGTTTTTAGGACTCAGACATCACCACTTGCTGATAGGCTCGGTTGAGAACAATCTTCGAGAAATGCTTACCTCCCGACAAGGCTGTGAACAGGTCGTCTACCTTCGGTGATGGGTAGCGGTCGACATCAAGGCAAGGATTAGCGGTTGTTTTGTAGTTGCCGCAAATCTAGCTTCCATCTAGCTACCAATGCTACCATCTAGCTTGATTACGGGTACCGCCTGAGTGGCGCATTATGACGTCGTAACTGGCGATGTAACTCCCAGGTTTTTCATTTTAGCCAATTCCGCATCGAACGCTTTTTTCAACGCGAGCGGAACGGAGCATTCCCGGCTTTTAGGAATCTCGGCTTCATATCAGGTTCGAGCAAACGTTCGGCGCGTTCTTCTGTTGTCGTGCCTAACTCGTCTTTGAAAAGGGGTTGGTACTTTGCCAGCGAAGCGTCAAGCCTCTTTTTTTACGCTGATATGAGTAGGAGCATCGGACCTTGTAATGTTGTTCAGGTTTCAAATTTTCGTCCACTGCAGCCGGAAGGGGTGGAATCACTCCCGGCCCAGTAGAGGTGGTCCCTTATGGTCTACGACGTAGAGTGGAAGAATTGCAGTATGGTCGCCGTGCTGCACGTTGACCGAAGAGACCTCCTGGGGTGGTACCAGTGCTCCTGTGTAAGTACGAAGATTAACTGTAGTAGGCTTCAGTAGTAGGAGCTGACGGGACTGCGTCTTTGACATGACGGAAAGAGCCGCTACCGTGTCTAGCTCCATGTTCACCAAGGCGCCGCCGATTGTCATCTATACGGTGACGGGATCGTGCTGAGCTGCCGAGATGCCGTTTAGACCGAGGCTCGAAGCTTTCCGCGACACAACTGTCAACATCGTCACAATCCTTTTCATCTGCTTTTTCTTAGCACTGCTTCGGCAGGCTCTCTTGTCATGCCCTATTTTTGTTGCAACAGGTTGGGTCCGAGGGAGGGCATGCTTCACCCGTGTGTTTGAAGAACCACAGCGGAAACTACTTTTGAATGTTTTCTGCGTCTCAGCTTAGCACCTTGTGCACATCGCAGACTACGGCGTCTGTGCCGCGTGCCGCAGCAGCACTCTTCGTAGCCGCTTCCATTGCAAGAGCCCGCTCCACCGCTTTCTGGAACCAATCGATGAATGTCTTCTCGTAGCAGGCCGCACACGAAGCGATCCCAAAGGGACTCGTCAAGGGCACACCGATACTCGCACGTTTACAACAGTTTACGAAGCTCGGCAACATAACGAGATAAGGACCCGCCTTCTCGTTGACACCCCCGGTGAAACTTGGCTCGTTCTCCAAAGACGGATGGCTTCGGGGACAGTTTTCAAAAGTTTTCGTAGAAGGTAGATCTGGAGAAAATAATGACTTCAACAGCCCGTAGGTCTTCGGCCGATAATGCTCAAAAAGATGAGTACCTTGTCGCCGTCAGGTATTTGGTTGACAATCAGGAACGACGTAAGCCGCTCTTCGTACGAAGCCCAATCGCTGGCAGACTCTTCAAAAGGTTCCAGCTGGCCCAGTCGCCCAGCAAAGTGCGTCACTGCTGCCTCGGTCTTAGTCATGACGACAATCACCGGCTCCGCACACTGCAAAAAGGACAGTATTCTTCACCGTGTAACATTTGGAAACACTTGCCTTCCAAAGTGAAGAACGGCGTCTTCAATCCATCAAAGAAACGCAGGATTGCATTCCCAAGTGTATCCTCTGCAGCGGAACGCACTTCACAGTAACGCGCAAGTCCAACGTGCGTTTCGAACGCTCCAGCAACATCATCCCATCCTCGTCGCCAATTATTGTGTTGCGTGGCTCACGCGAAGGTGATGACAAGTTCCCAGAGGTGAAGGGACGTTTATTGCCACATGTGCGTTTGTGCGGGACTGGTCGAGATGAACCCGCGAGCAGGTTGCGGCGCATGCCTTTTATTCATTCTTGCGCGCATGCGCGTTAGCGACTGTGGCGACAAGCCGGAGATCACATATTATCGCGCTAATGCTGTTCTGAGAACTACCGGAGAAACTACCGAAGAGGAAACATGAATGTTTCACAACTGTTTAAATTATCTGCAAATTGCTCCTTTCGTGCTTGTGACGTAAAGGCAATCTTCAGGAAACGTTAGCAAGCCCCTACAAAAAGCAAACAGTGTTAGGGTGTGTGTAGCACTACTGAAGAAAATTAAAATTCTAACGAATATGGCCTAAACATGGGCCTCGACCATGTCGAAGTTGAACACTGTAACCTGCAGCATGCACGTGCCATCCCAGAATGCATTAGAAATCTCATCTAAAGGTCAAACCTTCTAATAAGTTTCCACAGGTCCCGCTACAATGGTTACACGTATCACGCAGGTGATCCGAAAAGTTTGTGTATTAAAGAGCAGGGGAAATAGAAAATATTTTAATGTTACTTATGCAGGATGTGAATTAATACTTCTGTGTTTATTTTTACGCAGCATGTTTTGTGCATAAGCATTTGAGTGTGTTTCCTTGGGGCGTGTTATTTGCAGAGCCAGATGAACGGTCCGTAATTCACTTCACCTACACGGACTACAAATCGTGCGTCGTCGGTGAGCTGCCTTTTGAAGGACAAAGTAAGTGACACAAAATGAAATGCCAGTATTGTATTTTATATACTTGCATTCATGAGTAGGATCGGGAATCCCTAACAATGGCCATTGAGTAGTTGAAAAAGCTAGGCTGCTATGTAAAATGCGATGATATTTTCACATTTGCTTCTGTATATCCAATCACAAAACTCGCCACACTGAATTTTCACAAATATTTATTTATTTTTATTGAGCTTTTTATCTTTACATAATGCAGCCTCTTTATGGGGCTATTGCGGGAGTGGGTTAAACTAATCTAATGCAAACGTCATGCGAAAACAAGTAAACAATAAGATTGAAAAACTTTACTGAGATATAAGACAGAGGACCAAAATGTAACTTAGAATAGCAGCGACACTGGGATAAGTTATGAAAACGAGAATGCAGCAATACGCCGTGATAAGAACAAAATTCATAAAATCAGGCGGAATTTACTTTTAACAGGAAATCACTTAAAAGCAGTGCCCTAATTGTTGTAGGGATTAAGAGACAGAATTCAATAGTCCATAGAAAAAAAGCTCTATTTAAAATGATCAGATCGAGCACAGCTTAATATTAAGGCTAAGGTGACCCCTACTCAACCTGGAAATATCTTAAAGAATATATATGAAATGTGAGAGACGATAAGAGAAGCGTTTTATGCTCTTAATGAGGTTAATGTCAGAATGCTTATGAAGGTTCCAGACAGGAGAAGTATAATCCAAGATTGGACGAATTGAAGATTTATAGATTAGCAACTTACGCTTCCGTTAGAAAATTGGTGAAATTACCTCTAAAATATCCAAACTTACCAATTGCTGTAGTGCAAATGAAATTAACATGTTTCGACCACGACATGTTACTGGTAAATACGGCGCCAAGATATTTATACTTGAAACCCTCTGCAATATAAGTAATTGAAAGTGTAATTGAACAATGAAGCAAAAGCAGTATTAGATAATGACATTATCACAAATTTAGTAAAATTCGTTTTAATTTTCAAAGTGTTACACCAGGTACAGAAGCTGAAAAACAAGAACTTTAGTTACAGATGATCTTCTGGTTTGTGAATCATGCAGTTAATCACAGTTGTCCGCATAAATGCATAAGTGTGATGTCACGTTTTGAATTGTCATTGATGTACAGTAAAATTAACAAAGGACCAAGAACCCACCCTTGATGTACACCAGATTACACATTAACAGAAGAGTTGGTTAAATTATAACATACGATTTTGACCGATGGGAAAGAAACCCGGCAATCCAGCTAACCAAATGAGGATTTTTCAGGGTCATGCCAAGCTTTATTAAGAGATTAGATTTATTTATTGTCAAAAGCCCTTGAAAAACGTAAAAATATAGCGTCGACCTGGACGCCGATATCATGAGTGCGGAGAATATCGCGTGAGAATTCAGCTAGTTGTGCTAAGGTGCTTAAACCTTTCCTAAAACAGTGCTGAAAGGTGCGTCTCGTGCGTGCGAGAAGCGCCACGAGACGTCAGGTGCGTCTCGTGGGCGGCTAGGTATTCCTCAATCTCCTGTGGTCTTTCACCATAGCGGTTTCGAGCGCGTTAGGTGGAAATCCTCTCAAACCTATCCTCCGATATGGGCAATTGCGAAAAATATGGCCAGGCTATCCGCAATGATAACAGAGTGGCTGTCTGTTGGGCGTGCGCCACAAGTGCGCTTTGCCGATAGCGGAACGCAGGTCTTTCTGCAGCTCGACGGGGCGCAGATCTGGTTGCTGCTCGACGGGGTGTAGGTTACGGGGAGGGGGTCCGGCAACGGGGCGGTACGGATGTGGCTCAGGGCAGGTCGGTTAGGAAATCGCTATATGTCATGATGCATGGCTCCGGTAGCGGTGCTGGTGATGGCTGCACCGCTCGCCTGATTTCAGTACGTATGACGTCTCTGGTAGAAGAACTCACTGCAGATGGAGTGTACCAGTGCAGGTTTTGCAGCTCTTCGCGGAAAATACTCTTCACAAGCTCTGTCGTCCGTGGCTGCTGGCACAGACGCGCAGTAATGTGTGGCAGCTACGCTTGCCTGACGGCCATATCGCACTCCGTTCCTGCCATGAACGTTTCTATTAGTGCAGAGTCTTTCGCGAAATCTGAGACAGTTTTTGGAGGGCCGCGAATGAGGCCAGAGAACATCTGTTCTTTCACCCAACGCATCAGGTGCCGTACTTGGGTTGCCTCAGGCATGGCAGGGCCAGCCCAATTGAAAAATCGCATCATGTCCTCAACAAGCAGGGCCACGCTTCATTTGACTGCTGAGACCTGGAACAAATGGGAATCTCTGCGGTTTCCTTCCGCGCGCTCGAGCTGGATTTTGCGAGCAACTCGAGGCGAAAAGCTGCCCAGTTGGCAAAAGATGACTCGTGGCTCTCAAACCTCGTTTTGGCTTAGTCTTGAAGCGCGAAGTACACACTCATGAACTTCCGCTGGTCGTCCCATTGGTCGACCTCAGCCCCATGGTCAAAACTGCCAAGTAGTCTGCCACATCCTCGAACCAGGCACTGCGAAATGATGGCGGTGATCGAGATGCGAGAAGGAAGAACGGTGGGGGGTTACTGGTATACTGACTTGTCAGGGTGCCCGTAGTGGATATCAAGGCTCGTAGTGGTGTGGTCAATGGTTTAAACTCGGGTTCGAGGCCTTGGAGATGACGGCACAGTTTGTAGACGGGAGTGGCGGCGTGCACGCGTCGGTGGGCAGCGTCACTGATGATATCGTGGGGAACATACATGAGATTTTACCCGGTATGGTGCACCAAATGTCACCGACAAGCGTCGCAACCAGCAGAACAACCCAGCTTATCTTTTTTGTTGTTGTTGTCCAAATTAATGAGGCGAAGCTCGAGAGAGAAGACGGCGCTCGACCACGGGCCAAAGACATTGTTCTGCCACTTGGTGGCACCAGGAAAGACAGCAGTGTGGCAGTAGTATGAAGGTTTCTGGCACTAAAACGATTCACTGACGAGCACGAAAATTTCTGCTGTGCTCATAATGTCAATACTCTGCAATACATACATACGCTGTGGCGGACCTGTCCCTCCACTGCTTGAAGTGCAACGTTACGGTCGTTCACGTTTTCTGACGATAATATTAAACACAATACATTTTGCCTATTCTGCAATTATATCACATGGAAATAAATATCCACAACCACTGAGGAGTTTGGGGAGGATTGTTCTGCTGTGAACTTTTGCCGCCCTTCCTTTGTGCAGAGCCACCCTTACGCCTAATACTGCGCTTTAGACAATCACTGAAGATATCATATATGTCATCGAAAACTTGCTAAGATGTCAGACAGTTTCTCCAATGATTCCGTACATGTAAAGAAGCATTTTCGTCCATTACTGTGCGTGAAGAAGGGAAGAACAAGGAAGAACAAGCGTGAAGAAAAATATCTCACATTTGCTGAACGAAATATTCACAGTTTAATATTGTCCTTCTTAAGGTTAAACATCTATTAGTTGTATTAAAACCGGCCAGTAAAAAATGAATTGAAATTTGATTTCTTCACTCGTTGTCAGTTTGAAATTCACATTTTAGTGCTCGGCTTACACTATCAGTTCGGGTCACCCTGCAGACAGTGACACTGTTGAGGCAAGCATCACGCGTATTATTGCAGCGCGGCGTCGCTAACAGCACGTCCGAGGAGCGGTTGATGCGTTGGAGAAAAATCAATTCGCCTTTCTATTGCACGGATACTTTTTATTTTCGTGAACAATAAAGGAGTGGGTAGTTCCGCATAGCGGTTCCGGCTCCTTCATTTGACAAATTCGTAGGAACCACCTGGTCTGACAATATACAGTTCATCACGATACATATACATACTAATGAACATTACACAAACATAAATAGAAGATAGCTTATAAAACAAAGTGCAAGCCTCAAGACAAATGACAATAATAATTATATAAACTGTTTAAATGCTTCTAGGTGCGTGGAAATCTGTAACTGATGTAAATAAACAAGGCTATAAGAACAAAATAAGCTTATTAGTGGTATGCGTAACAAAGTTAATAACAAAGGTATTGAAGCGGTCACTAAGAACATAAAAAGAACTAATAATAATCTTGTGTATGAAAACACAGGATACCCAAATAAAGGTATTGTCGCGCCTTGATAGAGACACAAAGAGGGCCTAATGACAAAACGGTTTAATGGTCAATCAGAAAGAGTCCTGCGTTGAAGCTTCCTTCACGTCCAGCCTCGCGCTCGTAGGCCCAACTGTCATCTTTGGCGTCTTCTATGCGGCATTTGTCTCCCTGTGGAGCATCGTTCCGATTAAAAAAATTAAAGAGGTAGAGATCAGTCCGAGTGGTAAAGCTTCATACCTACAACGTGGACTACTTCGGCTTGATGCTGTCGTCGCTAGGATGCCGATACCCCATCTGGCAACACCTCATTCGTTACGTCGGTTAAACGACCCAGAATAACATAGGGCCCGACGTATCGCCGCAATAGCTCTGCGCAGAGTCCGCGGCGGCTAATAGGTGTCCAGAGCCACATTTTGTCTCCAGGTTCGTACATTACGTGTCGTTGGCGAAGATTGTACCGTCGTGCATAATACTCCTGCTGATTTCTGATTCGCACACGCGCTTGTTGTCCAGATTCTTTTGCGGGTTGAGCGGATTCCTCGGTGTCCAGGTCGATACCATTGGCATCGGCACTCAGGAGCAACGTTGCATCCAGCATAGTTGTCACTGGTCGCCCGTGAAGGAGGCTGAATTGTGTCATGCTAGTGGTGCCTTATCGTACCGTATTGTGGGCGAATGTTATGTAGGAAAGACTTTCATCCCATTTCCCGTGGTTCACGTCGACGTAGATACAAAGCATCTCAGCGACGGTATTATTGAGACGCTCTGTCAATCAATTGGTTTGAGGGTATAGTTCGTCCATTTACAGGGACTGGTATTGCTAAGACAAGAACGGTCTTCAAAAGTTCTGCCATAAATGCAGTTCTCCTGTCAGTTATAATGAGTACCGGAGCGCCATGCCTAAGGAAACTGTTCTCGACAAAGAACTGAGATGCTTTGACGGCGGTACCGATAGGCAGATCCTTTGTTTCCACGTAGTGAGTTAGACAACCGCTGGCGACAATTACCCATTTATTCCCGGATGCAGACGTCGGAAATAGTCCCAGGCGGCCCATGCCAATTTACTTGAAGGTGTTTTAACGTTTGTGAAGTGGTCCGACTGCTTTTAAAGGGGGTGACTTACGGCGCGGGCAGTCTACGCACGTTCGTAAATAGTGCTTTACTGTAGCTGGCAGTTTCGGTCAGCAGTGTCCGCACTGTACTCTATAGCCAACGTGGGGGCGTAGCCTAGGTGGTCTGCAGTTGACCCGTCGTGGCACGCTTGCTATAATTCAGCGCGAAGAGCTGTCGGAACGATTATGTGACTGGTCCCCACAAGACGGAAGTTCTTGTAAATTACATCGTTGCGAATAAAGAATGAAGAGAGTCCTCGTACGAAAGTATTAGACACAAGCGCAGTTCGCTTCTCCAAGAAATCAAAAAGAGGGAGCAATTCCTGGCCCTGTTGCTGATTATACAATCCGTTGGGATTGAGGAACGAATTCTGTCTGCTCCAAATCCCTCTCATCTATTTCGAGTTGCCAGTATCCCTTTTTCAAAAACATTGATGAGAATTAACGCGCGTTTCGCCGCCAATCAAGCGAATTGTCGATGCGAGAGAAATTGGGTGCACCTCTTTTTCGGTCACTTGGTTGAACTTGCGGTAGTCAATACAAAATCTTAAGCTGCCGTCATTTTCTTTAAAAAGTACCACAAAGGACTCCTGCCGGCTGGATAACGTCGTCTCTAAGTTTTTACGCCACCTGGCGCTGGGTGGCGTCACGTTCTTTCGGAGTCACAGTGTAAGAATTTTGTCAAATCGGGCGAATAGCTTCATTCGTGATAATTCCATGTTTTGTGAAAGACGTTTGGCCGACCAGCGATTCTGAAACGAAACAGTCTCGAAATTGATCTATGAGATTCAAAAGGCGTTCCCGGTCTGAAGTTGACAAATTTGAACTTACATCAACGATGATTGCGGGCGCTTTGCACATTCGTACTTTCTGTTGCTGTTCAAAGCAGTCCTGTGCATTTCGGAGGCTGTCTAAAAAGGCCACGTTCGTGCCTTTCGGAATCTGCTGATCCTCGTCTCAGCGGCAATTCCGTGGGCCCATTGACCAAGTTGACTAGCCCTCGAGCTATAGGAACCCTTTGGCTCAGTATTAGGGTGACTGCCCGTTAGGCGACGCCATCGTCGGTATGCACCAAGATGCATTTCACTACAACAAGAGAGGATGATCGCGGAGGTAATATTTCCGTCTCGTTGGCGACGCGTAAGGGCATCAGTAGTACTTCTGCATATTCAACGTCTCCGTGATTTTTGATGCAAGGAATGACGCTGTCCTGAATGCTGATTATAGCCGCATGAAGGCGCAGAAAGTCCATCAAGGCGCAGCGAGTACAGTACTTAATCACAAACTCGCACTACATCCCAGCCCTTACGTTCGCTCTCTTAGTACTAGACAGACACGCCCCTCTCATGCCCTCTGCTTAGCGCTTCACTTTGTAAGGACTAACTTATGCAAATTCTCCTTTTTCCCCAATACAACTGCAGATTGGAATAGGTTGCCTGTTTTTTCTCTCCAATCTTTAGATATGCTGGAATTAGGTATGTAATGAGTTATGAAATTTTGCCTCCTGTCAGTTCTTGGATGTCGGTTTCGATTGTGTCAGTCTTTTTATTGTGCTCATATCCATGTGTAGCTATAACCGCTTCCGCTGGTCTACTAAATGTGTTGGTGTGTTTTGTACCATGTGCTTTCATGCTTTTTTAAATTGTAACTCTATGCCACTCCTGCTCGGGCGGTCAGCCTGCAGTATGTTCTGAATAAAAATAAAAAAAATAAGCTCTTTGCAACAATCAGGCAGAACAACGAAGACGGCAACGAACACCGCGTTTCCTATTATTATCCGGGCAGTGTACGTTCCAGTCGATGTCAGTAGCTGGCCCAGTTCATTCGATTTTACTTTACGTAGCGTGGTCAGTCAGTTTTTGGCTATTTGAAGAGCCCGCCCCGGTATCCACCAGAGCGTGACCTCCGGCCCGTCAATGGGAACGACGAGTTTAGCGTAACAACATCGTCTAGGTTGCTCGTCTCCTTCGGCATTTGCGGCAGAGATGCTGCAAAGGCAGCGTTGTCAGTTTCATCGTCGGGGCTGCTTATCTGGAGCGGCATTTTCGGCAGTAATGTAGGCGGTATTTTCGGCGGTAGTGAAGCAAGGTCAAAGTGAACAGCGCCGTTAGAATCAGTGGTTGCGGTCGGCAGCTGCGGTGGTAGTGAAGGATTCGAAACTTTTCAAGTGGTTGGAACCTCCCCTCGCGAGGTTGCGGCTGTTAGGTCCGCCATCCGCAAACGTCAGCAACTATACGACGCATCGGCGAAGAATAACGCAGTGGGGACAGGCAGTGGCGGCGGAATCCTGGTGAGTCAGCTTCTCTGTAGAGCGAAGGGTCCTTGATGTTGCGTGTAGCATGTAGAACGCGACACCCAACTGGGCCACGCGATGCAAAGTAATAGTTGGCTAAAGAGGATTAGCGAAAAACATCGTGAAGCAGCAGGGCAGCGATGATGCCGAAGTGACAGATAATGATTTGCCTGCAGACCAGCAAAGTGAGCGCGGCACTTCGTTTGCCCAGAGCGCTTTGCGCAGGCGCATAGTGGCAAGGCGGAATTGTCGGAAAGGTCTATTTTGTTTTAGTCGAAATATGTCCAAGAAGTTGTGAAGAGTGCAACCGGTGTGAAGAGTCCAACACGTGTTTTAAGAGATATGATCGGAATTTGAATAATATGATCTGCTGACTACTCAGTTGCGATCCATTTGTATCAGCAGCGCGAACACAATCACGAAAAAAGATGAAGATAGGACAGACCGTGCAAAAATATTAGGAACTGCTGGGCGCATCATGATCCTGAAGGGAGAAAGGTTGGACGCACCCTTATCGAGCTAACTAATCAGCACCCTTTCTCTCTCGAAAACAAAAACGATTTTGAAGGCAATATTGCCCAACCATTTTTTCTTGATGCACCACATCTTACCCGACGCAGCCTTTCAGGACTCCATTTCCTGTTGCCACGGGAAATAAGATGCTCGCCATTATTCACATAATACCCCGTTTAGGATGCAGTATCAGCTCCATCCTCTATTTGATTGTTTATGCTTGTGTTTCCAATATCATCAAAGTTGAATGTGGTGAAATCTAGCCGGAATCAGAGTATCCAGTCGTATCCTTTCGTTTACTGTGAATGCATCAATCAATATAATAACAGAAGTATTACACAATACAAGATAGGCTCTGTGAAAGAATCGGAAACAGATGATTCGTACTTTTGATATGTATGAACCTGAAGACAGAAAAACAAAGGCGGCCAGAAAATGTCACATCCAGATGGTTTACACAAACCAGGCACAGCTGGATCGACTCGACCTGTCCGAACGACATTTTCATATCAGGCTCATGCATACGCTAGCGGTAGACTAAGTGTCCATCGATTTGAAATGGGTCAGCTTTGTTGCCTTGCTGCCAGGAATGGGGTACTCTGTCCAGCCGGTTAGGTAAAGATCATACGTAGACGCTGCGCTGTTTAGCTAGTGCTTCGTCTTTGGTGAGCTAGCGCTGCGAAAAGCAAGAAAAAGAAACCTTTTCGTCTGTCTTTCCTCTTCCTCGATAGTTTGGTCTTCCTTTTCATCATTGCCTTAAGTGTAGAGATGATCTCGCTCGACAAGCGGGCTCTTATACACGCGGTCGGGACGACATAAATCAGACAGACATCCGGCACACCTTACATCAACCTTGTAGCGTCGGGTTTATCCAAACGATGGTATTGCCCAGTAAAATAGAACCGACAGCTTCTCACGTACACCAATCTACACCTATGACTAAAAAAGTTTGTGTGTTTCAAGTTTTTATGACGAATGCTTTGTTTCACATTGCCGTACTCTAAATTAGCATTGACGAAAACAGAAGAGAGAAACTGAAACTGCATCACTTTCTAGTCAAAACAGTTTCTACAATCGACATGGTATTAACAAGTTTTTTATAACAGATTTTCCATAAATACAGAAAGGATTGTATCTAGCTACATTTACTCTGTATCTTCTTCTAGTTCCAAGACTACTATATTGAAAACGTGAAACGTTTTACTAAGACGAATGACGAGGTGGAAATGTGTATCGTGTATCGGGTAACGATACCAATGTTATAAACTATAATGTCGATTGTTAATTTGAGTACATAATTTATTCAGCTTGTTACGTGTGGTCAGCAACCACCTCTACATTTTACTGCGATTACATTCACGGTAGTGTCATCACATACGTCAACTAGAAGTAAGATGGATACGCCCACATTACCCAGTGCTTACAATTATAAATACCTTCAAATCAGAAGTTTGTCTTGATTCGCTGAGCTGAGCAACCATTGTCTTTTTCAGATCAGTGCATGATGTTCGTTACCAAAGAAGATGCAGACAATATTCCTCAACACTGCATCGACCAATTTGAAGACTTGTGCGATGTGGAAGTTTCTACATACAGCAAAGACCTCTGCCAAAATGACACGGAAGACTACTAATAAGCATAAGATGTATTGTTTACGACTCAAGATGTTAGTACCAAGCAATGCTTGCCAGAAAATTACTTCCCTGGCATGTGGCATGGGTTTGTAGCGCCCATTCAACGTTCAAATGTCCTAGAACATTTTATACCAAACATAACTATTAAAGAATGAGTAGTCTTCTGGAGGGCTCCGCTTGCTGAAATATACTTTATTAAAAATTTTAGCCAAGCTATGTTTAAAAACGTGGCTGCATAGGTTTCAGCAGTTGTTTTTTCTGCATTTTGCCCGGACAAAGTTGACATTGAAAATATTGCTTTTTTTTCTTCCAAAATTTCTTTTCGCATCCTTGCTTCTGTAAATATTATAGGCCGCTGTGTTGGCCTAGGTTAACATCAAACCTGACTTTAGAAGTCGCAGAGTACTGTACATATTAAGTTTCCCTTCATTCAGGTGCCTACGCCTGAAAAAGTAAGAAGTGGTTAGAGAAGTCTTTCTGTGATGCTATGTCCTCAAGCATTTCACGAAAGAGTACATATAGCACAACTGTAAATACGAATGAATGGCACTTAACATGGGCTCCGCTTTGGTAATGTAGTGGTTAGGGCGCTCGACTACTGTACGGCATAAATTAAGGACGCAGTATCGAATCCCGGCCACTGTAGCCGCTTTTCGATGGAGACGAAAAGCTATGCGCCCGTGTGCTATACGATGTCAGTGTACGTTAAGTACCCAAGATGGCCGAAATTTTCGGAGCACTTCACTAGGGCATCTCTCATAGTCAGAGTCACTTTGGGACCCTAAAGCCTATAAACTGAACCAAACCGATACCACAGATGGAACCATAGTTTTTGCTTACGTTGTTCTCGTCGCTCTTTAGCCTGGCTTGTTGTTTCTCTCCACTGGTTCATCATATAGATTGAAAAGCAAGCAGTGAAAGCAAAGCAACAATTTAAATACAGAATTAGCGTTACAATAGCTCGTCCCGCGTGTCAAAGACGTCATGGCGCACCGTTATATAGGCACGTAGTCCTATATCAATTAGTTGCAAAGCAACTAAAAATGTGTGCCTAGCCTCCAGAAGCACATTAGGCGAAGGTAAAAATGAAGACTCTCTATGTCGTAAAATTATGCGGTCTTAGAAAATCGCTCTGAAAACGAAACCAAATATTATGTGTTAATAGACGACGTCGAGAAATTCGTACGCTGCGCACCTGCAGGACAGTAAAGCCTACCATTTATAAGCGGGAGCACTACTGAATTAAATATAGTTTCGGCTTGAACTTCTTAGGCGCAGGATGTCATCGGTACTGCAACTCCGCGTGGTGGCGCGCTTCTCGCACAGCAGCGCTTAGTCCCAATCAGATTAAAGAAGATAAGGGCTTTATTCCTTTTTATCGCTCACTCTTGTCTTGAGTCCTTTTAGACGTCCAAGCAGCAGCAAGTAGCCCTGAGGGCCATTACATGATGTTGAAACTCGGTACCCTCACAAGACGATACCTCCATCCACAACAAAGCAACCGGCGGAGGAAGCTCTCAGACGTGAACGAGATACCACCGATCGCCAAGCCAGCATGCTGTTAGACTGCTCTGAAGCGTTCTTCCAGGAGATCATGAACATTCACAAGATTTTCGAGGAGGCTCAGGACTAATTAATCAAATACGAGTCATGCAATTATGTATTCTACGTTCGGCGACAATGTCGTAGACACCTTAGCGAGAGTTCATCTCAGCTTCCGAAACCAAGGATCTGCCCAGACGGAGCACCGAATCGATTAGACGCGGACATCCCAAGGTATGTGCTGGTTACCTCAACTGAACCTCTGAGGTTCGACGTGAATAGAAAGAGCTGGTTAGGAGTTTGGATAGACTCAATCAATCAATCAATCCCGTCTTTACTTCCTTGGAAAAGGAAAAGTACGGGACTGAAAGCTCGGAGAGCTTGGCGAGGTCCCGACCCCTTACAAGTCAGCAAACAGCAAGATGACCGCCAGTCATACATCAAATTTACAAAAATAGACAAGTAGCAAAGAGCATGGAACAATACACACTGCAAGTGGCAAACACAAGAAAAACAAATAAACAAAAATGCTGGTACAAATAATTAGCAATAAAATGAAGCTGTCGATAAGCACGCGAACAAAATGGAATCTATTAATTTAGTCCCGCGAAATGGGGATCGCCAAATTTCGATCGTCAGTGGTAAGCCATTCATTAAGATTGCGGTAGCGGTATCGAGGCATAGAGCTGGGGTCAGAGGTAGCAGCGATCACAGGAGGGGCTGAGTTGGAGTTGTTGGTGTCCGGGACGTGGCTAGTAGAGATATGCCCATGTTAGCAACCACCTGGAGAACAATAGTCTGGATGAAGGATATCGTAGGAAGGGTGTTTGTTGTGTGTCAGCTGAGATGAGGAAACAGCGGGAGCCATGGCCTCGAGTTCTCGCCGGATGATTTGTGTCAAGTTAGTCGGTTTGGAAGGCTTACGGAGAGTAGGCAGGTCAGTACAGGACGAGGTAGCAGCTGTGTTCGGCAGGCGGTCAAAATGATAACATATGCGTTTTTGTTTCGCCTGCTCGAAGCGCCGGCACACCTGAAGAGCAGAGTCCACAGTTGAACAGTCTTTGCATAAGAGGAGGTAAAAAGCATCGTCGGCTATACCCTTTAGTATGTGGCCCACTTTATCTTCCTCACTCATTGCCAAGTCGACTTTCGGCACAGGGATAGAACGTCTTGTACGTAAATATATGATTCGGACGATGTTTAGGCGCGAGTTGCCAGGTCTTTCTTGGCAGCAAGGGGGCGTCCAATGGGTTTGCCAAAGAGGTCGTGAAGCTTCTTTTTGCATACGTCCCAAGCTGTCAGTTCGTCTTCGTGCGTTTCGAACCAGACGCGCGCGGTGCCGGTCAAATGAAATATGATTTTTTCACAGCATGAGGGTTGCATCCCAGCGGTTGTGTTTGCTTACTCGTTCGTAGAGTGCCGACCAGTCGTCCACATCAACGTCGTCAGCTCTGCACAAGGCGCCCGGGTCCCGGGGTTGTGCCATGACGACTCTTGGGGCGGCGGCCGTAGAGAGGGTGGGGTCTGTGGACATGGTGACGGCACCGACGTGGTGTTCACTGCGGAGATCCAGCCTGTTGCACAGGATCGATGATTTCACCTCCACCAAAGATGTTACGAGTGGAATTCACGCACCGATGGGTGACACCATTCTGAAATCGATGGGCACCGCTTAGCCGCACAACTCAACACTGAGCGTCGTCTTAGTTCACACCCCAGGCACTTCTTTCTTCACTTGCTAAATGCCAGCGTGTTACACCACATAACAATATCCTTTTGGTGAATGCGAGTCCATATTAGATGACAATCCACCCTGAATAGAGCCCCGCAGAACATTTTATCAACTTGAATAGTCTGGTTACAGGGAAAGCAGCGTAAGTAATCGCAGGCCTTCAGCCAAATGTGAAGACGCCACCGAATTTCCTCTGAGACGTTTCGGCGAGGTTCCAGCAAGGTCTGTGGGATTTGAAGTCGATAATGTAATCGGCCGACGTTTATATGACCACATTCAGCAATATGTCCGCAGTTTGAAGGCGCGCGGGAAAGGTCCTGCAACATATTGCTACATGCTGCGGGAATTTATACTGAGAGCACTTCCTTCTGAATAGATACCTCATTTCCATGAACGGCACAAGCAGTCATCCTGGCATCTATGCAGCAAGACGATTATATGCAAGGTGTGATAGAGGTAAAGCCGGATCTTCGAAGATCAACTAAAATGCATAGAGGCTGTGGTGGAAAACAGAACTTCCAGTCACCGGAACGGTATGAAATTATCATATGCCATGAAACCATCATTCAAGAGCAGTGACCCGATAGAATCAGCCCAACCGACAGCAACTGTGAGTAAGCTAAACATTTATTTGTCAATCGTAGCAGCGTTTATATAACAACTGCGAATCAGTGCAGGTGACTGTAGAGCAATAAATAGAGTAATTCAAGCATATTGTTCGGTGCTTCCGTTGTTTATAGCAAGGCCACATAGCCCCGAAAATCGAAAGTCATATCAGATGTCACAATTATATGCGACTACAGGTACAATTCATGTGCCCCGCTGAGCAATTGCCTACCGACACTAGGAGGATTACTTGTGCACATGTCAACCTTGTAGCTCAGTAATTAATACCTAAAATGCCCCTGCAGACTTTGCGGATTAGGCCCTTCAAAACGCCCGACAGTATCGGATTTTGAGAAACCTCTACGACTTCTGAAACCATGCCAAGGTCTCAAAATGAGCATGACTGGAAGAGCTTCTTCCCCAGCTCATCGCCCAGAGGCATACGGTCTGAAACAACGAGAAGGTTGACGAGTTACAAATAACCGGGAATGTGTTGCCTGGTACTGAAAGTGAAACGCCAAAACCGATTTCTCCACTTGGGTTACCTGACGGTATTGAAAGAACTCTTCGTGGGATATTTACGCCAAGAGCAGAAGACAAATCACCTGAGGCGGCTGAGTGACAGTGAAGTACACCATCTAACGCAGAAGATGTGGAGAAAACCGTTCTATGCGAAGTGTCTTAAAGAGCTTTGCACCCTTCAGCTTTGCAGCTAACGAGAAACCTAGCCGGGTGCTGAAGAATCAGTGTTGCCACTAAGTGTGTTTGAGACCAATCGAAATGTCGCTAATGAACCCAATAGACCTACAAACATATCTGCTTCGGCCATAGGCATCTCTGGGGATGTATCGCCGGCAGAATAGCAAGAAACGCAAGCAGCGCCTGGTAAAGTAATGCAAGTGATAGAGTTTCAATTCCTAATAGAAGAACCAGCGATATCAGAAACGCCCGCAAAAGCTCAATATTCAGTGAGGGCACAACTTTTAAAACAACGACTACCTTATGAATTATAGGCCGAAAAGGTTGAAATAAGCTTGAAGCCGCGGAAGACGGAACTGATTATATAGCGATACTTGAAAATGCGCCACCTAAAAAATTATAACAATTTTGAGTTGACTTCACAATGAGCATTTCAGTGCTGGCACTTAGACGAAGCACGGACAGAGCCCCTGTCAAAGATGTAGATAAAGTAGACTTCGCCCTCAAAAGGAAGAAAGGTCACGAATTTACCTATTTTGAAAAACCTGAAGGCTTATATACATATTGGCAACTGCAGCTTATTCCCTCTCCAGACAGAACTGATTTCAAAGCAGTACAGCCGATCTAATCGGTCTTTGTAGGACCCGCTGTTCGTTTAGGAATAGGTGTTCGTTCAGAAAAAGAAGAAAAAGAAATGAAATTTCGCTCGTCCAGGAATTATGCCGCAAAGAGCTGAACTACAACTTTTGCGGTCAAATTTAAATAGCCCAACACCCCAGGTTCCTCGTTAACATCTGTCCCATTGTAGATCGCTGCTCAACCCGTAGTCGAAACTGAGCAACAGACATCAGCTGATAAGTCTGAAATGGATCTGAAGGAGCTTATACTTATAGGAAATAGACCCAGTACATGACCGTTTGGTCCTGATACGACAATGCAGCTTGAAACAGATAAGGAGTGCCTTTCTATAAGCAAAAGCCACTGCTGAAGACGAAATTATAGATTACTGAAAGAATGTGAGAACAACTTCCGCTCGGAAAAGGAAGACGTGAAAACCTGTTTCTTTCTGAAGTAAATGAGAAACCCTCTGTCTCAGATACTGAGCATCAGGGAATTTCCAAAGATCAACAATGCTCCCGAATTGTTGGTAGCAACTTCTAAGGATGTAAAAAATACTGTAGAGCCAGATATGACCGAGGTGCACCACTAGCAAGCGTTACATAAAGTGGAGGGGAAAGAAAAATCTAGCAAATGAGGTGGCGAACCAAGCTAAGGAGGCAGCATTCACACCGACGTTTCAGGCCATTGGAGATATTGCCGGTTTTGGGACTTCACGGAATAGAAAAACAGGAGATACTTCCTGCAGCAGAGATGGAACAAAACGTGTCAGCCTTTTCGATGGCTCTGGTCATTGTGGAGGCGGCAGCCTGATTCTGCGAATAAAGAGATCCAGGGCCAAAAGCCCGAGCGCCTCAAGGAGAACCAGCTCTCACGGAACATTCCGTCGCCACATCGAGTGCTCTCGCATCGCCTGCTATGCAACTGTTGCTGATTGAGGCAACGTACACCAGAAACGACGGGACCTGGTTTCATCGGGGAGCCTTCGTCACAATGAAAGAATCATTTGATATTCACTGCGGACGCGATGTCAAATATCGCGCTTTCTCGTACCGTTTTCACCGAGGACCATTGTGAATAGCTAGCTAGCTCCTGCACCTGATGGAGGTTACCTAGCACCATGTTTGAGCCAAGCATGATGTTGGAAAATTTTCGACGGAATATGTCATCATCATTGCAAGATCATCTAATGCTGCTTCTTTCGCGCCGCAGGGCTTGATCGTCTTTTAATTAATTAAAGAATGATCTCCCTCCTGCCTCGGCCGTCACGGCTTCTTTTAGACGTCCTCGCAGCAGCAGATGGACTGTGATGTCCAACACACTAAATTAAACATCAGAACAAGAACACCAGCACACCTGAATGAAAACATGGGACCTGATACAGAGCGATGTTCAGAAATTTTTATTGCAACCGGCTTCCCAAACAACATGACTGCACTTCGTTGTTTGAAAATGTTAAATTATTGTTGACTAAATTCACTATCATGAAGGAACGCATAAAAGGTGCGCAATAATATACATCATTCCTGAGAAACGTTGAAAATACGGAGTTTGTTTTTGAAGCACTGAACTTTATTTACGAGGCTTAGTAACATTTACAATTCATAAGTGCGCATGACCTATATGTAGTTTACAGATATCACACGTTCTTATACATTGAAATATTATCGTTGAACCTATGTAGAAAGCTAGGTGTAAACCTTTCTGGAGAAAGAGTTGAGCTCTGCAGATGTGGATGTTGGCAAGGTTTCCAGGTACCTAGAAAAAGCCTTGCATTTCCGAAAGTATGTAGAGATGAAGCTGTGGACTCTGTGCGAGACCTGGTTTCGAATAACCTCACAGGTTGCTACAATGCTGAGATCTTTCCCACTCATCTACCTTCGGAATGGCTTGTTTTCGTTTCCATATTTGTGGCAGTTGCATCAAGTGGTCATCCACACTGCTGGATATTCGTTTTAAAGCGACATTAATTCCTGAGTTGGTCAAAATGGACTGGAATCTTTGTCTCCTTCGGCTTTGTCCCAGTCGTGTCCAGAAGGAGTCTGGAAAACCTTTCGTTATATGCTGGTCAATTGACGGCGTACAGGGTCCTAGTGGACTTGCTGAGTGCAGGCTTCGATGCTTTGAAAGTATATGGCAAGAGAAGCTCAAAGATTGAGGTTAGCGCTAGAGATAACGTACCTTGGAATATTGCCTTGATAGTGGCCTTTCATGTGCATATATTATCTTACAAACCTGGGAAAGTAGCCTCTAGGGTTATCCTAGGACTGCCGTTCTTTACTTAAGTGTCCCACAGTTAGGAAGACAAGAGTGTCGGCAGCCATGGGGGCACGTGACGTGCCCAGAGACCGACAACTCATGGTGTATCCGACTTCTACCAACCCATGAACAGGAAGGGAGGAGGAGGAGGAAAAATTTATTATATAAACTTCGTTTTCTTCCTGAGTGGAGCCCTCAGTCCAGGGGACGTCGACAGCTTTCTTAGGAATAGCATATGTCAGAAAAAGCATGGTAGATCTCTTCGCGCTACGTCGAGAACAGGTAATGAAGTCAACACGTCTGGCCAACGAAACTCACCAGGCAACGTGCGGAACACCGATGTATTCACAGTGACTGCAGCGTTCGCTAAGTGTCGCAGCTTTTAAGCCAAAAAATATGTATCAGATTGCAGCTTATCAACCCGAGAACAGTTCGCCTTGTATTTCCTTCTATGTTCTCCTTACTCTTCTTGCATTCCGTGCCCTTTAAAACGCTAAACATAAACCTCCAATGGTCTTTTGTTTGGCGCAGTACATTTCTGCAATAAGTGCACGTTTGTTTTAGATGCTTGCTGCACCAATGGTTTGAATATAGCAACCAATAAATGAGGCATGGTTTAACAGTGCAAATAACACGGACAGGCATCTTAGAAGAGAGATACCATGGAGCTGACTAGCAATTATATAGATAGAGCAGCCTGATTTTCTGGGCAAAGTACCCAGTTCCATCCAACCTGGTTCTCACTGTAAAAACTGCAGAGGGCTCACACCAGACATTGTTCACTGGGCGAAATTGTTTTCGAGCATAAATTGTACAATAGTGTGGCTAAGGATATATTTGATAATGGTAAGTGGTACCTGTTTATTGTTTCTCTTTCATTACCGTCACGCTTTTTGATGCATGAAACCAGTCCTTTCTGAATAAAAAAAAATCAGTTACTAGTCAACGCCGTGCTATCTCACTTCTACATTGCCTGCCCGTGTTAACGGGTTGTTAAGCCATTCCCATTTGCACCTAAACTAACTCGCCTAGTTTTCTGTCCTCAGGATAGCAACCAAATAGTCCAATCAAACTTCTTGGGAGTTGTTATCCTTGTCTGCCCACCTGCGAAAGCAACTAGTCCAACAGATCCCCCCCCCCCCCCCTTTACCACTTTGAATTTCCACTACCTCAGCGTTTCCAGGGTGTGCTGAGCACTTTACGGGTTTGCCCGGAAAGTTTGGTGCTCATAAAGCCTATATATTCAAAATATTCTTCTTCCCACTGATACACATGAAGCCGCGGTATTTCACTTTTCCTAGCCCTTTTAACAATATATATGTGAGTGGGTCGTCCGGCCAGCTGTTTGCAGCACGCTTGACGTCAGCATTGTCGTGAAAATGGCTATTTATATGGTTGTTTAAGTAAGAGAGCAGATGTGAACAGGTCGAGAAAACAGCTGGAGGGTTGATAAACTCGATCTTCAGGGGCTTCAGCTTCGCTGCCAGAATATGTCCATGTGCGAGGTGCATTGTTTTGCAACAAGTTATTGTTGTGGTCACCTTTTCAGGACGTTGTATATGTCAACGTCCTCTTCAGGGGGCCAACGAGGCTCTTTCAGCTTTGTAGGGTTATACTGCAGTTCCAAGGAAGAGAATATATAAAGAGTACACCATCTTTGTCTCAAAAAACGAGATTTCTTGGCGCAGGAAGGGCTCACCCGCACGTTTCGCTATCCAGCTGTTTCGTCTGGTGTTATTTGAATGTTGCAATGATTGGTTTCCTCCCAGTGCTCAAACTAACAAAACAATAAAATTTTGGCCAGAAAAAAATTGAATCCCCCTCTTGCGGCTACCGTCGCTGCTGAAGTATCTGAAGAATGAAAGATGAGAAGCACAAATGAAGGATGCCTTTTACTGTCCTACCGTATACACGGGACCCCGCACAGGCTGAAAACGATTGGCCAGAGGTTTGAAGGGAAAGTCGTCTTTTCCGCTTCCTTAAAGTTCAAAGGAATCTGTATAAAAATTAACCAGGAAGAACGTGCGTGTGAGGGAAGGCACTGTGGAGTGCGTCATATTTGGCCTTTTGTCCCATACTCGGTCGGGGTCGTTTACAAAATCCATTTTTATTGCGGCAGTGCTACGTGGGGCAAACTGGATGCCGTCTAAGGCTTTTCGAGCACAAGAGGAGTCGCTGCTTGCAGGCTCCTGGAAATGGGCCAGTCATTGCCTGAAACACAATTGTTGCCAATATTTAGGCAACACAAAAAATGTTGCCCGTGCAACTGATAGGAAAACGCGTGAAGTTGTTGATGCCTTCGTCATGATTTCGGATAAGAGTTAATACGTTCGTTGCGGTCAATTGAAGGGAAGTCGATTTCCTGCGCACTGATAAACTGTGATTACTGCCTAAGCATGTTATTCTGCTAATCCCGGAAGGGAATGAAATTTTTTATTTGTTTGATTTATTCTCTTTTCACCGTCATCGCTGCGTATTCAGGTGGTTTGATGGTTTTCTCCTGTTCATCGCCGGACCACTGTCACGTTTTCTTGTTTTCTTCATTCCGATTTCCTGGAATAAATCGTCCCTTGGTAAATTCCGTTTAATGTGCATATCCGTTTCTTTGACTAAATTCTGTACACCTAAGCAGTGCATCCTTTCAAACTATGAAATATGTGAGGAGCTGTGAATACCGCAAGAAGGGCACGTGTCTCATTTTTGTGACATTTTAGACAGAATGCCCCTTGCTTCTCTTAAGAGTCCTCTTAGAAAACAAAAATTATGATACAGTACATGTGTCTCCTCAGACCTGACATTGTCATATTGCCACGAAACCCTAAAAACTTTATCCAGCCTTATTACTCTGATTCTGGCACGTGTATCAATTCTGTATTCTTTGTTTGTTAATGCTCGATGTAATGAGACGCACCTTTATCAGTTTCTTTGTCGCGCAAGATGCGCCGAGATCTGTCTCGAAGATTACGATCACTCGTGTATGTTTCTACAATGTTCCAGGTTGTGCTAGTAGAAAGTGTAGTGCTAGTGGCACCTCCACCAGATGTCACTACGTGACATCTGGTGGAGGTGCTGCTCTCCGAGTGCCTGTTTACTCCTTCAAGGCAAGACGCCAGCCCTTTTCCTGTCATCCTGGGGGATCAGGCAACAGACCAGCGAACCAGCCACCGTCTTCAAGGGCTCCAACCAGAACACGGTATGCTGCCGGACTCCGTTCGATCTCGAAGAGCATCAACGCTGACAATGGCCCCGTAAGCCGCTCTGATTCCATGGACGACCGGACGAGGATGCGGAAAGCTGGCTCGACCTTTTCGAGCGCGTGGGAACTTTCTATGCCTGGAAAGACGAAACGAAGGTCAGGCAAGTCTACTTTTCTCTTGACGGATCTGCCCGAATATGGTTCGAAAATCATGAGGCAGCTTTGAAGGATTGGAAGATTTTTAAGAAAGAGGCTTTGACTACCTTTTCAGGTATCGTCCGAAAGGAAAGAGCCAAGGCCCTCCTTCAATCAAGACTTCAACTCCTTAACGAGCCTATCCTGTCGTACGGATGGATGGATGGAATATAGGAGCGTCTCCTTTGAAACAGGGTGGTAGCAGTAGCTATTATGCCCATTTTTCTACCTATATATAATTTCTGTTTTAAATTGGTTAGCTATACCGTAGTTCTATTTATTAAATTTTTATTTCTACGTTACTAGCATTGTCACTTTTATGCTTTAAAGTCACCAATCTTCCAGTCGATTTTTGCCAGCTTCCACCACCGGTTTATTCACCCGGCCACTGGTATCTCTAAACCCCAGAGCTTCGCCTCTATCGACTTCAGGATGGATACCATTACATTCAAGTATAATATTGCCACCTAGCGTTGTCAGGTGGCGCATGACTGAGGTGTGAAAGGAGGACGAAGTTGAAGAGGACGACGAAGTGTCGCTTGCACGTTTGCGTCTGTGCTGCTGTGTTGTTGTGTCTGGGCTACCCCCTGCTATCATTGGTATCCTTAGTCACCGTGTACGTGACATTCTGGTGGAGCTGCTGGGTAAAACGATCGCCTATGCAAGAATCTCCATCTACAAGACGTCGCGCCAGCCCTGTACCATTGGACACCCCCGTGCATCGCTCCAGTCGACGGCTCCAGGGACTGTCTCCGGAGTTTCAGCCATCACCCGCCGCCATGACATCTAGTGCTCCTACTCAGCAGGTGATGGGCGTCGCACCGGCCTGTAACTACACCTTGCAGGCCCCTCTGGTACCGAAGTCTTTCCATGGGGACCTCTTTGAGGATGTGGAGGACTGGTTCCTTCAGTTTGAACGTGTCGCTGCTTTCAACCAGTGGGACGATGCTGCCAAACTAAGGAACGTCTACTTCAGCCTTGAGGACGGCGCCCGTATCTGGTTCGAGAACCGAGAGCAAGTATTAACGTCGTTGCGGGGATTCCGTCGTCAGCTGCTCGAGGCTTACACTAGCGCAGATCGTCGCGAGCATGCAGCACGTGCCATTCACTCTCGCATCCAAAGGCCGAATGAGAGTGTCCAAGCGTACGTCGAGGACATGACGCGCCTCTTCAGGCGAGCCGATCCCGCCATGTCCGAGGACAAAAAGGTCAGGCACTTGATGCAGGGTTTGAAAGAGCAGCTGTTCGCAGGCCTTGTGCGAAACCCACCGTCGACTGTAAACGGATTCTTTGCGGAGGCCACCACAATGGAAAAGATGCTACACCAACGTGCCGTGGCTTATGACCGACCTTTTCATACAAGCACAATCGCGGAATCATTTGCATCTTTATAGCGACATCCCGATGCATTGCGCGAACTGATTCGCAGCGTCGTGCGCGAAGAACTAAGCAAGTTCTGGAGCCCTCTGCAGCAATCGCCAACTTCCGTTTCTGCTATAGTGCGGGAGGAGGTGCGGCAGACAGTCAAGAACCCTCTTTCGCCTGTAGTTCCGAGCCCGCCATTGCTGTCGGGGACCGACAATCGTCCCACATATGCGGAAGTTCTGCAGAGTCAGGCTCCCCCTTCACCACCGCCCATTCTCGCGTCACCTACAGTTCCGCTGCCCTCGGTGCAGCCAGTGCAGAACTTCGACAATCGTCCGCTGCCCCGGCGCAAAGCCGACATTTGGCGCACGCCTGACCGCCGTCCGCTTTGCTTCCACTGCGGTGAACTAGGACATCTCTACCGGGATTGTCCATATCGACGCCTCGGTCTCCACGGCTTCCGCATCGACTCGCCTCCTCCCCGGTTTGGTCAACGACCCCGAGTTATTGAGGAGTACCTGGAGGAGCAGCGTTCTTCATCTCGTTCGCAGCGTCAGCCCCGCTCCCCTTCGCCAAGGCGCTCCTCCTCGTTCACCCACGGTTCATCGCGAGAGGACCAAGGCCGCTCGTCTAGCCCTCATCGGGAAAACTGAAAACAGCGACCTTCGGGGGCGAGGCCGCTGGTAGTCGCTGCGTTGAAGACCTCCCGTCGTCGCCGCTTCGATCCGACCGCGAGCTGCTGGTACCGTCACCTAGGGAAGCAAAAAGCGTTTCTCTGGACATTCCGGTTATTTTAGACGGTCGCACTACGGTCAATGCATTAGTGGACACCGGTGCCGATTATTCAATTTTGAGTGGTCGCATGGCGACTGCTTTGCTCACTGCTTGGCCAGGTGTGTACCTCCGAACCGCCGGCGGTCATATAGTTACTCCAAAGGGGATGTGCACGGCTCGCATTCAGATTAACGGACGTACGTTCGTCGTTAGTTGCGTTGTTTTGTGTGACTGCTCCCGTGACCTTATTCTCGGCATTGACTTTCTGCGGGAGTACGGAGCAGTTATCGACCTGCGAAATAGAGTCGTTACGTTTTCGATGGGACAATCTACCGAACAAGATAGTAGCAGTCCTTGCAATACCGCACTTCGTGTTTCCGCTGAGAGCGTCTCGCTGCCGCCGCGAAGCAGTGCTCTTGTGGAAGTTACCTGTGACGATTTCCGTACCGGTGATGCTGTAGCGGAGGCGAACCATACACTCCTGCTTGCTCATGGCATTTGCGCTCCCCGAAGTTTATTGTCGTTTCACAATGGCCGGGCTGCACTCCTTGTCACAAATTTTTCTAATGAGCACCGACACTAGTTCCCGGGGACTGCTATCGCTTTTGCTGACCATGTTGCGCACGATCCGGTCTGTTTTGCATCCACGGCAGTAGAAACTAACGAGCCATCTCTTGACAACATCGACATTAACTGTCACTTGTCAAATGAGAAACGGCGGGCCTTAGAGCAACTGCTGCTAGACTTCAAGCACTGCTTTGCTTCTTCCTCGAAGGTTCGTCAAACGCCCATCACACAACATCGCATCATTACTTATGACGACGCTCGCCCAATACGACAGCAGCCTTATCGTGTGTCTGCCAAAGAACGAGAAGTGATCCAGACGCAGGTTCAGGAGATGCTGGATGATGGTGTTGTGCAGCCTTAACAAAGTCCGTGGTCTTCACCAGTAGTCCTGGTCAAAAAGAAAGACGGCACTCTTCGATTTTGCGTCGACTATCGCAAATTGAATAATGTGACAAAGAAAGATGTATACCCGTTGCCGCGCATCGATGACTCACTGGACAGATTGCTACGTGCGAAGTATTTTTCATCTATTGATTTAAAAAACGGCTATTGGCAAATCGAAGTAGACGAAAGAGACCGAGAAAAAACCGCATTTGTCACTCCAGATGGCCTATATGAATTCAAAGTACTCCCATTTGGATTGTGCTCTGCCCCAGCTACATTCCAAAGGATGATGGTCACCGTCCTCACTGGCCTCAAGTGGCAGATCTGTCTTGTGTACTTGGACGACGTAGTTGTTTTTTCCGAAACATTTGATCAACACCTCGAACGCCTTCGAGCTGTCCTGGAAGCCCTCCGTTCTGCTGATCTGACGCTGAAGCCCCAGAAATGCCACTTCGGGTATACAGAACTCAGGTTCCTCGGCCATGTTGTAAGCGCTGATGGGGTGCGCCCGGATCCCGATAAGACTGCTGCCGTCGCACGATTTCCCGTTCCAGCTAATAAGAAGGCTGTTCAGCGCTTCCTCGGCCTGTGCGCATATTATCGCCGTTTCATTGCGGACTTTTCTCAGATCGCAGAACCTCTGACGCGCCTTACAAGGAAGGACACCTCCTTTGTGTGGAACTCTGAGCAGCAGATGGCCTTCTCTTTGCTTCGGGAGCGCCTTCAAACATCCCCTGTTCTGACGCACTTCGATGAAGCGGCTGACACTGAGGTGCACACTGACGCCAGTAGTATCGGTCTTGGCGCGGTCCTTGTTCAGCATCAAGACGGGTTTGAGCGAGTAATAGCCTATGCTAGCCGCACTCTCTCTCGTGCCGAAATGAACTATTCCACCACAGAAAAGGAATCGGTCGTATGGGCTACTATGAAGTTTCGCCCCTATCTTTACGGCCGGCCATTTAAAGTCGTCACCGACCATCATTGTTTGTGCTGGCTGGCAAATCTGCGAGACCCATCTGGACGACTTGCACGCTGGAGTTTACGGCTTCAGGAGTTTGACATAACCATCGTTTACAAGTCCGGCCGCAAACACGAAGACGCCGACACGCTGTCACGAGCACCCGTTGACACTGGCGATACTACAGCCGATGACGATAGTGGTTTTCTAGGAGCCCTCAGCGCATCTGAACTCAGGGATCGACAAAGAGCTGATCCAGACATCCTTCCACCCATCGATTATCTGGAAGGGCGTGATACGACCCTGCCTCGACACCTATCTCGGCACCTTGGTTCCTTTTGCATACGGCAAGGCGTCTTGTATAAAAGAAACTCCCAGGGCCAAGACAGAACTTACCTTCTGGTAGTGCCATGCGAGCTCCGTGAGGATATTCTACTTGCTTGCTATGATGAACCAACGTCTGGTCATTTGGGTTGCTCACGGACTCTTGCTCGAGTGCGCAACATGTATTACTGGCCAGGACTCTCCGCAGCTGTGAAACGCTATGTACGAAGCTGTCGCGAATGCCAGCGCCGTAAAACACCGGCCCAGAAGCCTGCCGGATTTCTCAAGCCCGTTAAGGTACCCCGCATTCCGTTCGACCAAATTGGAATGGATCTCCTTGGCCCTTTCCTTTTGTCGCAGGCCGGAAACAAATGGATAGTAGTCGCTACTGACTACCTGACTCGATACGCTGAGACAAAGGCAATCCCTCATGCCGCAGCTTCCGAAGTAGCAGAGTTTTTTATGCCCAACATAGTCTTGCGGCATGGCGCCCCTTCTTACGTCATTACCGACAGAGGGACAGCTTTCACTTCACAGCTGATCGACCGCATATTGGAGCTGAGTTGCATGACCCATCGCAAGACCACAGCGTACCATTCACAAAGCAATGGCCTTACAGAAAGATTGAATAAGACGATTGCGGACATGTTGGCAATGTACGTCGATGTGCAGCACAAGACCTGAGACGAGGTGCTGCCGTACGTCACATTCGCCTATAATACAGCCTTACAAGAGACAACGCGCTTCACACCATTTCGACTTGTTTACGGACGCGAAGTTCAGAGCATGCTCGATTCCATGCCCCCGTGCCCAGATAATGACCAGCTATCCTCAGATGCCCAGCAATATGCCATCCGCGCTGAGGAAGCCCGCCAGCTCGCCCGTGTGCACATTGGGCAGCAGCAGACCACTGACGCGCACCGTTACAACCTCCGGCACCGCCAGGTTGACTACAAGCCTGGAGACCAAGTCTGGGTATGGACACCAGTTCGCCGTCGAGGCTTGTCAGAGAAACTCCTTTCCCGCTACTTCGGGCCGTACAAAGTGTTGCGCCGTGTGAGTGACCTCAGTTATGAAGTTATCCCAGACGGTGCCACACAACCAAAACGTCGAAAGCACAGCTCGGACATTGTGCACATTGTGCGACTGAAGCCTTACTACCACCGATAGCGTATGGCCACCCGCTGTGACTACTCTCTTGCTTTTCACACCCTTTTTACCGGCCCTTCTCATTTTTTTTTGGAAGGAGGGGATAATGCCACCTAGCGTTGCCAGGTGGCGCATGACTGAGGTGTGAAAGGAGGACGAAGTTGAAGAGGACGACGAAGTGTCGCTTGCACGTTTGCGTCTGGGCTGCTGTGTTGTTGTGTCTGGGCTACCCCCTGCTATCATTGGTATCCTTAGTCACCGTGTACGTGACAATATGGTCAATTGCTTCACTAGAGTTACCACATACAGCACATGCGTTATCTTCATTGTTAAAATCCTTTTGGAGCTGCGTGTTCTAAGGCACCCTGATCTAGCTTCAAAACGTAGGGCACTGCCTCTTTTGTTATCAAAGAAAGCTTCCTTCCTGATCTGACTTTTCCACTTTCGGAATATTTCCACACTGTTTCTTTTCCATCGAATTTATCCAATTTTTTTTTCACCTCTTGCTTAACGCTCTTTATTTCTTCGTCCTTTTGACCAGCATACTTATCGGTTAGTTTCCTGGTTCTTTTCCTCCATTGTGAGTCAACGCGTTTTAGTTATAGGTATTTAAATACTTTAGCTGCCCATCTGTTAATATCCAATTTCCTCAGGCGTTCCTCATAGAATATTTTACTCTGAGCTACCCGTACTTCGAAAGATGCCCAGCCTACATCTCCCTGCACTGCCTCATTTGTGGTTTTGCCGTGGGCACCTAGTGCCAATCGTCTGACGGCTCTATGAATAATTTCTAATGTCGACTGTACCTCTCATTTTAGGCACAAAACCGCACTTCCGAAAGTAAGTCCGGCCACCATAATCACTTTTAAAATACCCCTCAAAACCCCATACCTGTTGTATCTCAACAATGCCCAATGCGTCATTATCCCGGCATTACTTCGCCTTTTGGCCTTAAGTGATTGCTCATGCTTTCCAATGTATGCCAATCCTTTGTTTACCCATACCCCGAGATATTTGTATTCTGCTACTCTGGGTATTTTATGGCCTTGCATTTTAAGATGTTGATCAGTTGAGCCGTTGAAAGGCATTAGACCAGACTTAACTGTGCTAAAAATGAAGCCAAGAGCGCCCGCTTCGTCTCCGCAATACTTAACTAACGTTTGCAATTCTTCCAGACTCTCAGCTAGCAGCACAATATTGTCTGCATAGATCAAAGCGGGGAGGCGCTGCTCTACCGCCTTTTCACCTAATCTATATGACAGGTTAAAACCCAGGTTACTTTCTTGTATCCTCCGTTCCAGGTTTATAATATAAAGCATGGACCGCAGCGGTGATAGAGGACAACCTTGTCTTATTCCTTTACATACCTTGACAGCTTCCGTACTTCTTATCCCTTCCCATGTAATTTCTACTTTGTTATCCCGGTATATGTCCTGTAGGAACTGAGTTATCTCATAACCGATAACTTCTTTTAATATATTCCACAGGATTTTCCTTTTTACGTTGTCGTACGCCCCGTTTATGTCCAGAAAGGCCAAATACAAAGGTCTATTTTCCTCTCTAGATATTTGGATGCATTGGGTGAGCACGAACAGGCTATCATCAAAGCGCCTACCATTTCTAAAGCCGTTCTGAAGTTCTCCGTGTATCTTGGTTACTTTGTATACGCATGCTTGTACCTTTAATTTCACCGCCTGCATGGCCAACCTGTACATGGTAATCGGCGTGTAGGACTTTATGTTTATGCTTTCTCTTTTCCCTTTATAAATCAAGTTCATTTTACTCTGCCGCCAGCTGTCCGGAATTTGCTTATTCCTTATGACTGTTTCCAACGCTTTTAACGTTTCCTTACTTCTTGGACCAAGTTCATTAATCAGCTTAATCAGAATTCCATCTATTCCTGTAGATGTGTTTTTAGAAATGTTTTTTTCTGCCTTTTTCCAGTTTAGATTGGTCAGCTCTAAGCTGCTTTGTATTCTGCTATTTTGTGTTCCTTCGTGATTTGCGGAGATTACCCTACAGTAGCTCTTAAATTACTCGGCTATAACTGATGTAATGTAGTTCACTGTGTTGGCTCCATTTAAACAATTTCCCTGATTATCTTGCTTCTGGTCCTGCTTTGTTTGATTCTTTGTACCTAGCCAGCTTATATGGTTCAAAAATTTCCTTGATCCACCTCTAGAGGCATCGTGTATGTCAGCCATCCAGCGATCAGTGGACTGCTTTATTTTACTTTAGCCGAGGACCTGTACATCAAGTTTCTTTTGTGGATACGATTCCCATTTTTTGATCGATTTCCTCCTGAGATACTGTGCTTTCTTTGCCGCTCGGTCTTCCTTGAAGCTGCCCGTCGTTGTTCAATGGCTTCCCTGATTTCCTTATTCCACCAGCTTCGTGGCTTCTTTCCATTCCAGCGGTTTGCTACTTTAACCTACTTAATTTTCCTCCTTATGAGTAGTTCTACCTGTTCATAATCCCAGTCTTCCATGGGGCTTTTCTCTATTGCTTCCTCTATTTCTGCTGCTATCTTGTCTATTTGATCGTCGTTTATTTTGCGTTTACTTTTTGTCTAAGTTCCATTTCTCTTTTCATCAAGGGCTTCATCTGCAGACTGATACGTTCATGATCCCTTCCCAGAGTATATTCCTATTCATCGTCTATTTCCGTTTTTTTGACCTTGCTATAAATTCCCTGCGACATTAGACTGTAGTCAATGGTTGTCTGCCTTTTGCGGAATTCCCACGTGATTAGGCCGTTGAGGAGATGAAGCGCCTCCTTCGCCGCGCTGACCTTAACATGACCGAAGGTGAGAAAATGAATTTTTTAATTCGAGAAGTTAGAGTCTCTTTTTGCTGGGCTTGTCAGGAACCCACCAAAAATCGTGGTGTAATTTGAAACGGAAGCGTTTACCATCGAGAAGACATTGTACACCCGGATACGCTACTACGCGCGACCACTTCATCACTTCAACCGGACTACTCAAGCCGCTGCCCTAGCGTATCTACAAGCGGAGAGAACGTTCGGGACCTCATCCGGGAGATCGTGCGAGAGGAGCTCCGTTGATTGCTGCCATCATCGCAACAACCCCAGGTGGCGATGCTCGCGGACGTCGTCCGTGAAGAAGTCCAGCAGGTACTGGGCGTTCCTCAAGCGATGGGTCCGACGGCTCCAGTGCAAGAGGCAGCGCGGTGAACTATGCTGCTGCATTACGTCGTCCTGCGCCCCGACATCACTTTCCAAGCCCTCGCCGCTACCGCCACATTCCTGAAAACCGCCACTTGGCCTCCGCAAGCCAAGCCTATTAACGACCCCAAATCCCCAGGAAGTGCGATGCCTGGTTGACTGCGAACAACTGACCATTATGCTTCCACAGCAGTGAGGGCGGCCACATTCTACGCCATTACCTGTACAAACAATTCGGCCTCAGTGGTTTTGCCGTCGACGTCCCATGACTCCGTCCTGGCGAGCGACCACAGGAAATCGACAACTTCTTGCGCAGGGGAGAGCACGCGTTGCCATGACATCTGTCACGCTCCCCATCGTGATACAATTCCCGATTTGCGTCCCCAGGCAACGGGTACGTGCAGAGACGGTCCCCAAGCTCCCGTAGGGGAAACTGAAACCAGCAACCTTTGGAGGTCAGGTTGCTAAAGGGAGATCTAATGAAGATCCTCCACCGCCGACGACGACTAACTGTGCTGCAACAATACCTCCCCGATACGCACGACGAGGACATCGACGACGACGCGACCATGCGTTAAACTAACACCATTGCCCAGTGAAGTGACAACAGTGTGTCCTGGCCGCGACCTGAGCAAACAACAAAGTAGAGATCGAACACCGAAGTCATCATGCAATACGAGGGCACAAACCAGTGGTCTCGCCATTACTGTCGATGGACGCATGGTTACCGCCTTAGTAGACACCGGAGCCGACTACTCTGTCATCAGTGGAGCTTTCACTGCCCAGCTCAAGAAAGTGACGCCCACTTGGGATGGCCCGCTATTCCGCATCACTGGTGGTAACTTTATTACGCCGTCGGGGCGATCCATCGCAAGGGTTAAAGTAAATGGACGTGCCTACCCTACCAGCTTCGTTGTCCTATAGCAGTGTTCTCGTGATTTGAATATAGGCATGAATTTTCTGAACGAACATCGGGCAATCATCGATCTCCGATTCAAGCTCATCAAGCTCTCGACGGAAAAAGCCATACCTGCTACAAGAACTTTGACACATCACGTCGCTCGCAACGTCCTCGACGGCGAATTGACCGTACCGCCCCGATCAAGCGTCATCGTCCCTGTGGGTACAGAAGACGTCGATCTCGCGGAAGGGGTTGTCGAAGGAAACTCTGAGCTGTTACTGGATAGAAGACTTGGAGTCCCAAAAGACGTCGCCCATTTCCGTCATGGGCAAGCTCAAGTGCTCGTCACAAACTTCACCAAAGATTACCGACCCCTGAACAAGGGCATGACGATTGCTTTCCTTGATGAGCTAGCGGATACCCGAGAAGTCTTCACCCTCCCCAGCCAACTTGAAGACTATGCACCCAACCGAGCCAAGCAGCCCGATTTCGACAGCAACCCAGCGCTCCCCCGAGACAGACAAGACCAGATTCGTAAGCTTTTTGAAAGCTACGGCGAGTGCTTTTCTACAGCATGGAAGGTGCGGCAAACTCCGTTGGCAAAGCATAGCATCCTCACGGACGAACACGCTCGACCGCTCGGTCAAAGCCCCTACAGTGTATCACCGCTTCACCGCCAGGCCATACGCGATCAAGTTGGGGAAATGCTGCGTGATAACGTGATCCAGCAATCGAACAGCTCCTGGGCGGCACCAGTCGTTTTGGTAAAGAAGAAAGATGGCACACTTGGCTTCTGCGTTGATTACCGCCGCTTGAATAGCATAACGAAGAAGGATGTCTACCCGCTTCCCTGCATCGATGGCACACTGGACCGGCTCTGTAACGCTAAGACTTCTCGTTGATGGACCTGAAGAGCGGGTACTGGCAAATTGAGGGTGACGAAAGAGACCGCGAGAAGACCGCGTTTATTAGGCCAGACAGCCTCTTCGAGCTCAAAGTAATGTCATTCGGCCTCTGCTCTGCACCAGTGTCGTTCCAGCGTGTAATGGAAACCGTTTTGGCTGGCTTGAAGTGGCAGATTTGTCTAGTGTACTTAGACGACGTTGTCTTCTTCTCTTCGAACTTTGAAGACCATAGAAGGCTTCGAACAGTACTTGACGCAATCAAGTCCTCAGGCTTAACTTTGAAAGCTGCAAAGTGTCCCTTCGCCTACGAAGAAATGTGTTTGGGTCATATCGTCAGCAATAGAGAGTTCGCCCCGACCCACTGAAAACATCTGCGGTCGCACAGTTTCCATGTTCCGGTGACAAGATAGCGTGCGCCGATTCCTCGGACTAGGCGTGTATTACCGACTGTTCGTCAATAACTTTTTGCGCGTCGCCGAACTTTGACGTAGCTTACAGAGCCGACGTGCCATTTCAATGCGAAGCCTCACAAACGGAAGCATTCGAGGGACTTAAGCGCCAGCTACAGTCCCCTCCTGTGCTAGGCTACTTTGATGAAAACGCCGAAACCGAGATACATACTGACGCGAGCAGTCTGCGGCTAGGCGCCGTTCTCTGTCAGACGAATGCTGGATAAGAGAAAGTAATCGCTTACGCTAGCAGGTCCTTCTCGAAAGCCGAAGCCAATTACTAGACGCCGCAGAAGGAGTGCCTCGCGATCGTCTGGGCCACTTCAAAGTTCCGCCCGTACTTATACGGCCGACCATTCAAGGCGGTAAGCGATCATCACGCACTCTGCTGGCTGGCAAGACCCCTCCAGCCGCCTTGCCAGATGGAGCCTGCGTCTTCAGGAATTCGACGTCACAGTCGCCTACAAGTCAGGCCGCGCGCACTCCGATGCAGACTACTTGTCATGAGCCCTCGTTGATGTGCCGGCGAAAGAGGACGACGAAGACGCCTTTTTAGGACCGGTAAGCGGCAGCAGTTTCGCAGAACAACAGCGATCAGATCCTGAGCTGAGAGCGCTGGTCGAGTACTTAGATGGAAAGACCGCTTCCCCTCCTGCAGTGTTCAGGCGTCGTTCATCATCGTTCACGGTAAACAATAGCCTCCTTGTGAAGAAGAACTTCACACCTAACAGGACCGCGCAGCTTCTTGTTGTGCCTGAATGCCTCCTACAAGAACGTCTGGAGGCGTTGCACGATGAGCCCACAGCAGGCCATCTCGGGCTTGCGCGCTCGTTGCTTCGAATCCAGGAGAAGTACTACTGACTGCGACTGCCTGCCGAAGTTGTCCACTACGTGAAGCCGTGTCATGAGTGCCAACGATGCAAGATTCCTCGATCAGACCAGCGGACCTACTGAACCCGATTCAGCCCCAACCCTGCCTTTTCAACAAATTGGGATGGATCTCCTTGGACTCTTTCCATCTTCATCTATGGGTAACAACTGGATCATTGTAGGCACTGACTACCTTACCTGTTAGGCCGAAGCAAAAGCACTACCCAATGGTACCGCGGCAGAAGTCGCCAAATTGTTTGTAGAACAAATTCTCTTGCGACACGGCGCCCTAGAAATGCTCATCACGGACAGGGGAACGGCGTTTACGGCAGAGTTGACGCAAGCATCCTAGAATACAGTCATACAAGCCATCGATGAACAAATGCGTACCATCCCCCGACAAATTGACTTACGCAGCGTCCGAACAAAACGATCGCGGACATGATCGTCATGTACGTCGACGCTGAACACAAGACCTGGAACGCCATCTTGACGTAAGTGATGTTCGCGTATCACACGGCAGTCCAGGAGACGACCAGACTGACCCCGTTCAAACTTGTGTGCGGCCAACGACGCCGCTCGACGCAATGCTGCCGCACGTAACCAACGAGGACAACCTTGATGTCGCCGCATACCGGCAGCATGCAGAGGAAGCCCGACGACTCGCATGGCTGCGTATTAGAGACCAACAGCGCACCGACACCCAACGATACAACTTGCGACGACGCCACACAGAGTACAATCCAGGAGACGCAGTGTTGGGTTTCGACTCCAGTTCGCCGCCGTGGACAAAGTGAAAAGGTACTGCATCGATACTGTGGGCCATACAAAACCCTTCGCCTCGTCGAACAACTCGACTATGAAGTCATACCCGACGGTATACGACAGCATCACAACGGCGATGCTCGCACCCAGACATCGTTCATGTTGTTCGCCCGAAGCCTCATTACGCGCGTTAAAGAGTCCATGGTGTTTAAACTTTTAATGTTTATGCTTAAGTTGCTTTGATATTTTGGAACATCGAGGCGATGTTTAAGGGGGGAGTAATGCCACGAAACCTCAAAAGCAGTATTCGTTGTTTTTTTAGCAGCGGCCGGCATGCAGCCTTATCGCTCTGATTCTGGCACGCGTATCAATTCTGTATTCTTTGTTAATGCTTGATGTCGCTAGACGCACCTTTATCAGCTCCTTTGTCGCATAAGATGTACCGAGATCTGTCTTGAAGATTCCGCGGCTCGCGTATGTTTTTACAATGTTCTAGGATATGCTAGGGACAGTTTGCGACGTTATCTAGATGGTTCTGAGCCATCTTTAAACGGAGCGTTGATGTGTGCGACAGGCATTCTTTGTTCGACGATCGATGAGCACGTTTGATGCTATCGCCTCCGCCGAGTTGCTTAGTGCTTTTGCGGGCGCACGTCAGCCTAATAAAGAGTTAAGTTTAGTACTATCAAGCCTGGGTCTTCTTTTTGTGTCTACGGCCTTGTCACCACTACGTGACAATATGTTTTGCGATCTCATGTCCTGCTTAATAATAAAATTAAAAATATGAATTAAGAGGCCCATATTTGAGCAGGGAGATAACTGTATCAAACTCATCTCGTTTGAAATTTGTTTCACATCTGAAGAGTAAGGGACACATCCAGAAGCATCTGAGCACCCCATGGTACCCGTTCAGTCTCTAGTATTAGGCTGGTAAACTAATGTCTGTCAGTGATCTTGCATTCGTGTTACGCGATTTGTCTCCGGCCCTTGTGTATACTTGAGTTTTTCAAAAATCTCATAATTAATTGTTCATTTCCTTACGCACAGTGCCCTCTTCATTTCTTATAAAATGGCAGCTTTCATTTTAATTAGCATTTTTTGTTTGGCTTTGTGAATTCAGATTGTACTTTTCGTTGGCCTTCACGTTTTCACACACTAGAATAGTACCTGTGAGGCTCAGCAGTTGTAAAAGTCCCTCTAAGATATGATGTTACATTTCAATATTAATCTGACGATGGCTTTGAAGGCTATTCCATATTATTGCCATTTTGCTGTAAATGTTTATTTACGGTCAATATATTTTATTTATTTATTTATTTTTTCATAGTGCCGGCATAGGCCAAGGCAGGAGTTGCATTGTGCGAGTTCGGGTGGTATCAACGCTTTCTGCACATAACATACAACGAAAACAAACAAATGACAAAACTCTTTGACCGTCAACAAATTTGGCACATAACAGACGGCATGTGATATAAGAAACTATAGGGAGAGACAAGTGAAAGGTGCTCAAAACTTGAGTCGTAGAAAAACATCTCATTACGGTCCTGACTACTTTGGCTACTGTAGAGATCTGTATAGAACTCCTCGGCTACTTTGACTATCTTGTCCATATTAGTGATGACATTGCCCGCCTTGTCCCTTATCGCATACATCTGGTTTTTGCCTATGCCCAATTTCTTCTTTACCGCTTTAAGGCTTCCCCCGTTCTGTAAAAAAAAGAATATAGCCCTAAAAATCTCCGACGCTCCTTCACTGATTTTGGAACTGCAAAGTTGGTTACGGCCTCAACTTCTCAGTATCCGAACACCATCCTTATCGACCATGTGATCAAGAACAATTGTTCGGCGTTCGCCAAAGTGGCATTTTGTACAATTGAAGACGAGACCTGCTCATTCAGTAGAGTCAGATACAATGGCGAGGCCGGTATTCTCACGTAGTGGTGTCAAGGCCGTTGACACCAAAAGAAGACACAGGCTTGATGGTAGTGAAATTAACTCTTTATTAGGCTGACTTGCGCCCGCAAAAGAACTAAGCAACTCGGCGGCGGTGATAGAAAGAGAAGTTTATTTGGTACCTTGAACGTACATTTGAACCCACAGACGATCGTGGGTGCGATGTTTATACAGTCGTCAATAATACACGCTATTCACTGTGCTCAAACAAAGGGTAATAATAACCGTAGCCAAAGCTGTCCGTATGGCCTCTCTTCGCTTAAAGGAAATAAAACTCACACGCACATCAAGGTGTGGAAACTATCCCCCAAAAGAAAAGGCCGTTTGACAGGGCGACCGATTACATCCCATAAAGGCGCAATATAAGCTTGAATACTGCGCCTACTCAAGACCTCGGGTGCAAGCTTAAGAAAGGGGGGGGGAAAGGGGATACGAGGCTCGCAGGCTAGTACAGCAAGGCCGGCATCTTCAGCCTGTTGTCACCTACAACAAAGAAGCGCGTATGCCAACGCCGCAGAAACCGCGCCTCACCATCTCTTTCTAGCTGATCAGACAAGTACTTCCAGATGACGAGGCGCAGATTCCGCAGCGCCGGGTACATTGCGCGAGCAGGAGTCCGACGTGCCTCAGCGAGGCAGCGACGCCGCCACAGTACATACATGGTGGCGGCGACAACTAAACGTGGAAAAAGGCCACGCTGGCGTCTTGTGCCAGGGCCTACGCGAACTCTAAACATGCGCTGCACGAGGCGCCACATGGTGCGTGCAACAACACATTCAAAGAAAACATGCTGCAACGTTTCTACGCCACCGCAATTGGCGCATCTATCGTTGGGTACCACGCCCCACCTGGCGAGGCGCTGGCGCGTGGGAAGAACCCCCCAGCGCCTGTTCCACTCAAAATCTACAACTTCATTGGGCATTCGGCCTGTCGCCAATGCCCGCCATTTGGAGATGGCTGTCATCCGGATTTCATCCGGTGTAAGGCGTGCACACGCGATTTGTTCGCTAATCTGAATGGGTGGCGTGTCTGTAAGGCTCGCATCAGGTAAGTCGGCGTCTAACGCCTCTTTCATTCCCGCGACAGCGCGATAGAAAGAGGACGGCCTCTCTGCTTGGGGGCCTACATGCCTTCCAGGGTTGAAAGCCCGAAGTGCCGTGCTTAACCAGTAGACGAGTAGTGAGCGTCCTGGGTAAGACTCCCTTGTGAGAAGGGAACCCACTAACCTCACTGCCAGCACCCGCGACACAGTAGGGATGCACGGCAATCCAAGGCCTCCCCTGTTTGTCGGCAGTGTTAACAAGTGACGGGCAACCAACGCAGTCCGGCTGTCCCACACAAAGGCGCCTACAAGAGACGCGAGGCGGCCCGCTGTACGGCGCGGAATTATTGCGACGCGTGCCACATAAAAAGCGAAAGCGCACACACGAGTTTTCACAACCGTGGCTTTTGCCCTTAGTGAGAGGCTGAAAAGTGCGGCCTCCGAAAGAGCGCGTGTTGCTCGCAACACAACCTCTTCCCAAGTACGGGAAGAAACTCCACTTGTTTCGAACAATATCCCCAACACAGGGACTGCGGCCACAAAGTTCACCGCCACAGGCAGTGGATCTCTGAAAGACCCAAAGCGCAGCGCCTGGCTTTTACTAGGGTTGAGCTGTGCACCTGACAGAAGAGCGTATTGGTCAAAGGTGGATAGGAAGACTCGGAAGCTCTCGCTGTCCCGAACGAAAACACAGATATCATCCGCATACGCTGAAACCACTAGCGTTTCCTGTCCTACCATTGGGAAGCCCCGAATTCGTTTGTCGGCGACTACTTTACGCAGAAAAGGATCCAGAGCAAGCACGAAAAGGGCCGGTGAGAGCGGGCACCCTTGTCTTACCCCTCGTGTTACCGCAAAACTGCCTGCGATGGTGCCATTGAGGACGAGTTGGCTGGTTAAACCATTATATAGTGATCTTATGAGTCGTACAAATTCAGTCGATAAGCCAAAGCAACTAAGCACATTAAAGAGATAGCTGTGATCTACGTTATCAAAAGCCTTCGCCTGGTCTAAAGCAACGAATATACCACTGACATTTTTGGCATTTGCGTAAGCGAATACATCTCTCGTTAACGTAAGGGAGGCAAACACCGACCTACCAGGTACCGCGCAGGACTGGTAAGGGCTTACCAGGTCCTCTAAGTAGGCTCGCAGCCTTCTGACAAGTAGAGTGGCAATCAGTTTATAATCAGTGTTCAGGAGGGTAACTGGTCGCCAAGACGCTGGGCTTGATGGTGTGAAGCCGTCCTTTAGGAGCAAGATGATGCGCCCAGCGTTAAACGAGGGTGGTTTCGTGCCATTTGAAAGAAAACCGTTTACAAGCTTAAGAAGCAAACCTCCGATGATGTCGAAAAAGGTGGTGTAAAAACCTGCCACTATCCCATCTGGACCAGGCGCAGTTGACTGATTCATGGCCCCTAAAGCGTCGCGCACCTCCTCCATAGTAGCTGGAGATGTAAGTGCCACGCGTGCCTCTTCAGGAACCTGAGGGAGGGGCCCGCAGAAGGAGCTGACAGCTTCTTCATAGCCTTCGCGTTGGTCGACGCCCTGGGAAGAAAACAGGGCAGCAAAATGGCTGCAAAAGATGCGCTGGATATCGGCTTCATCTGAAGAGGGAGTACCATCTTCCAAGATTACTTCATCCACTTGCGGTGGCCGAACTTTAGACTGACCTTGCGAGCGCGCGTAACCAATGTCAGCTGTGTCAACAAGGGGAATGCGTGAACCTGCTGCCATACGTGATGAGCGGGAGCTGTTCTCAAGGATGCGATGATACCGAGTGCGCAGTGTATCAAGATACTCTCTCATTGCGAAAGTTAACTCGCCGCCATCGCGTACAATCCGCATACGTCTGAGGACGTCATTGAGCGCCGTAGTAACACGGACGCGCCGCGCTTTCCCCGTGAGCACGAGAATGTCTCGCCATCGTGACTTGAGGGTATCCCAGCCTGTGGGAGTCCAGTCAGTCACATCCGCTACCAATGCCCGCAGTTCCGCGCGAATCGTAGTAATGCACTCATCATCATGCAGTATGGATGCGTCCATTCGCCACATTAGTGGGCTGTTGGAGCGTCCAGGCGCCCCCTGTAGAGTGACCATTACTGGGAGATGGTCGCTAATATTTCCGACCGCTGCAGGAAAGGGCAGCACCTCACACTCAAGCAAATTGGCCAGCAGGGTAGAGGGGACGTAAACTCGGTCTAGCCGGCTAGCACTCCGACCCCTAGTGCGCGTTGCCACAAAATTGTCCCCATGTAGTGCGACCCATGTGTCCTGAAGGCACAGGGAGCGGACAAGCTTCCCCAGTTCTTTTGCATGACAATGTGACGCGCCCTGTCCGGGCCCCCTGATGTCGCGCCATGAGTCCAAAACACAGTTAAAGTCTCCAAGCAGGACGTGTGGAACATCATCCAAAAAATGTGGCGCAATGGATTTGAAGAACTCGTTCGTCAAACTACGCGTGACCGGCGCGTAAACGTTGACGAAACGAGTCCTCCGGCCGTCCAAAAAAACGTCCACCGCAATCAAGCGACCGTCGAGACCGAATGTGCAGTGAGCACTCGATCTGAATGCAGGGTTAAGAAAAACGACACCCACGCCGCAAAACCGCGAGTCCGTCAGAGAAAAAAAGGCATCAACATTAAAATAAGAACGAAAGGAAATGACATCTGCAGGTGTACGAAAATTGCATTCCTGCAAGAACAAAGCATCAACTTGATACAAACGTGCGAGGTGTAGCACTTGCCGCTGCTTATCGGGATTACGGAATCCTTGCACGTTAAAAGTAAGAAAGCGAAACCTAGCCATCATAACAAATGAGTGAATGAAACCAAAACAGCAAAGAAACGCAGCTGGAGAACAAACAAAACGGCGAAGGACTCACGATATAGTTCTGCGGACCAAGTTTGCGAGTGCACCCTGCGTCGGCGCCATGGAAAGGCATGACGGTGTCCGACAGGTCCCCGCTGAGGTTCCGGCTGTTAGCTCGACGACGACGCGGCAGCGACGATACACGGACCATGGGCGGCGAAAACGTCCAGTCAGAACGAGTGGCTATGGAAAAAAGCACACAGTCACACTCGAACCCACACACACTGCACCGCACGCACCGTCCATCGTTCACCACCGGCGCCGGCGAAGCCGTAGTCCCGATAAGATAGCAGTGGCTGGGGTGGAGCGCCAAGGTTGCGGCGCTTCGGCCACCGCAAAGCGGGAAAGGATGAGGTTGGCCGTCACGGCCTGTCACCTTGAAGAGTGGCGCCATAGCACTCACGTCTCGGAAAACGAGACGTCCATCGGTGCGTCGTTCTCAGCGGTCTTCGGCTTCTTTTTTGGGGCCGAGGGCGTCGTCACGCTTGCTCCACCATCCGATGCCGAGTGCTGGCGCTTTGTTTCGTCAGCGCCATCCAAAAGTAATGTTTTCCGCACACTTGTGCGTTGGGTCTTGGGAGCACTTGCGCCCAACTCGCGCAACGACCCGGGCAGGAGACTAGGTGTTCTGGGAAGCTGAGGTTCATGGCTGTAGTCTTCCGACTGGGCATGCACGGTAGCTCCAGGGGAGGGGAAAGCCGCCGACTCCGAACAGGCCTCGGGCAGAGCGCTCTCCTTCGTAATGGGTGCGTTCAGAGCCGCACCCTCGTGTGTCGGTGTGGCGGGAAGGTACGACGCGTCCGAGTCAGTCACTGACGAGAAGGACGCACGCGACGACTCGTCGTCGGACGTAACTTCCGAGCTCCTGACGTCGGATTCCGGCGACTGGGCGGCGGTGGACACCCTGTCCAGTTCGCCCTCAGAATGTGTAGTGGGGGTTCTACTTGACACTACCGAGGGCTCATTGAGGACTGTCACGGCGGCGTTTCCACCTTGGTGCGACATGGTATCAGGCGTAGCAGCGGCCGCATACGAGCGCGGCATCACGCAGTCCTTGGTCACGTGGTTACCGCCGCACCGTTTACACGCTGCTTGGCACGCCTCTGTCTCGTGGCCGTACGTGGAGCAGCGGCCACAACGTGCCGCGGTGCAGGAAGCACCAAAATGGCCCTCTGCGCCGCACTTGGAGCACACTCGCTTCATCCCACGATACTCCAGCATCGCACGGTGCCCAGCGACAGTGATGAAGTTGGGTGGTGCCCGGAGCATGTCTAGCTTTACCAGCCTCGCTCCGGTACGCACATGACTCTTTCCCTTGAAAACCGGCTCGGTCACAGCGCGGACCTTGCCGTACGGACTTAGAGCGGCGGCGAGGGAGTCGTCGCTCACTGACGGGGGTAGACGGAACACCGTCACGTAAACCACTGGAGCAGCCATTTGCGCCAGTGGTACTTGCTTTCCAGCGACGAGGATTGCGCCCGCCGCTACCATCTTAGTTGCTTGAGCCATCGACGAGACGGCAGCAAGGAACTTTGTTCCGCCGAGGTGCTGCAGGTACTGCAGACCCCCGACACCGACGACCGCCTCGAGTGCATCAATTAGGTCGTCCGCCGGAGCAGGCTCCGGTAGGGTGAACTGAAAGCATTGCGCTTTCGTAGGTCGCTGGACTGGAGGCGGCAGGTCCATGGCTGCCCTAGCCCCGGACACCACAGCTGGAAGCGTGGCGCCTGGGCCCTGTACCTGGCAGCGGGGACTCCGAGGACGAGTTGGATCCGGGGGCCGCCGGAGTAGGCGTCACTGAAGGCAGTTCGGCGGCGGTGATAGCAACAAACGTGCTCGTCGATCGTCGAACAAAGAATGCTCGTCACACTCGTCAACGCTCAATTTAAAGGCCGCTCGGAACAATCTAGATTACGTCGCAAACTGCTTCTAGCACAACCTGGAACATTGTAGAAACATACGCAAATGACCGGAATCTTCGAGAAAGATCTCAGCTCATCTTTCGCGACAAAGAAAATGATAACGCGTCGTATCGCGACAACGAGTATGAACAAACACGGGATACAGAATTGATACGCGTGCCACGATCACAGTGATAAGCCCGCATGCCGGCGGCTGTTAAAAAACAACAAATGCTATTATGCTCCTGAAAGGTCTCGCGGACGATAACAACGTTTCCCAAATTGCGCAAAGCAATTTTCAGTTTAGTCTGTGCACAATGGATGTTCATGAATCTTTGAAATGTGCCGGGACATTGCGCAGTCCAATGGGCATGAAATAAACTTATAATGATCGTCGGGGGACACAAATGCAGTCTTTTTTTGTCGCTCGTATCTGTCAGTAGCCGGATCTCAAATCTACCGAGAAGTATGACGCTGAGTGAAGACAATCGATTTGAATCATCAATATGTGGAAATTGACGCATCTTTTTTAGAGCACAGCTCTTTGGCGCCCGTTCCTGTGTTTTGTGTCGTCGTCGTCGACGTTGTCCCTCGTAACCAGGTCCGCAGCCAGGAGCAGCAGGGCAGCGTTCGCAGCTGCGTGATCCTCTCCCCTCCCCTTCGTGTTCTCCAATTGCTGTGCGCACTCCTGCCACCACCGTTCACCGCGGCGTGTACTCCTTCCCCCCCTCCCCCCCTATTTTTTTCCTGTGTGGCAGCGATGGTGTTCTCCGGTTGCCGAAGCGCCGGCTCGGTGTCAGCTGGTCACGGTGCGTGAATCTCAAGCGGAAACGCAGAGCTACGTTGACTTGATAACGCTAGCGGCGTCAGCGGCATCAGTTCTTGCTATCGTTTTACCGTGCAACGTTCCTATGGGCGCGCTGCCTCCCGCGACGTCCCGACAACTTAATTTGCTGTGTTCGCTTCTCCAATGCCATCCCTGTGCGGCGGCAATCAGAGTGCCGGATCGGTGGCGGCAGATCTCAATTTGTGCACCACCCGAACCGAAACGCACACCTCAGTCTATCGAAAAACTGAAACAGCTGATAAGTTGCACTCGAATTTCGCATTAGGCAGTGACGTAATCGTCGGCAATTTTTTAGTTAAGGCATGAAACCAATGATGGGCCGCCCAGAAGCGCCATGCATTGCCCTTCCTTTTAACGAGGATAACTGGAGGCGCCAAAGTACTTGAACATTCCTCGATGACGCCACGTTAGAACATGTCCTTGATTTGTTCGTCAATATCTGACATTAGCACAGCGACACACGGTAGGGCTTCTGTCATAGGGAGGTTACAGTATCAATCAAATGATGAATGCAAGAAGTTGGAATCGGTGACGGACAATCCCTGGGTCGAAGTCGAAAATGCAAACATGCTGCCATAATACTAAGCTGTAATGTATTGAATGCACATAGCATGACATTTTAAATATTGCCGACAGATATGCAACGCGCTCGAACCGTTTAATTATGCACTAGCCCCATACTTCTCGCCAGTTAGGTCCACATGTCAGATAGCTTCGTAAATTGTACGAAAAACAATTCCGACATCACTCGCAAACATTCGTTATTGCCGGTGAACCATTCGTTTCGTCAAAATAAGGGTTTGAAATTGTTACCAATAATTTTTTTACAGGCAATTTTTGAAACCGACCTCACGGTACACACTCTTACAAAGGTGCATCAGGTTTTCCCTCTGGATCTGAGATGCAATAGGCATCGCAATCCTTGATCATGCGCGGAGCGTCGCAGAGGCGCCGTGACGTTAGGAGTTTTATGCCGGTTGGTATAACGAGCATGTTTCTCAGCTCAGGTAGGCGGCAGCGCGCGCGTGTGTGTGGATAGTTTACGCTCGTGTTTTGTTCCCTCTTTTTGCCTGCAGTACTAAGAGGTTGAATGGTGTAGTGGACTGTCTGGTGTGTCTGGCATGCTGCAGTGGCCTGTCTGTGCGCACATATTTGTGGCCGCTTGGAACTTGCAGGCCATTTCATGTCTTCAGGAAGTAAGACCAGGAAAAACGGATAATTTTTTTCTTTGTTCGGTTCAGAATCCTTCAACGAGAGCTGCCTGCATTAGAGTATGCATGACCCTTTCCGCCTTGGGGAATTGTGAAAAGTAGGGTGTGTTCCAGCTTTTCTGATGGCTAGATGACTATGAAATGATCGCAATGTGGACTGTACCTCATGATAAGAGGTTCCATTTTCCTTGCTGATTGCTAAAGCGACACTTCAGGAAGGCATCATAGACCGTCTAAAGTGATGCTGGCTTCGCAATCTAAGCCTAGGCTAATATCCCATTTACATTTGAGCTACAAACCGGAAAATACAATTTTTACAGCTAAATTCGTTTTTATTTTAAAATGCCTTACATACTTGATAAAGATTCTAAACAGCGGAAATTTCAACTAAATGTTCCTGGTAAACAAATGTGTCCACTTACATGGCAACATCAAGCGTTAGCTAGGCTGGAAGAGATTGGAGCACACTCTTTATATAGAGCCGCCTGAAGCATGCAAAACCGCTAAATAGAGCCGAGCACTATTGATCGTGGCCTCGTTTCCCTTGCACCACTACTTTCTACCATGTTAAATTAGATACAATTACTTAGCACCTGCTACTCCTCCCCGCCCCCCTGAATACTTCGCTGCTATCAAAATATTTTCAGCTTCTCGGACTGTTAAACACGTTAAATTTGCGGGCAATTTCGAGTCACTTTTCTGCTACGCCTACCCAGGTCTTTGATAAGGATTTTTTTCTTTATTTCATTTCTTTCTACAAAAAGGGGCAGCCGAGGCAAAAGGTTGAAAAACCTGACAAGGCCTCGGCACCCAAGGAAAGTTTGACAGACCAGTGAAATAATACATTATCAATCTAGGCATATACAACCTAACAAATAATAAACGCATATGCCGCAAAACGATTGTTACACACGTGAAACCACAGCAGCAAAAGAAGTACACAACAAAAACAAAATAAACCGTATTACAGACATATACAATAGAATCATAATTTGCCATCCAGTCATAAGCTGCTGACATAGCCGATTGATTCATTTGATCCAACCAAGAAAATTCAACCAAAGTGTTAAGATCAACATATAGAAATCTTGAAATGTTAGACTGGAGAAAATTTAATATTGTCTGCAATTAGGTATGCTTTAATGCTACGTTTGAATGTGTTGCTTCTAACAGAGAAGTCAACATTAAGACTGGGCCTGTGAAGAACAGTGAAAACTTGGTAGGTTAGTGTTTGTTTGCCGTGGTTTGTTCGAACTTTAGGGGTATGTTTCTTGTGGGTTCGAATTTCATATCTCACTAGGCTATGATCTGGTATTGATGCATGTAGCCTGGGCCGATGGATGTGTTTTAACAAGTGGAAATAATAAATCTGACTGGCTTTTAGCATATCGTGCTTGATGAATAACGGTGCAGTAGGCAAATGTTGTGGTCTGCCATAATACCCTTCAATCGCTCTTAGAGATCTCATTTGAACGACCATTAATCTACCCCGCCGGGGTGGCGCAGTGGTTACGGCGCTCGACTACTGTTCCCAAGGACGCGGGATCGAATCCCGGCCTCGGCGGCAGCTTTTCGATGGAGGCGAAAAGCAAGGCGCCCGTGTGCTGTGCGATGTCAGTGCACGTTAAAGAACCCCAGGTGGTCGAAATTTCCGGAGTCCTCCACTACGGCGTCTCTCATAGCCTGAGTTGCTTTGGGACGTTAAACCCCCCCAAACCAAACCAACCATTAATCTAGCACGGTTTTTGCAGGTTGTCGTACCCCAAATGAGGACGCAATATGTTAGCCGCGAATATAACAACGCATGGTATACTGAACGCTTGACACAAACCGTACTAAACTAGCGATCTTGTACAGGCAACCGGTAACTTTGCTGATGTCATCACCCAGTTTGGAAACATGAATGTTTCATGAAAGATTTTCATTAAAGGAATTTATGGTTAATGACATGTTTGAGTTGTGTTTGTTCATATCTTACGTTTAAGAGATAGTGATCGACAGTATTCATTGGTCGAATATAATATCAATCGTTTTGAAAAGATTTCGGTTAAGTCTATTAGCCTGTAGCCAGATATGCAGATTTTCAATGTAAGAATTTACCAAATCTTCTAGAGCAGGCAAAGAATGGGCTGTAAAGAATGCATCAGTGTCGTCTGCATACATGACTATGCCAGGTGATTAAAGTATCCGAGAGATGTTATTAATGTAGATTATAAACATAAGTGGTCCTAATATATTCCCCTGAGGGACACTGTTTAATAACGTGTTTGTCAGGACAGATACCATTCACTACCGCGTACTGCGATCTATTACTTAAATAATGCCTCAGCAAACAAGAAGCTGTGCCTCTTACATTATAGTCAGACAGCTTTCGCAAGCGAATATTATTCTGAACGCAACCAAACACTTTGCGAAAGTCTGAGAACAGCCCAAGAGTGTTTCTACGGTGCTCAATGTTTTCAATGATCCTATCTTTTACGGTTAATAATGCTTGTTCTGCACATTTACCTTTTATAAATCCATATTGAGAGAGGTGTATAACGTTGTGCTTAGAAAAAAAAAATACTTCTAGCCTACTGTTAATTGCTCTTTCAAATACTTTAGATATTACAGGAAGAACAGAGATTGGTCGATAGTTGCAAATTTCACTTTTCTTTCCACCTTTATACACCGCGCATACACGGGCTACCTTAAGGTCATTTGGGAATACACCACTCTGTAACATTAGATTAATGATGTACACCAAAATATCACACACTGCGGTCGATACATGTTTTAATGGAATTGGTTTTATTTCATCATACTCAGCAGATACGTTGTTTTTTATGCTTTTAATCATGCTGTCGACTTCATGTGTGGTGATAAGCTTCAGTAAAAAATTTGGAGGACGCTTAAGCTGCTCCTTAAAGTGGAACGCGATAGCGTTATTGCACGTCGTTCGCACCGAGCATACCGAGCGAATGAGTGGGCGGTGCGAACGTGGTGCAATAACGCTATCGCGTTCCACTCTTGAAGGCGAAGCTTAAGCGTCAGGGGCGAGTGGCGCGCCACGTGTCGGGGCAGCGCCGCACATTGCGAGAAGGGGTTCTTCTGTGTTTGCCGCAAGATGGCTCTGCATGTGCACAGATCGCAGAAGAAATGTAGCGGGAACGTACTTCGCTACTCGTATAACTGCGACTTCTGTAAGTAACATGCTCATAATTACCGATATACACCGCAGTATAACGTTCTACGGCACGTTTCTAAGGCAACACCGCATTCACTAGAAGCGCTTTAGTACCGCTTTCCAGCATCGAACCTGAATCTGAAGTCGTGTGTAAAGCTCGACGACATCCCCCACCAGGTGAGCGTCGCCGGCGAGCTGGCCCTTGTGGTCGTGCCAGGGAGAGCTCCGCTCTGCCTACGCTGCCGCGGCACCGGCCACATTCGCCGAGGATGAGGAGGAGGAAAAACATTTATTATATAAACTTCCTTTTCTTCATTGAGTGGAGCCCTCAGTCCAGGGCTCCATGTGCCGCCTCAATCCTGCAGGCCCGCCAGAACAGCTGTCGCAAGTCTTGCGGGTTGTTGCGAATAAAACGGTCTCAGAAAGAATAAATACAAATCAGTCCATAAGCCTATGGGCCACGGCAATCCCCAGCTCCGTGCGGGACAAGGCATCTTCCCAAGATGAGAGGGTGAGAGAATGATATAGTGTAGGTCGGCGTTTTTGGCAGGTGGGGCATTTATATGGGTAGCGGGTGGGGAAGAACAAATGTTTGTGGTACAAATTTGTATACGTGTGAGTCTGCAGTTGTCGCCACGCCACAGCTTCGGCCTTGGTGAGTGTTGGGTGCGGCGGTGGCAGAGTTCTTCTTTGTGCACGGTAATATAGTGTAATGTGGGTGTAAGACTGTGGAACTGTGCTGGCGTCCTCTGTGTCTACTTCCCCCTCCGCTTCCGTTGACAGCGCCCGGAAGGTTGCTGCTCGGGCGAGCGCGTGCGCACTCTCGTTGCCAGGAAGGGAGGAGTGACCAGGAGTCCAAAAAATTTTAACGATGGGAAAGGTATCATAGTTTATAGGTGAGAGCACGCGTGAAGCCTCGAAAGATAATGTATTCTTCGCGAAGGCGCGACACGCAGCTTGTGAATCTGTGATTATTGTGTATGTTGGATTGGTGGGATGTTTGTAACATGTGTCCATGTGGTGTATGAAGGTGAGTGCTACCGCTATGGCAGTCTCCTCAGCCGTCGTGCTCGAGTTCCTGACACGAACGGAGCCCGTAATCTTAATTGAGCCGTTGGCGTCCGTAACAGTTAGTGCCATAGCGTCTGTGCCCTATGGATATCTCGCCGCGTCGACATATAAAACAGTTTGGACACCTCTGTACTGGCGCAGGAGTGCCTTGACTCTAGCGGTCCTACGACCAGTGTGGAGTGCGGGGTCCATATTCTTTGGGACTGGCGCGACCCTGATCTTAGCTGCCAGTTTGGGCGAGATGGCATGGTACCTCTGTTGCAGCGGTGTTGTCGGCCCCGGGTAGCCTAGTCTACGGAGAACAGTCCGGCCCACTCTAGTGTCTCGAAGGCGCGTGAGATGGCCATTCCTTTGGGCTTCTATCAGCTCTCCTGTGGTGTTGTGGAGGCCAAGCTGAAGCAGGCGATGCGTCGAGGTGTACGGGGGAAGTCCGAGGGCTGTCTTTACTGCCGATCGTAGAAAGATGTTCTGATGATTGAGTTCAGTTTGATTGAACTTGTGATAAGGGGCGTGAAACGTCATACGGCCGAATAATAGCGCCTTCACGATTCGCATGGTATCCCTTTCCTTTAGCCCCCCACGTCTGTTGGAAATACGGCGGATCAAGTGCGCCACCTGCTCGAATTGCTTCTTCAGCAGCTGTATAGTGTAGGTCACTCTGCCGTTGCTCTGCAGATACAGGCCCAGTACCCTTAGTCGATCCACTCTAGGGACGGGAATTCCTTCGAGATGCAAGTCGATTTTCCGGTCGACTACTTGGGTCCTCGCTCGTGCACGAATCACAAGCAATTCTGATTTCTCAGCCGCGCATGTAAGCCCGCGCTCAGTTGCGTACTGCTGTGTCATATCAATTGCTTCTTGAAGGCTGTCTTGGATGTGGCCGTCAGAGCCTTTGGTGATCCATAACGTGATGTCGTCAGCATAGAGCGCATGATGCAGATCAGGAATTCTTGACAGCAGCGGAGGAAGTCCTGCCATCGCCACGTTGAACAATGTGGGCGACAACACCGAACCCTGTGGGGCGCCTCGATCAGTGAGACGTATCGGTTCAGAGCGTACGTCTCCGATACCCAGGGTAGCAGTTCGATCCGTGAGGAAAGCCCTAACATAATCATAAGTTCGTTGACCACAATGTGAACTCGCTAGTCCTTCCAAGATGGCATCGTGCGACACGTTGTCAAAGGCCCCTTCAGGTCTAAGGCCAGGACAGCACGGGCCTGGGTCCTGCCGGAGTGATCGATCACTTCCTATTTAAGCTGAAGATGAACATCCTGAGTAGAGAGATGCGGCCGGAATCCGAACATTGTGTCAGGGAAGAAGATGTTGGTTTCCAAGTGTGGGTGCAGCCGCCGGAGCACTACATGCTCCATCAGTTTCCCAACACACGACGTCAAGGATATGGGTCGAAGATTCTGAAGGGCGAGCTGCTAGCCTGGTTTCGGAATTAAATTTATGTCAGCATGACGCCATTCTTGCGGGATTGTACCGGTCTTCCATACGTCATTATAATAACTGGTCAAGGCAGTTATTGATTCGTCGTCAAGGTTCTGGAGCATCTTATATGTAATACCGTCCGCCCCAGGGGCAATGCTCCTTCTCAGGCTCGCGAGTACTGCTCGAACCTCTGATTCCGTGATGTCCTCGTCCAGGGGTGAATACTCATTTTGATGAGGGTAGTCTCTCTATTGTGGTCTGGGACCCGTCAGTATATAGCGCGCCTCCAGGCCATACAGCAGTGCAGTGCTATCTTTCGCTTCCTTATGGAGGAGTTTTGCAACCGCTTTAGAGGTTTCCTCTCTGGTTTTGGCCGGGTCGAGAAGGCCTCGGAGGAGTGACCACGTTTTGGCCGTTCCGAGTGTTCCCTGCAGCCTTGTGCAGAGCCTGTGCCAATTGGAACTCGTGAGCACTTCCGCATAGAGCTCTGCCGCAATTGTAATTTCTGCTATACGTTTCCGTAGCTTGCGATTGTGTCGCTGCTTCCGCCATCTTCGGACAAGTCCTCTTCGAGCTTCCCACAGACGGAGGAGGTGCGGGTCGATCTCAGGTGCCTTTTCTGTGGCCTTCACTACGGAGGTGGCGTTCTTTAAATCCATCTGAAGCTGTCTTACCCATTCAGCCAAAGGGAGTCGCTCGCCTTCTTTCAAAGCAAGTCTTTGTTTTCGGAAGGTGTCCCAGTCCGTGAGGCGCAGCTGACGACCAGACACGCGGCCCACTCCCACTTGCATCGCCGTCTCAAGGATAAAATGGTCACTACCCAGAGACTCTTCTAGGTTGGCCCACGTGCACGGATGTTGCGTGCGAACTAGTGTCAGGTACGGGCTAGTATCCCGGTTCACGCTGTTGCTCATACGGGTGGGATGGTCAGTTTCAGTCAAAATAGTCAGTTGGGTGTGGGCAATAGCTAGGGCTAACTTACGGCCCTTGGGAGTTTCGGTTTTGTAGCCCCCACGAAGGATGGGACGCGTTGAAATCACCCATAATTAGTAAAGGGTTCTCACGTGGCTTCACAATCTTGAGGGCGTCATGAAAGAGCTCTTCAAATACGTCCCTCTTGCCCTTTTTGGGAGGACTGTACACATTCAACACAAATACACTGCCATGACCTCTTTCTCTAGGCAGGAGCTCGAGCAAAACGTGTGAAATGTGTGAGTGTTGTGTCATTGAGCAATCAATCGCGGTCATATATTTGTTAACCAAAATGGCTACGCGTGGTGTTTCGTAGGGATCCAATATTTGTTGCGCGAATGTTGAATATCCTGTGAGTGTTGGTTGGCAGTTCGTTTCTTGGAGGGCGATAACATCTGGTTTGCGTCCGCGAGACTCTACGAGTTGCTGCAGACCTGCCTTTTTCTGACGAAAGCCTCTGGAATTCCACTGCCATGCAACCATGGTAGAAGCCAGCGGTGCACTTTTTGACTGTCGTTTGTGCTTAAGGTGTCCCGCCATAATTAGTTCGGGCGCGAGCACGGGCTACCTTATCCTTTAAAACTGAGCACGTTCCGTGGCCAGCAGAATGGTTCGAAATTTGCCCGGCTTCACGGCATGCTGCGCAACAAACAGCGGAGTCCCGCACACGTACACTGCAAGATGTGACGCGGTGAGGTCCAGCACAGCGTGTGCAGACAGCTTTTAAGAGGTCGTCCGCATGCGGGCAGCGGCTCAGCCCATGACCATACTCTGAGCAGTGCGTGCAAAGGGGAACGTGAAAATCCTCAAAGACTGCGATTGACATCCAGCCTACAATGACACTTCTGGCCACCATCAGGCGGCGAAACGCAGCCGGGTCCACTTCAATTATATGCGCATAAGTTCCGCCTCTTTCTTTATACGAAACACGCACCTTACAAGTGGCAGGGTCCAGCTGCAGCGATTGGTTCCGGCGGTTTAGGGCAGCAATCAGGTCGTCCGTGCTAACGCCCGCGTCCACACCGGCAAGTTTCACATGAGGATTTCTCTGCTGTAACACTCGAACAGCTATTGAAGTGCGGGTCACCTCAGTACGGTTAATCGCCTCCTTAATGCGTTCGAGGTCTGAGCGATCTTTGGAAACGACTGTGACCCCGCGCCGAGTGCGTCGCAAAGTGACGGCTCCGATGCCTTCAGCCTCAGGATCGATGTTAGCCTTGAGCACGGTGTCCACATCACGGCCTGCAGAGTCGGAGGGATGGATGGGTGACAAAAACATGACGTGATCAGGACTAGGGATCACAGAGGACAAGGTGCCAAAAGAGTCAATAGGACCAGCAGACGGAGTTACAGGGACGCAGCTGGCGGCATCCGAAGTATCCTGAGGAGGCTGTTCGCGCACCACGGACGCAAAGGATCGAGGAGCCGCTGTTCTACTTCGGAGGGCCCGCAAATCTTCCACAGTCTCCGTGAGCCGCACTCGTTGCTCCGCAATGAATGATTTGAGGGCCTCAACTTCGCGGTCTCTTTCGCGTAAAGTGGCGAAAAGGACATCTGAACGTCCACGCTCGCCAACTGCAACAGCGAAGAACCTTGAAGATTCTCGGGACGTGATAAGCTCTGCACGAACAGTGGCCTGTACTTTGTGCAGTGGGTTCAGGGTCGTTGCTATTATACCCTCGTGGAGGGCCATGGCCTTCGTAGAACTGCCGAGTTGAATACGGTCCGAGAGAACAGACGCCGAGTCCGAAGACTGATGTGTGTTACCGGCAAGGGCATCATCCGATAGAGCCCGCAGCTCAGAGTTCAGGGAAGAATGAGCGTCGTGATGATGCGCCTGCAGTTGTCCAGGTGGTAGAGGTCCGTCCCGAGAGCCAGAGCTCCCCGCCAGGGCTAGGCCACCAGAGGCGTCTGCCGGGCTTGGTGACCGGCCATGGATTTCGTTCGAGGCGGCCATGTTAGGCCTCGCTGGTAAGAGGCCCTGTGGCCTGCGGCCACCGGGGACGAGCTCCCCTTCAACGAAGCTAGGGCTGTGCCAGGGTGAGCCCTACAAAAGGTTTTTTTTTTCGTTTTGTTTTTTTAGGACTGCTGCAGCTGAGGCTCTAAGGGAGCACTTCAGGTGAGGGTCAAAGGAAGTACCTTCCTTTGCAAGACAAACAGAACCACCTTTGCAGGCTGCGAGGTTCGAAACTGGGTTTGGGCCCACTGCGGAGGAGGGGCGCGCAGCGGGGTTTACGGAGCTTCTCCCAAACGCACACCCCTGTAAAAGCCGAGCACCAGGCCGGGGGACGCTTGTACCCATTTTTACCGGTGGGTGTCCGGCGGTGGGTTTCGAACTGACCACCTCCCGCAGCCGAGACAGGCGCTCTAACCACTAGGCCACGACAAAAGCCGCTCAAGGCGAATAATAAGTTAAACACAGCGAATAAATGCAGTCACTGCAGGAACAGACAGCGGGCTACCTGCTTCTTCTTCCTTCTTCCTGTGACATTCGCCGAGAGTGCCGTATACCAAGGTGTGGTGCCTGTCGACGGTTCGGTCACGAGGAGGGCCAGTGCGAGCGGACCTACGCAAAAGTGACAGGGCCCGTGAACGCTCAGGACGCATCCGCCTTGTTCATGGACGAGGCGGATATGGAAGAGACATCTTCCGCTGCATCTGAGAACGCTGCGGGTGAGAGGGAGACTGCCTTGGGGGTGCCGCCTCAGGAGAAAACCGTGGTTGAGGCGGATGCCACCACACGTGAACCAGTGCCTCACCACGACGTCGGGCTCAAGTCGGAGGGCGAGGCTAAATCTTTAGTCGACATTGAAGCTCCTTGCATTCCTCCAGATCCTGAGGGCATGGACATTCTTCCCAGTGCGGCTACCTTGGTGGCCGGAAAACGCCCCCACGACGCCGTTGACAGCGGGACGCTTCAACAGGACCACAGCGGGGGAGACGGACCGCCGCCAAAAACTCCAGGTTTGAGGTGGTCTACCCTGAAGCCGCGGCCGAACATTTCGGTCGATTCAAGGCAGGCGGGGACACCGCCTCCATAGTTTGTTGTGCAAAGTGTCATTTGGGCTAAGGGTATTGGGGTGTGGCGCGAGGTCAGACACCATTTTATAAGGCATTTTTTTTTCTTTTCGATATGGCGATCACAGTAAATGAAGCACTGCGTGTAACATCTATTAACGTGAGAAGCCTTGGAGGAAGAAGGTGACAGTGTCAGCTCAGTCGCCTTCTTCTATATAACGACCTACATGTAGTCGCCGTGCAAGAATCGAAAATTGAGAGTCAAGTTGCTACAGACCGAATGGTGTCCGCTTTCCGTACGCATTTGGTGCATGTGTCTGTCATTCTGTAGGTGCCTCTGGTGGTTGTGTACTTTTTCTTCGCAATAATCTTGGTATTATGGTACAGTCGATTTTCTCGTGTCAAAGCGGCCGTCTCCTTGTCGTTGATTTTTTACACTGCGGCCTTGATGTCCGAGTTATTTGTGTGTATGCACCAAACGCAGAGGCTGAGCGAAAATTGTTTTTTCAAGGATTGGAGTCCTATTTAAACAGTGACAGAGTGATAATCCTACTGGGCGATTTCAATTGCGTTTGCCAAGCTTCAGATCGCGCCAAAAAGTCAATTGTACGTGATAAAAGTGCTGATGTTTTGAGTGAAATCGTCCATGGCCATGATTTAGAAGATACTGGAAGTTTATTTACTAATGGCACCTATACGCAGTATACCCATTTTCAGGGCAAGGATGCTCGATTAGACAGATTGTATGTCGCAGCTGAACTTGTACCACTTTGAACCTTGTACGAAGTTAGACCTGCGGCTTTCAGTGATCATGCCTTAGTGATTGCAACCCTTGGAAGAAAACAAAGCAAGAATCGGTTTAATTGGCATTTATGGAAACTTAATAAGTTGTTGGAGGACGAAAGCTTTTTTTAACGAAACAGATCAAGAATTAAATACATTACTTACAGTGTAACCGTTGAGCTCCGCTGTAAAATGGGGGGATTTTAAGCAAGGGGTGAAAATGAGAGCGATAGAAAAGAGCACGAAATTAAGATACGCAGAGAAGCAAAAAGAAGCAGAGCTCCGTAAACAGCTCGAATTTCTGACGTGTATAGAAAACGCCCAACCAGGCGCATGCTTTAATGAGATCAGGGGTTTCAAAGCCCAGCTTGAAAAAATGGACACAGATAAGTATAGTGCGGCAGTTATTCGGGCGCGGACGGAACAGCTGTGGGCGGGGGAAACACCAACAAAGCGTGCGTTATTAGACGAGAAACGATACGCTTGCCGAAAGGAAATACGAGAAATAAGAACTAACACAGGAATTTCGGCGGACAGTAGTGTAATCAAGAACGCAATCTGTGATCCTTTCGCAGATATGCTTTGTCAGTCGCGAAAAACTGAACGGGGCTTCTATAGTGAATTCCTTCCACTTATGCCGAAACTTGAGGAAGAAGTTAAAACACGGCTTGAGCAGCCGATTTCCGTGAAAGAAATTGAGGAGGCAATACATTCCCTGCCAGCAGGTAAAGCCCCTGGCCCTGAAGGACTGGGTGCAGCCTTCTACAAAGTGTTCAAACCTGCAATAGCCCAGGCTCTGCTGAAGGTTGTTGACGAAAGCTATGAGAAAAAACGTGTTCCGCGGTCTTTCACAGCATCCCACATAGTGCTAATTCCTAATACCGACTACCCTGATAAGCGCCGGTTGGTGGGGTCTTATCGCCCGATAAGCCTCACCAACGTCGACTACAAAATTTTCATGAAGGTGCTAGCGAAAAGATTACAGGGTGTTATAACAATGCTCGTAGGCACGCACCAAACATGCGCGGCATAAAAGGGCGAAGTATCGCTACTAACATACACGTGGCACGATCCATACTAGAATGCTCTGACTCATTTGATGACCGAGTGGCGATGATACGACAAGACCTTGCAAAAGCCTTTGACCGCGTTTCTCACGATGTTCTGTTTGCCGTATTAGATCATGCAAATGTCGGTCGAATAATATTAGAGGGCTTTAGAATGGCATACAAAACCTGTACCACACGGATTGTGGTGAATGGAGAACTCACGGAAAGCCTCCAAGTACGATCTTCTGTGAGGCAGGGTTGTCCACTGTCGCCATTGTTATTCGCAGCCTACCTTGAACCGCTTTGCTTGGCCATCCGGAATATTGAATGCATAACGGGATTCACGCTACAATCAGTGCATGTGAAGATACTGGCTTATGCCGACGACATCGCTGTCTTTTGTGCAAATAGAGAAAGTATTTGCGAGGTGACGAATGTAGTACAGAAATTTTGCAGCTGCACAGGTGTCCAGATAAACTGGCAAAAAAGCAGCGGTTTCTGGCATGGTAGCTGGGAGGTCACACCCGAACACTATTCTCGGATGCGCTGGTCAACCACTAGGAGTGCCCCTTGATTCTTACCGGGACCCAGATCCGTACTGGCATGACCAAGCATCGAGGGCCAAGGAAAATGTAATGTGTGGCAAGGAAGGCAGCTGTCCATGTTCTCGCGTGCCACTATATGTAATCTGTTCCTTACTGCTAAAGTGTGGTACGTGATGAATGTGCTCAGTGCTTCGAGGACAAACATACAAAACCTTCACCGTGTTTTTGTCGTTTTCATTTGGGCCCATAAAAAAATGGCATCCCAACAGTCCAAAAACGCGTTTTCTATCGTCTCTGGTCTGTTACACAAGAAACAGTTTGTTGACCAAGGGACGGACAGGCCTTTAGCGTGCATCCATGTTTTGACTGATAATGTGCTAGTGTGGAGTTTAAAGAAAAACGATTTCACTGGTGGTGATATTGGCATCTTCTTAACTCTCTTGAGTACATCATCTACTGGGCGTGGACAGTGCGACAAACGGTATATTGGTACAGGAAGCAATGTGTCCACTAGGTCCGCATACAATTTTTTCCGTTTAACATTGCACAAATACTCCATGGAAAAGCGCACATGCAGCAATCTGTACGCGAGCACCACTTCTCGCAAGTACCCTCTTACTGTACCACCTACATTCAGACACGAACTGACAAGAAAATTAGGAAGGTTTCGACCAAGCCGAACTTGGATTACTGTTCTGAGGAAGACATCATTTTGGTCACGAAGGTACATGAAACGCGAGACAACTTGTCGCAAAAATAAATGCACCAGACCAAGCCCTCCTTTTGTACGGCAAGAAACAAATTTGTTCGGCTCGTCCTTGCCCAGGTCGACGCGTGTGCTTCAGAGAACTTTAAAAAAAGAGCTACCTCTAGATGCATATGGCATACGATTTTTACCTTTTCTTAATACAGAGGAGTTTCCCTTTGATACAATAACGCTCCTGGGCCTCCACAGCTTGTGGAAAACCAAAATGCAGTTTAACAATGCAGATATACAAGTCAATCCTGTACGAGAACATTTCATATACAGTGTTGTGCAGTTCAGGGAAGTGCATATGACACTCCCCGAGCATCCACAATCGATTCATGTGCATGACAGTTTGGTAAAACTGAAAAGTTTTAACCCGCCGTGTCACGCGAAAGTGTGCTGGCACGTTTTATTGTTCATCGTCTTGTTTTGAATGTCCAAGTCGGCAAAAAAAAAAAAAAAAAAAAACTCGTGGCTGAGTGGTAGCATCTCCGTCTCACACTCCGGAGACCCTGCTTCGATTCCCACCCAGCCCATCTTGGAAGTTGCTTTTTATTTATGAAGTGCATGCCGGGATTTATCGCTCACGGCCAACGCCGCCGACGCCGACGACACCGGCTTTTCTGCGACACGAGCTCCTTAACGCTACCGCGTTAAAATAGGTTTAGGTAAAAGGCAGACTGAATCACTGTAGACATGACTACTCGCCAACGCACTGTTTCCTGGGTTTCCGACATTAATAAAGCAATTATTCATCGCATTTATCTTTTCAAAGCCAGATAGCGTGCCACTGGCGGTTGAGATTTCATTTATTTCAACAGCATTCCTTATATGCATTAGCTGGTTGATCTCTCGCCATAACTGTGTTCCATTACTATATATCGGGAAAGTTTGTTTATATAATACTTTTCGCATGCCTCATCTCAGCATTCAGGCTATTTCTAAACATTTTAGACTCTTTGAAGAGGAAAACATCGCGTGTTTGCAAACAATTATGGTACATCTTACTTTTGCGTTGGATGTCTTTATAAAGAGTTTTGTTCATCCAGGGTTCCCTATACTTTTTCGGGTTGCGAGTCAAAACACTGCAAGAACTTGGTTAGAAATGCGGAGTATGCCAAATTAGCGTCGTCTATCTCATAAATGCTATCCCAATTAGTTCTTTCAATCAAGGACCTGAATGTGCATAGGGATTCGTCACTAATATCTCGGAACTAATATTTAGGTCTGTTATATGTTTTTTTCTTGCGTGCAATATAAATTAAACAAAAACTGGTAAACGGTCACTCATATCGGCAGAGAGTACGCCAGATGCAGTGTGAGGAGATTTCCCATTTGTAACACAGATATCCGGTAGTGTAGACGTAGCAAGTGTTATCCTAGTGGGGATAGTTATGTTATTGAAACAAGCATGTGAGGAGATTAGACTAAAAAATTCACGAGAGTGTAGATGGTCAGACACTAAGTCTGTGTTGATGTCGCCCATCAGGACGAGTGGCAGTTTTGTGGAACTGACATATGAAAGAAAGCTCTCAAAAAAATGTAAGAAATGCATCCTATTGCCCGCAGGAGGCCTATATATGCCAGCAATGATAACATGTGGTAGGGCAACGGTCAAGCATTCAACACTAGGTGTCAGAGTGGTGAATTCAGCAACAACAGAATGGGCATAAACATCCTTTACATACACAGCGAGGCCACCTCCTCTGCGATTTGGCCTAAAAAGGCCGTTATACTTATGATCGACCAAGCGAAAATGATCTTCATTAGATGTATCCCAAGTTTCAGTCAAAATAACAGCATCAAAATTCACATTTAAAGAAAAATACTCAAGTTGGTCGCCCTTATTGTTCCCGCTAGATACATTTAGATGAATAGTAGAGATTTTTTCTCCGCTGCAGTGAAGTTGGCATTGAAACATGCGTTATTGTAGTAGGCGCAAACGGAATGATAATCCATAGCGATATCTAGCGCACTTGAAAACAGGCGAGTGAACTATGAAACCCATCTACTCTGTCATCTTCTGCAGGTCGGACTTATCTTTTAGCCTGATGACGTCAGAAAGCTCGCTCTTTCGCGCAAGAATTTCACCGCCACTGGTCCGGACATATTTCCAAGGCACTTCTTTCATACGCGCTTTTGCTGCTCCCATTAACTGCTTATTGGCGGCCGTCAAATGCTCATTCGCAAAAATCGTCCCTTTGTCATCGTAGCCAAGCATTTCATTTGTGAACCTTTGCTTCTATTCTAGTGGAAATTAAGAAGACGAAATGGGCATGGGCAGGACATGTAGTGCGAAGAGAGGATAACCGATGTCCGCTTAGGGTAACAAACAGGATTCCAAGGGAAGGAAAGCGTAGCAGAGGGAGGCAGAAAGTTAGATGGGCGGATGAGGTTACGAAGTTCGCGGGGGTCAGGTGGATGCAGCTAGCACAGAACCGGGTTAAGTGGAGAAATATGGGAGAGGCCTTCGCTCTGCAGTGGGTATAGTCAGGCTGATGATGATGATGATGCTTCTTTGCCTTGGCTAGAAAAGCATGACGCTTGTTTCGGCGGACGAAACGGACGACATTGCTTGTCCCGTTAGAGTTGCGCGTCGGAACCTTGTGACTTGTGCCAACATCATCATCAGAGATTGGCTCATCAATAGTCTCCCCAATCTTCTTTACTGCATCTAGAGGATCTGCGGAACTGATAACGTCCTTTATTTCAAGGTTATTCAGCCTGCTGTACAGCTCAAGCTCCTCAAATCTTTGCCCGAGACGTTTGTTTTCATTTCTTAGTGCTTCATTTCATCATCTCACCCAGATCTTTCCTGAGGGCCTTGACCTCATTACTGATTATCTTTGTCTCATCACACTTGTCGCTGCAGTATTTGACACTCTTTTACCGAGCGCCGCTCCAATATCAGTTCACGTTTGCAATCTTCATGTGCCTTCATCACAACTGACTCCTTCGACATGACGCTAGATAATACAAAGCAAATTGAACAAACAGGTTGCGCGGCACTAAGCTTGGCAGCAGTGCATTGCTCATTAAACGCAGTAGCTAAATAGTGTGCTTAAAGACACGTCTGTTACCTGCAAAGGCAGAAGAAATTAGCCCATGCACGTCGCTTGCGCCCTGCTGCGAAACTGAGGTGCAGGCAGAGTCAGCGTCGGCTTATGAGACAGCTGCAGATGGAAGTGCGATGTTGTCTTATCGTTGCTCACAGGAGACGCCCACCAAGAAGCAACAGGGACAGGAATTAGTAACAGCTTTACTCGCCGATAGGTGCAATGAATAATACACCACAACAGTAATCCCACTTTTATTTACGACTCTTCGCAGTCAGGATTTCTGTACACCGCCAGCAGAGAAGCGATAAAATATATTTGACGATGAGTAGTACCATGACGACAGGCATTACAACATGTCTGTTTAAAAGTTTATTGGTTTCTACAAAAAGGTCTCTAGAGAAACACCTACATGCACAATGACAACAATAGACATAGAGCCGCTTCAAAAGGCGTAATAAGAAGCCGACGCTCCAAGCTTGTGGGACAGAGAGCACCGACTCAGTTTTTTAGACGGATAAGTAGATCAGAGAGCAGGCATTCTTAGCGTTCTGGTTGAACAAATTGTTAACCCGCGTTCATTATGTTCAAGCTGTCATATCTTCCCTTTCAGTGCAAACAAAAGGAGAAAAATTGGAAACGGACTTCGGCTCAATTTGGAGCGTGTCGCTGGAACGCGCCTAGCCAGCCGGAGCGATACAGGCCGAGCATTTAAAAGCGTCATTTCACCCGCATGCGCAGCGTGCTATGATGAAGTGCCAACAGATGGGTTTTCAGAGTAAGGGCAGAAATCTTTTCAGAGCGCATGCAGTAGTGTCACTAACGGTGGCACTTTCAAAACTGTGCCATCATGGGTGGGATCTATCGGAAAGTTATGAAGAGAAATTCGGCAGTTGAAGTTTGTTAGATATTTTTGATCCGGTATACCTAGCCAATGTGACTCGAGGTTTGGGAGCACCGCTACTAAATGGCTACAGTGATTTCGAATATCTGGATTCCTTTAACATACTTGGGCATTGCATAGAACATGGTTGCATTGGTTTTCACCTGCGCTGGAAAATGCCCGCAAAGCGAGCTCAAAACGGATTCTTGTTCCGTTATCTGATCCTTGTAGTATAATTTTATTTCTGAAAAATTATCTGATTTTGAGGCATGTATTTCAGATTACTTAGATAGACACTGTTTATTTCATGTTTTTTCCAAAACATGGGGAGATGAAAGAAAAAGCTGCTGGACAGCAGCTTGACAAGCTCTCACCCCCCGTATTCACACAGCCAGCAGCATAGTGCCCAAAAGACGTGTCCATACAGATCATCTGTACAGAAATCATATGAACAATATATTTCTGTGTATATCTATACAGGCATTTAGCCATGGGGTCGGTGCCTTATATCTACAGCCATAACATGTTTCCCGTCAGGAAAGAAAGATGGCGGGAAAGAGCAAAGATGTTAGCCATCTTTCATTATTCAGACAACTTTTTGGAAGGAGGATTACTACCAGAAGGTCGTTTGTAAGGCAGCCTCCCTTTTTTGGCAGAACTTCTTTCCTGATGTCTTCGCTAAGTAGCCCGCATTATGGAAACTCTTATTCAATGTAGTGAACGAAAGTTAGCTGCGAATCACAAGCGCTACAGAATATAACAAACTCTAATTTTAGTTTGGTGCTGTAAATATTTTGAAAAATAATAATGCGCAGCAGTTTGAGGCAGCGCTGGCACAAACCGAAAAGTCGAGTCTTAGGCAGAGAAGGAAGTTTGTCTGTTGTATACGGTTTGCCACCCTAAAGCTACTCAGCTATGGAGACGCCGTAGTGGAAGGCTCCCGAAATACCGACAACACGGCATTGTTTAACGTGCACTGATATCATACAGTACACGGGTACCTATCCTTTCACCTCCATCAATTAGTGGCGGGGATTCAAACCCGCATCCTTAGGCAAAGCAGTCGAGCACCCTAAAAACTGTACGACCAGGCTGAGAGAAGGACGTGCAAAAGTATTTCGCACAGATTAAAGTTGATGGAAACGAACACAACAAGAGATTTTGTTATAGTCTGCACGCAGGCAGCCGGCTGCATGAATAGCTACAACATCCGATGCTCGCATCCCAGGGGGAATTCTGGGTTCTAATCCGCTTGGGTCTGACGTATTTTCCTCATCTGAACCAGGTATACGCGTCAGAATATAATTGGTTTGGTTTGACCGCGTTCGAACTGCAAATGTTCGGGTTTAGCTCTCCATGGTTTGCGATACGTTGTGAAATACCCTTCTGAAATAACCAACCCCAGGACAAGTTCACAGTGATGTGCAGATCTGGCGAGCCAATCAGGAGTCAGGCGCCAGCAGGGTCATTGCCCGGCTGTGACGAACGTATGATTGTATTCGCATTAAAGGCTATAAGCCACGAAGCGGCGGGAAATAAACAGAGCTATCCTCTTGTATAAAACGTGGCCTGAAAAGACTAGGATTATTTGCCACGAGCATTTATGTACGTGATTGCTTTTAAAGTACAGAAAACACTTGTGCCTACTATGTTTATGGGAAACGGATGTATGATTGCTTTTAAAGCACAGACAGCACTTGAGCCCATTCTGTTAATGGCAAACGGATGTGCATGGTTTTCAAAGTTTTTACGCATAGATCTGTTGCTTTTTTGCGTTTCTATGGTGGTGGTTTTATAGAACACTTAAAATCGTAGCTTCATTGCTGCAAGGTCTTTTTTAATGAAATGTGTTGCTTCGGTCATATTTTCAACTGTGGCTTGTAGCAATGCAAGCTCCCTCGGGGAACACCTGTCCCTGCATGACGACTTCTTAAATGTGGACTATTCTTGTTGGAGCAGGTTTTGACGACATTATGTGTATATAAATGTAAAGCAGTACTTGTTTTTTGCTTTAAGCAGTGTGCATAAAAAACCCTTGAAGTTACATGTACCACTCAAACGCTGCTTTTACGACAGACTGCTGAATCATGAGCTCGTTGTTACGACCCTTTTACCCACACCTTTGGGTAGCGTGCCTTCACTTCTTCGGCTTCGTCCTCCTACCACTACTTCTCATATCGCAGAGAGCACGTGAGATCTTTTTTGTCACTATATACCGCTTGGGAACCGCAGTCTTTGCTGATAGCATCGCAAAGGCACGACGGCTTGCACTTGGACCTCTGAGTTCGCTAGAATCCCGTTTCCCAGCGCTGAAAGAAAGAGGCTTGCTAAGTGTTCTAGAGATTGGAGCTGGAGACGGAGGCAACTTCGAGCATATTACACGCGCCATCCAATACACGAATGTGGAGCCTAACAAGGAATTTGGTCCGACCTTTCTAGAAGAACTCAAGCAGAATCCAAAGGTAAGTAGGAGCATTCTTCAAGCCGGGTTACAGCGCCACAACGTAGGGCTTTAAACAGTTTAAACGGTTCTTTTAGTCTTACTGTCCGAATGCGATCAAGCAAAGTTTATAGCAGGGATATATAATAAACAAAGTGCATACTGACATCGATAATGAGTACTGGATGCAGAAAATCCAATAACATCTCCGACTAACGTATAAAATATTTTATGTCATTATTTGGCATAATTTCCAAAATGGACTGATGTATTAACAGGCGCCATATGTGACGGAATGCGGGTTATTTAACTCCAGAGTCTACAACATCGAGATGTCGCTCAGTACATGGTCTGCTTGCCTTTTGACTCCAAAGAAGCTGTTCCTCTGTGGCCGGGTTCGATCTCGGGTAGCTTAGCTCAGCAGTTCGTTCCAGTCACTCAAAGTGGTAGGGCGAATCCATAGGCGGCCTTATGTTAAAGAAATGCTGACGGTGAAGAAAAAACAGTGACCAAATAAAAAAACAAGACGTAAACGGAAAGGTCATGGCACCGGAAAAAGTGATTCGTGCTGAAGAATTGCAAAAACATGAACTAAAATGCGAAGATCAATGAAATGCGCGTGCGTTGAGAAATGTGAAAGCGCGAGCTATTAACTCTTGCCTGCTGGTACGCAAAGCACTTCAGGATGTCGAACTTCTCAGGTACATGAAGCACTCTTCGATTGAATAGCGCCCTGAAAAAGAAGATGGTGACAATTTGAAACAAAATCTTTGCTGTTTAGGTTAGTGTCTTTCTATATAAAGCAGTTTAGGGCATCAGCTTATAGAACAAAAAAAAAAAAATAAAATAGCCGTGTTTTGGGGACTAGCACTCTGTAGCCTGCTTTTTGCACACCATTATTTGAATCAAAGAAAAATACTTTCATCTCACCCCAAATTTAACGGTCAATAACTTTGCTTCCTTTAGATGGATAATCGAAACTGATACGACCACTTCGTAACCATATTATTGAAACGGCTATGTATCGATGGTATGTCATTTATTAAAAGCATGCCGTGTCTGCAGTTATCCACAGTACAAGTAGGCTCGGTTTAAGGGTTTAATGTACTAAAGCGACTCAGGCTATGGGAGACACAGCAGTGGAGTGTTCCGAAAATTTTGGGAACCTGAGGCTCTTTAACAAGCACCAACATCGAACCACTCACAGGCGCCTTGCTTTTCTCTCCCATCGAAAAGCAGCCGCCGCGGCCGGGATTCGATTCCGCATACTAGTACACATTAGCCGAGCACCCTAGACAGTACACCATCACTGCGGGCCACAGAACAAGTGCTAACATTTCCATGCGCATGCGTTTCTGGCGTGACACAAACATTCCGAACTTTGCTTTATTATCCATGACATGTTTAAAATCATAAGAAAATAGTCTCGTAAAATAGGAATAAGGAAGAAACAATCGATTTAGTTTTTTTTTGGCGGCTGCGACGAAGCGAAGTACAGGGCAAGAATTGCGTATTTCCCTTACCGTACCTATACGTCTCGACCACGAAGGACTGCTGTAAATGATATTTTACAGGAATCTTTTGCTGGATACATAAGGTTTCAGGAATCACTGCATATTTTCTGGCTTCTAAGGTCAAGTGTGCCGTAAGTGTGTTGATGTCAATTCCACAGCTCGTAGCAATCTGGCATGCAACTGTCTGCTTTTAGAACCAGAAGCCCAGTTGGAGATGTTAGCAAATGCACTGATTTGGATATCAGCTTGCCGTTTATTCATGAGCTGAATAATTCCGCGTTAAAACATCAGTAGTTGTTTAGCTCTGGTTAACCCTAGTTGAATTGCGAAATAAAGGGCGGAAGCGTCTTTTGCCTCCCATATTATTCCCCTATTACGCCCTATCAATGTAAGGTGCTACATTATTGGGGACACTTATGCTCATTCTTTAAGGGTATGACGTGAGAGCGTAAGCTACGAGCCCACATATAGAGTCACGCTTCAACCAAGCCCTATGGACGCGCCTGCGTGCCGGCACGTAGGGGTAACGAGTATGCAAATGGTTTTGGCCGGCTGATTCTGATATCCCCCTCCCACAAGAAAGGAGCGAACGGAGTTGACAGCTCCTGCCCGTGGTATAGAGGTAACATGAAATCAAAATTCATGGCAGGCGGATTTTGTTATGAGGAGACCGTAGTTATAACAAAACAGAACTGCGCGAAGGAAACCGGACGAGTAGGCACGAATACACACACACATAGCGCAGATTTCCAACTGACTTCATTTAGCGAAAGCAGAATGCTTATATAGGTTATCACAAAAAAGCGAAGAGACAAGAAAAAGCAACATGCGCACGGTCTCTGTTTTTTTTGTGATAACCTTTATAAGCATTCTGCTTTCGCTAAATGAAGTCAGTTGGAAATCTGCGCTATGTGTGTGTGTATTCGTGCCTTCTTGTCCCGTTTCCTTCGCGCAGTTCTGTTTTGTTATAACCATGAACCGACTAGCCCAACATCACGTCGTCTTACTGGAGACCGTAGCTACTACGCCTCTTCAAGGCGTAGTTGCGGCCACCCGAGGTCTCGCTTTGGCTGTTGGAGTGTTGCTATCGCTATAAAAACGTTGCCTCACAACTCCTTCTTTTCTAACCTCACGGCGTGCATGATAGTGAGCAGTTTTTCTATCAGGTGTAGACATATAAACGGATCGGCCGCTGACATAGTTCAAACTGGCAGGTAGAGCCAGCCGTCTACGCTCACGTTGTCAAGTTCACAAAGGAAGGCACCATGAAGGATGTAGTAAATCTCGATGAAGTTTTAAATTTTACCAGCTACCATTCTGCGGTGCCGTTTTTAATGTTCGACCGTCGCAGCGAGGTCAATTGAATAGCGTCCCCGATGGTCATCATGTCCGGTAAAGATAATTGATTTCTACAGAACATTCGTCTCGTCAGTGCCATTCGCTGTAAATTTCCAACACAATTCCTGTGCCAAGTTGCCGATATGTCTTCATGTAGTAAGAAGGCTTTCATGGCACCAAAAGCAAGCAGAGGGCTGATCTCCCAGTGATGTGTCAGCGCAACACAGTAAAAGACAGAACGAAGGGATGTTGACGCACAAGCGCTGAACTTCCAACTAAAAACTATCAAAAAATTATACCCATATGCTGATTCCAAAAAAAGACGTTACGTAATGTGTCACTTCGTTAAGCAGCTACATTTATTTATTTAGGTATTAAGTGAGCAGACGTTTCTTGTAATAAATATTATTTTGAATTTCCGCGCTTGTTGGTCACCTTGACTTCTTTCTTTTCCTGCGTTCGCCGATATTCATCATGAAACACTCACAATAGCCTGTTTTCACCTCCTTGACAATCTAATGTTCTTAAACAATCTAGAAACTTGTGTGGCATTCAAATATATCGGCAGCACAATTCGTCTATCAATGCACGGGCGAAATAAAGTTAAGTAAAAAATCTCATCAATATGAAGCGCAGATGAATACCTACAAGAGGTAAAAGGGAAGTCATGGGCTTGAGAGTTAAGGAAGAAAAAGGCAGATCCAACTTGCTGCTCTTCGAGGTTATGCGTCGAAACGCTAGTCAAGCGTCGTTTCTTATGACGTCATATGTATGCTTAAAATAAGCCAGGTCTCTTCTTCCTTTTTTTTTTTCAACACTGCATTACGACACTGGAGGTGATGGATAATAAAATCACCCACAATATTAGCGGAACCTTGCTCATTGGATACCTGATTATAGGAGCAGTGAAATCTAAGAGCAAATCCAAAAAAACAAGTTGTCCTTATGGCTTCCAATCACAAAATGTGTTTCGTATTGTGCGGCTGTACCTTGGGGTGCACAGTTGAAAGTTGCTGAAACGACCATGCAGGCCACGGGAATTCCACATCATCACTGCACTACAGCTCATGTGCTTCATCACAAAGCTGTTTATAGTGGCCGACTATTATTGGAATGCCACCACAACCGGCTAAAACGCGTCGAAAACTAGCTGCGGGTAAATATGCGAAAACAATATGAGCACTAAATGCACAAGCTCTTTCAGGACATATTTCCCCTACTGTCTGCCGGTTTATCAGTACTGCCACCTGCAGTACAGCCAAACTGGGAGGTTTCAATGCGACAATCATTGAGTGAAGGGCATTAACTTCGCTCAATGCAGATAATACTACAGTCTAGCTGGGCCTTAGTCTTAAACTATTGTTATGTAGCATTTCTTGCCTTATTAGTTTTCCTTCAAAGCTGCTGACGCAATACAGCTCGTAGCTCCGCTATATGCGACGGCGTTTATTCAGAATAGGAACAGAAAGCCATTGAAGGGAACTGGAATGGCACGTGCGGTGACGAAAAGATATACCCGCTTCTTGTTGTGTCGATTTGCCTTTCACCGTCTTTTTCAGGATAAGGCATTGTTTTTATGGCGATTTTAGCCATCGCTTCATATGAGCAGCATTTCATATGTAGGTTTCATCTAGCAATTTTCATGCTGGTGTGTACCGCCCCATCAACGGCAGGATATTCCTTTTCAGGGAACGGCCCCCTCTTGTACTTCACAGAAGGGACGAAACCAAAACATACAGGGAGCAACTGAAACATTTAGTCATAGCTTTGGGATATAGAATTCACCAGCTGCATTAATGTCAATTACTTCAAGATGCAGCATCTGTTATGAGATCTGAGGCAGTCGTTTCTTTATGCGTAATAAGTCAGTAGACTGGCATGTTGTATAGTACGCCAATTCCTTTCAGCTTGTACACTGTCACCTCGGATTTGATTAAAACAGTAAGGACATTGGTCCGAGGATTGAGTTTGATCACTTCGAGTTGACATTGAACTAAAGAATCAAAACCCTGCGTCAGCCACTGTCTGTTTATATGACATCCGGATGATCAGTCACCGTTTTTTCTACGAAGGCAACGAACAACACTCCTCGTTTTTCACGATAATTAACGGCGACTCAACGGCCGTCAATTATCTGCGCATCCTTTCCGGGCGGCGCGATTCAGCAAGCGTGTTGCTGTTGCCGGAGTATATCACAGTTACTGTGATGCCATCAGCACAATCTGAAATTTATGGCGCCGCGATGTTCAAGTTACAAATTGCTCCTTCCACGGTTTCCTTGCCAGTGATGGGAGGGAACAGCGGACGTGGTGCTGGTATCCCGAAGGACCGCGATATTGTTGTTAGCACGCAAAGAAGAAAATTGGAAAAAAGGAATAGATCCACTAACGAGAGACGTCTGGTACCACCTTTCTCGGAAAGCCCCAGGAGCAGCTGCTCTACCAGAGCCCACTATACCGAGCATCGCAATAGTTTTCTAATTATGGCTTTGCTTCCTGTCCTATACATCGCTTTGTATCCAGCTGATTCACTCGCTTTTGCTTCTTTCTTTTGGTAGCAACGTTTTGCACTTTGCCGATCGCGAATTAGTGCGAACTGAATGTCATGAAATCATTTCTGGAGTACCAGTGCGAGAACAACGCCCAGCAAAGAAATTGGAAAAAACACGGCGCTCATGTTTGCCCATATTCTATGCTGTGCTTCTTTTTCGCGGTAGTTGTTCTTACAGGGACAACAATACTTCTAGCCTAGTTAGCCAACTTAATAATTGCCACATAACACACTGTTTCCAGATATGAGCATATATATGTCAATATTGAAGCACGAACATTTTCAATGGCAGCACGGTATACCAATAGCAAAAAGTAGCATGACTAATGTTTCTTTGGGACAGTGGTTTTTATTGAAGTTAAGGATTGGCGTTAAAGTTGAGGACAAAGCAGAAGGCTATGGAACGAAAAATAGTAGGTGTAGCGTTGGGAGATAGGAAGCGTGCAGAGTGGGTCAGAGAAATAACTCGAGTTAATCACATTCTAGTGGAAATCGTGAAGACGAATTGAGCTTGGGCAGGGCATGTAGTGCGAAGAAAGGATAACCGCTTAGGGGAACAAATTAGATTCCAAGGACAGGAAAGCGTAGCAGGAGCGGACGAAAGTTAGGTGGGCGGATGAGGTTGAGAAGTTCTCAGGGGTCAACTGGATGCAGCTAGCACAGAGACGGGTTAACTCGAGGAATATGGGTCAGGTCTTCGCCATACAGTGGATATAAGTCCGGCTGATGATGACGATGATGTTGTTAAAGGGCAACGCTAGTAGGAGGTTGCGAGGAGCTTTGACAAAGTATCAAATACGATGGAAGAACGGAAATTGAAAGGAAATCAAACGGGAGTGAAGAAATAAGACTTGCTAAAGTATATACGCCTAAAGTTTCGGTCCAGTCAATGTTCCAGAAATACGGCTATTGCTAGCAAGCTGTACCTGAATTTTAAACACACACGTACGCCCATGGGTTGTAATGAACATGTGCTCCCTAGAGTAAAAAATATGGCCAAATAAATAATGGTAGGAGTAGTAGTAAAAGGCCCTCTACTCAAGGTAAGAAAAACTCTCCACGAACACATCAGGGTACTGTTTTCCGCTCCAGATAGAACTTCAACGGTGGGTCCAGGGCTACGGTGAAGATATGGCCGAACTGACAAGTGGCCATTTTGACGTCGTCATGTTCACTTACCTGCTATGCTCAGCGAAAAACGGAAGAACGATTCTTGGCGAAGCAAAGCGAGTACTTGCTAAGGTAAGTGGCATTTTGTACTCATAAAAGAATATTTTGACAAACGTCCAGTTGTAAGACACTTTGGCTGGTATTTCTTTTTATCACATTTGTAGGTAAAACGCACAGGTCAGCAACCACGGCGCGACTGCAATTTTCAGCCATGACCCCACGACACTTACAGCTATATCAGCATGAATTCAGACGTTATTGTGACGTAAATTGGCAGTACATTTATAATACCATTGGTATATTGAAGAGTGTAACTGTAAAAAAAAAAAAACTTTCTTTAGCAGCGCTATCATATACAGGCAACTAACTTTAAGCTTGACTCGAGTTGGCGACGTGTTGACCTAATGATTTCTGCAGAATGTATTTTAATCCGCCTAATATAATAGCTGCCACATTTCGTGCTTGCAACACGTTAAGAAAGAAGGAACAATCATGAATGTTCCGGAGCTCCGGGAAGCCGGCAAATCTTGTGCGAGTCCGCCAATTCTCCCCTCCGCTGCACAGCTCGAGCTGCATCGTCGGCAAGGCTTTACCTCTGTGAACCTAAAAAGGGTACGAACTGGCACTTCACCACAACCAATTGTGTTGGCGCCGGCGAATGCAGGATGGTTTACATGCGGAAAATATTATAAAGTGATGCACAATATTGCACTACAGCTATGGTGACAAGACGCGCAACTTTATTTCTAGTTTACAGCTCGTATTAGACAGGATTTGCCTTAAATATCAGCTTGCGCTTCACCGGCCGTTTGATACACCAAATATTTTTCTGAAACATCCTTGCTGCAGGCTCTGATGCTTGCTTCGTTTTATGGGAATATTTTCCTGCTGCGATTAAAGTCCTGTTCAATGTACTTGAACTCTGATGCTTACTATCACCTCAAATCCATCTCTCTTAAGGTCTACCCCATTCCAGGTTATGTTCATGCACCTTTAACCTTGCGGCATTCACTGTAGCATTTATTTGGTAGAAACAGGAATTGGTACGAAGAAGAGTACGGTTTGTTCTCCTACTAAATATACAACCTATACAGTACATTTCGCTTAAGCAACCTTTGGCTAGTTTTGATCGGAACGTGTTGTTTTGCTGACGTTTTGCTCTAGCTTTGCCTGAACAAGCCATAGAGGCTATATGTTTGATAAGTTTCTTGGTAGAGTTGTTTCGTAAACCACCATCTGGTTTGAAACCCGGGACATCTGCATGACAGGTGGTCAAAGAAAGCATAGGCCGAGAAGGGCTTTTGTTTTTATTTCCTCCTCACAATGCAACGCTAAACGTAAGGGTGACTGTGTTTCAGAAATGTTTTAGCTTACCCAGCTCGATCCAATATACGTGAAGGTTTACAGTTTGCAAATTATAGCTTGCTTTCAGGTAAGTCACCTTTTCAATGAAATACTTCATCTCTCAATGAACACGTTGGTAACAGTGGGAAACGATGTGCTATAGAACAGAAAGTATGTTTGGGCGTTTTGGTGATTCATCGCTAAGCGGGAAATTATAGCGCAGAAAAGAAGACGGGGGAAAGTGAGCGGACATACCCTTTGTCCGGAAACGAAACACCCACTCGCCCCGTCCTCCTTTGTGCGCTATTATTTGCCACTTAAGATGCACCCAGTCAAAGCGTTGCGGGGCTTAGAAGGATATTCTAATGAAAAACGAAATAACAAAGTTCTTTATCGCGCACCAGCTTATAAGCGTAGCATAAGCGTTTCCTATCTTTATGCGGCACCTCTCAAAATTTCGGGCATGAGAAAAAAAAAAGAACTTCACACAAGAGATGTATCTGAGCGTTCATATTAGCCAAACAACGATGCTAATTTTATACGCAAAATGACCCCGAATATTGTGTAATCCACTTTTAGTATTATTTATGTGCATTTTGTATTAAAATATTTTCAGTGCTTATTACCAGTATATTTTGAAAGTTAATAGGCCTTTGGTATGCTGCAGGGTGGGTACCTTATCTTTCTGGAGCACGTGGCGTACCCGAAGGGCACATGGCAGCGCCTCCTGCAGAAGCTGATGACCCCCTTCTGGGCATTCCTCTGCTGCAACTGCCACCTCGACAGGGACTCTGCAGACCTCATCAAGGCTGCTGGTTTTTCTCATCTAACCATCCGTTACATTCATGTACCTATGGTCTCTGTATTAAGTCGCCATGCTTACGGATTCGCCATCGCATGATTGAAATATTAAAATTAGTCCTCGTTTTCTGAGCCCGCTCTTTGAAAGCTTTTTAACCCTCACTGTAGTTATCTGAAAGTAATGTCGATAAGCCCGATTTTAAAACAGCAATGTACCTAAGCCGTACCATTTCTTCTTTCCTTACTCCCGGTTGTGTTGAAGCCGCTTAGCAAAAATGGTGGTTGTGTTTGTGCCATGATTATAGCACAAGGAGGGATGACCACTTAAGTGTAACTAGAGAAATGGTTCTATTAGAGGAAAGTAAAATAAATTAAATTAACAATCATATGGAACTTGCACCTCAAACAGCGTGAAAGAAAAGCACAAAACTGAGCAAAGAACGCATTGTCCAAAGGCGGCCCACACGCAACGCAGTCGGAAAACTAAGAAGTAAAACCTAGCCAAATGAATACGAAGGTGAAGAACTCCATGCCAAAGGGCAAGAATACGCGTATCACATGTTTCTCATTTCAGCATAGTCTTTCTAAGCTCCCACCATGCTTATACGAAATTCCATACCCAGAGAACAATAACAGCTGCACCACCGTAGAAGACTCAGGAGCCCAATTTTAGTATAGTGAGTGGGGTAAATTTCGGTAAGGCAGAGGTGGCGCGCACTGTGTTCCAATTCATTGCTTACAACCCTGCCCATCCCCGCCTCTTCAGTCTTTGGAACTGGCCTGGTATTGTATCATGTGCTGTAGCACTGATTGTACTAGCCGCCTTACCATTCAACAGACAGTCCTAATTCATCTACGGTAAACACAGACTGAGTAGAAGAGGCAGAAGAGGCCGCAGTTGCCCTAGGAATTGATCAAACCGGAACCACCACCATTCTCAGTGATTCCAAAACGGCCCTTCGCAACTTCGCCAGGGGTCGTATCTCCGCCACTGCATTCAAAATTCTTTGCGTGTTGCCAAAATATAAGAACCTAGTGGATCTCGTGTGGGTCCTGGCTTACCTGGGCGTCCGGGGAACAAGACCGCTCACCAAAATGCTCGAGGTTTTGTCAGCCGAGCTGTTGAGGGTATCTCGCACGCGGGTGCCCGACGGGGTGAGTCACTGGATACGTACTAGGCCATTACCACTTATTACAAAGAGCTCAGGGCGAGCCTGCCTCCTCTGCACGCTTCGCTCAGCCGAGAACAGGCTACCACGTGGCGGCGTCCGCAAACGCGGTCGCAGCCAAACCCCTAGACTTATGCAGAAATCTTTCCGGACATAGTAAATCCGTACTGCCAACTGTGCGGCAAGCCTGCCACCTTAGACCATATAATCTGGGACTGCGCGGAGGATCCGCTTCCGGCAGATCTAGTACCATCTCCCCTCGCTGGAACACTGGGAAGCTGTTCTCGCCAGCCGGGACCCAGACGTCCAGTCTCGGACCTCGGCAAGAGCGCAATAGGTCGCTGAAAGACTTGCACTGCCGGCCACCTGGTGCAGCTGAATACACCCAAGGCGAAAAACATCTAAGTCATTACTGACAAATAAAGACTTTTTTTCTCTCTCTCTCTAACACATGTCAGAGGAGTGCACCGAGAACACAGACACCACAAGCGTTAGACATCAACTGAGTTTGCTGACAGGTACTCACGCATTTATGCAGGCAAACACGCTCGTGCTTCAAAAGAGTCAAGAGTTAAACCGCGTGTGCGACGGCGTCCTCCTCTTCAAAACCTTCCTTTTCGTCAAAACAACGTTCGGCTTGCTCGCTCACTGCTGGCTCTCCACATGTATAAAAAAGGCTTCAAAAAAATTTTGAAGGGTACTTTGGACCCCTTGTTTCCTCGTTCTTGCACCGTTTGCAATACGCCGCCAAGTGTCCCGAGCCTCATATTGCGTCTAAAAGCCCCTTGTGCTCCATGAGCCTGATGCTAATACAGCGGCTGGTTTGGCAGTGTGTTCTAGAGTCACTCGATAATTTTCAGAGTAGCGTGACTTTTTTTCCGCGCCGCTACCACATAGACAGAAAAATTCAGGGAAAACCTAATGATAAGCATATAATTAAGGTATACAAGTATGTCGACAATTACCTCGAGGTTTGGACAGGGTCGCAGCCAGTCGGTTAAAAGCGACTGTTCATGAAAATAGCGACCTGTTCACAGCCTCGGCAGGGGGACTGAGCTTTACCTCCGAAATGCCAAGGAATAACCAAATTCAGTTTTTATGCTCCTACTTTTTAGCGAACCCCACCTTTGCTGGTCGTATAGCGCAAAGTCGAGAAAGAGCCTGTTTCCTTTGCATAGTGCGCACTCAAAGCTAATAAAACGCACGACATTGACAAATGCGCTCCAGGCTTCCTTTACTAAGAGTTGCGACCGCATGGCGAACTCCAGATTTGACAACCAAGTGCAACGCCTTTATTGCGCTGGGTACGCGCCTTCTCTGATCACTAATCTGGGCGAGGCAATCCTACAAAAGATAAAACAGAGGGTATGAAAACGAAAGAAAAAGAGAAAAACCACGTGGCAGTAATCCCCTACCTACACAAGATGTGACACAATGTGACACAAGGTACGATGTGCGGGTCGTCTTTTCCATCGCATGCATGCTTTCGAAGGTATGTGCATTGATAACCACACCTGGACAGGTGGCATGCGCTATTAAGCATGCAGAACGATACACCAACTGCCGGACCGGAGTCGGTTATCAGGTACCCCTTACATGCGGTGAATGTAAGGGGTACATAGGGCAGACGGGACGGTGTTTTATTGTTAGGGCCAGGGAGCACTTCCTCAATGTAAAAAAAACAGAGGCGGGGGAAACCTTTCAGATCACTGTAACCAGCCTGTACACAAATGCGAACCGATTTAGCGAGAACGAGGTTCTTGGGGGCGACTAAAAGCAAGCTGAAAGGGAGTTGATCAAGGCTTATTTCATTGCTAAGGCAGGCGACTCTTGTATCAGCACTCCATCGATTTCATTGCAGGGGAAAAGAAATGCATCACTTGCATCATAGCTAAACCCCTTTGTTTTAAGTTTCTTTGAATGTGCGCGTCCATCATGTCCATCATCTTATTTATCGAAATGTAACCGGGTTTGTCTTAGTGCTTTTGTTCCCCCTTGTTCGCCCTGTTATCGTTGGCTTCACCAAAGATTGTATAATGTTGTATATTTTTAGGTTGTGAATCTGCCTTTGCTTCGCTGTTGTTTGCGCGTTCACCTGCTCATAAGTCAATTTTTCGTTTTTCGTTTTTTCGTCTTTATCGTTTGTTTCTGACAATGCCTGTAGGCCACGCCGTTGTTAGCTTTTTCATCTTGCTTATCCTTCATGTGTCTTGCAGTGATGCTATGCAATCTTCATCTCGGTTTTTGCTTCCTGGCGCTCGTGCCACAAAGATCGCTTTGGAGGGTGTCTTGATGCGGTTTGTAAAAAGATAGCGCTGTACACACATGACATGATTCCTGTGTTTTCTTTTCTTTTCGCTCCTCCCAGTGGTCTGAGTTATGGCCTATATAATTTGCTCTTTTTTCCCGAGAATGAACAATTGGTAGTAAGCGTCCGTCCGGTCGTTTTCGGTTTTTCTGTTCCTTTGTTCCTGTGTTTTGGCTGGTCTTATTATATGCCACTACATTGATTGGTCAACATAGGTCTAATGGTTCGCCATGGCTTCTGTTCGCCGTCAAGTTTCCATACAGTTAATCATGGACACCCTTCGCCACAGTTCGTGTGCGAAGACGGGTGCATTTTGAGTCTGGTATTGGTCCCGCAGGATTTTCTTTGCAATAAGCCCTTCGCGACAGAACGCCGGGTAGCTGCGCCTTCGAATGCATTATTGTATTGAATACGAAGAGATGTTTTTCTCTATTGTATTTTATTGTATTGTATGAATAAATGATTAAATAAAAATTAAATAAATAAATAATTCCGAAGGAAGAAATAAACAAAGAAAGACGCGTTGCCTAATCCGTACAGCAGGGATAAGTTGGCGGCGACAAAGAAACATGCATTTGTGCTAGGTAAGTCCAATTTTACGACTGCCCAAAATGAGTTAATTACTTCAAATTGTGTTGAAAACAAAAACTGAATTTTAATGTGTTAGTATGAGCGTAAAAAGGCATCAAATTATGCTCGTGACGATTTCTTGTTGATGTTTCTGGAGCAAAAGTACAGTGATTGGACGAGAGCGGGGCTGAATAATTTATTATATAATGCAAGGATTTTAGTGATTCTATGCGGCAACGTGTGAAAAGCGCTGCTTTTTTCATAGAGAGGAGTGCCCGAAAGTGTTAGAATAACAGTAATAAGGGTTAAAAATAAAAAGCATGGCTTTTTGGACATCATCATCATCACCCTGACTATACTCACTGCAGGGCAAAGGTCTCTCGCATATTCCTCCAATTAACCCGGTTCTGTGGTAGCTGCATCCACTTGACCCCTGCGAACTTCTTAACCTCATCCGCACGTCTAACTTTCTGCCGCCCCCTGCTACCCTTTCCTTCACTTGGTATCCAGTTTGTTACCATAAGTGACCTCCCTTCGTACTACTTGTCCTGCCCCTGCCCATTTTTTCTTCTTGATTTCCATTGAAATGTCAGTGACTTGAGGTATTTCTCTGACCCACTCTGCTCGCTTCCTATCGCTTAACCTTATCCCCATCCTTTTTCCACAGCCTCGAACTTGTTAACCTGTGATTGCACATATAGATTCCAAACTGCAGAAGCACAGTCTAAAACTGGACGAATTAATGATTTATACATTACTAGCTTTATGTCTACTGGAGAATTACTTTCTGTATGCCACAGGAAGCCTAACTATTTAACTGCTTTCTCACAGATGTAATCAGTTTGATTAGTACAAGACACGATATGCCTGAAAATGACACGAAGTATTTATACTCGGACACACTAGTGTTTAAGGTACGGCCCTGGAATGAGTAAGTAAAAGTCGATGGAGCTGATTTATTAGAGAAGGACATGAGGACAGTGTTACTAAAAGTTAATCATCATCTGCCATGTATTACACCAAGTGCCAAACCTACCAAACGATTCTTGTACACGAAAATAGTCATTAGAACAGGTTGTTTGGTTTACGGTGTTTAACGTCCCAAAGCGAATCAGGCTATGAGAGACGCCATAGGGTAGCGCCTCGGAAATTTCGTCCAACCTAGGTTCTTTACCGTGCACTTATATTGCACAGCATGCGGGCGCCTCGCTTTTCGCCTTCATCCAAAAACGGCCGTCGCGGCCGGGATTCAATCTCTCATCCTTGGGCACAGTTATTGAGCACCCTAGTCACTGCATTACCGCAGTGGGGCGGTCATTCAAAAAGTTTGTCCCTTCGTATAAAACGCCATCTGTGTAAACACGAATGTAAGAATAAATGTTGCAAGGCAAACCATTTATGTATATTAAAAAAAAGTTGTGATCCGAGAATCGAGCCGTGAGCGACCCCTGATCCATATTAAAACCCATTCGCAGCACAACGAAAATGAGAAAACACACAAGGCAGGAAGAATTCGTCCTGTCGTGTGCTTTCTTTTTGTCGTTGTTTTATTCATGCTGCACAAATGGTTTTTAATATGGATCATCACCAACTGTCCCAAACATCAGGAATATTGGACCCCTGATGTGACATTAATTGAAGCAGAGATATTAGAGCTGTAAGAAACGAACTGGGAACGATGTGACAGGAAGCTGGAAGTGCAATTAACTAGTTGAGGGTCATTTAGTATACACTGAGTTTAGCTAGAAGTTTAGGATGCTATACGGTATCAAGTGCCTTCGAGTAATCGAATAAAAATGGCATCAACCTGTTTACCAATATCAAGGTTAAGTGAAACGTGCTTATGAATAATATGTCCCAACCTTTTGCACAATTGCGATGTCAGTAATAACGGCCCATGGTTAGACAAAAGCTGTTTATCCCCAGATTTATAAAGATGTAGCACTTTGGCTAACCCTGAAAAATAGGAACTCTAGCAGACGTCAAGGACATATTGAATATTACTGAGAGATATTTCGATGACCGCAATGAGTAGCGAACCAGGAACGCGTTGGAAACGCCATTCGTAGCTGTGCTTTTCTTGGTATCTAAGTTTAGGATAAGATGTAAAATGCCAGAACTACCTCGATGTCACTAACAACTTCGGAAAAGAATTATATTGTTACGTATATGCCACGGAAGAGGACGACGATGGAAAAAACAGTGAGAGACGACGAAGCTGAATCCACGGTTGGTGCTTGCAAGAACATTCACGTCTGTCATCAGCTGTGGTGGGTTTCCCTGAACTAGCCTTCTGCCACGTATCATCTTGTTGGAGGTAAATCAAGATCCCAGTGCGCACAGTTTTGGCACAGTACGCTGCCAAAAGCTGGATTTGCGCAGCGGCCGTCACCTACCTGACATCAAAACGACGTCAAAAACAGTCACGATGACCTTCGAGAAAGCCCCCACCACCGCGGGAACATCGGCTCAGCCAGTAGTACTCACGAAAGTTTGCCACCCTCCCATTTTTAATGGTGACGACCACCCCGACGTGGACGACTGGCTAGATGAATATGAGCGCTGCAGCAGGAACAACCACTGGGACGCAACCATCATGCTCGCTAACATCATCTTCTATTTGGCTAGAACAGCTCGAACATGGTTCCAAAATCCCGAACAAGAGCTCGTTACGTGGGACATCTGCAAGCAAAAGTTTCAGGATTTATTCGGGAAGCCCATTGGGTGGGCTCTGGCTGCCAAAACGGAACTCTCTTCTAGTGTCCAATCCCCCACCTCGCCTACATTCAGGACGTGCTTGCGTTAACAAGCGTTCAGGTGCCGGCTAATTGGTAATACATTTTGGAATAACAGCGCGAAGGACGAGGACGAAGATTGACGCCGGAGTGACGCTGCATTACCGACCCGGACTGCCAATTCGGTGCTAACCCACGCACCTAGACGTAACCTCATTGATATTCTTTTGGATGGAGTCCTAATTTCTGCACTCATTGACACTGGCGCCCACATTTCTGTCCTCAGTTCCTCGCTCCGCCGGCGCCTCAAGAACGTCTTCTAACCCGCTACTTCATCTACCATCCGTGTTGCGGATGGCAACACAGCTACTGTTATTGGTATGTGTACTGCACGAATTAGCATTGCCGACCGCAACGTGCCTGCGTTATTTACAGTCCTCACCAGTTGCCCTCAAGATGTTATATTAGCCCTCGACTTTTTAACGGCCCACTCCGCTCTTATTGACTGTTCTGGACTGCTTTATCTAGACCTGCCGCTTCGTCCTGACGAACAAGCTCATGAAACTTCAACACTCCGTCTTCGCTCCGCTGCATTTTCTCCTCTGCCACCTGAAGCTGCTGTGTATGTGCGCATGTCGCCTTTTCCCTCCATTCCTGATGGCGACTACGTGGTTTCCCCCATAACCGACGTGACTCTGCAGCGTAGTATAGCTCTAACGCACAATATCGTCCACTAAGCGAATACCCACGCTTATATTCCCGTCCTGAACTTCAGCTTTTCTGTACAAGTTGTTCCTGAGGGCATTTCTCTCGCCTAACTGACCCCACTGCTTCAGTTTAATGTGTCTGCACGTTTACCTGACACTCCTGTTGAAGTATCGACACTACCTGCACAATCCCCGCCTACGGAGGCCCGCGTATCAGGAATGGTAGCTCCTGACTTGTGTCCTGATCGTTCTCAAGCACTTACGCGCCTTCTGACTTCGTACAGGGACATTATGACTTTGGTAACCGACCCTTGGGACAAACGGCCCTCCTTAGTTATCGCATGGATACTGGAGACGCTAGAGCAATTCACGGAAGACCTTACCGAGTCGCCATTTCTGAACATCGCGTGATACAAGATGACGTGGACAAGAGGAAGTGGACAAGATGTTGGCAAGAACCATTATAGAGCCTTCGAGCAGCCCCTGGTCGTCCCCTGTCGTGCTTGTTAAAAAGAAGGACAATACCTGAAGGTTCTGCGTTGATTGCCGACACCTCAACAAAGTTACAAAGAAGGACGTTTACCCACTTTCCAGGATAGATGATGCCCTCGACTGCTTGCATGGAGTAGAATTTATGTCGTTCGTTCCGTTTTGGAAGGTTCTTTAAACCCTTCCTGTTATGTAGTTCGGCGTAGAGAAGACCAGGAGGCGTACTTGAAGGTGATGATGGTAGAGCATATTGCCGCGAAACCTTCAAAACAGTATTTGTTGTTTTTGAACAGCCGCCGGCATACAAGCTTATCACTCTGATTCTGGACCACGTCTCAGTTCCGTAAACTTTGTTTGTTACTGCTCGATGTCGCGAGTCACAACTTTATCAGGTTTTGTTGTAGCGCAAGACGCACCGAGATCTGTCTCGAAGGTTCCGGCCACTCGGGTGTCTTTCCACAATGTTCCAGCCCGTGCTGGTAGCTGTTAGCGACGTTATCTAGATTGTTCTGTGCAGCCTTTAAATTGAGCGTTGCCGAGTGTAACGGGCATTCTTTGTTCGACGATCGACGAGCACGTTAGTTTCTATCGCCGCCGCCGAGTTGCTTAGTTCTTTTGCGGGCGCAAGTCAGCCCAAATAAAGAGTTTCTTTAGTGCAACCATCGACCCTTCATTTTTGTCGTCGACCTCGTCACCACTACGTCACATCTGGTGGAGGTGCTGCCTTTGATCCTTCAAGCGAAGACCCAAGCCGTGTTCCTGACGCCCTGGAAAACCAGCCTACAGGTCACCGAGCCAGCCGCCGACTTCAAGGCCTACAACCCGAACATGGTCTGCTGCCTGACCCCATTCGATCTCGGAAGGCATCGACGCTGACAATGGCCCAGCCTACAACACCGGTTGTTTTCGTCCAACCTCATGAGCCCCCCTGCTTCCATGGACTACCGGATGAAGATGCGGGAGATTGGATAGACCTTTTCGACCGTGTGGCAGATTTCAACGGCTGAAACGACGCTGCGAAACTCAGGCAGGTCTACTTTGTTCTTCAAGGACATGCCCGAATTTGGTTTGAAAATCACGAGACTTCTTTCAAGGATTGGGAGGCAATCAAAGCACAGTTCTTGACGGCCTTTACAAGTTCTGTTCGAAAAGAAAGGGCTCAGGCCCTCCTTCAACCAAGAATTCAACTACCGAACGAGCCCGTCCTGGTCTACGTAGAGGAGATGAAACGCCTGTTTCGCCGCGCCGACCCTAACATGACCGAAGGTGATAGAGTGAAATTCCTAATGCGAGGAGTTAAAGAGTCTCTTTTTGCGGGGCTTGTTCGGAACCCGCCGAAAACAGTGGAAGAATTTCTAAGTGAAGCATCGAGCATCGAGAAGACGTTGGACACCCGGATACGCCACTTCGAGCGACCACTTCAACCAGCCTACTCATGCCACTACCCCAGCGCATCTGCAAGCGGAGAGAACCTTCGGGACATAATCCGGGAGATAGTGCGAGAGGAGCTCCGCCGAATGCTGCCATCCTCGCAACAACCCCAGGTGGCGACGCTCGCGGACGTCGTCCGTGAAGAAGTTCAGCAGGCGCTAGCATTCCTCAAGCGACGGCTGCGACTGTTCCAGCTCAAGAAGCAAAAGCAATGAACTATGCTGGTGCATTACGTCGCCCTACGCCCCGACGTGATGACTTTCCGAGCCCTCGCTGCTACCGTCCTGTTCCTGAAAGCCGCCCCTTGGCCCCCGCCCGCCAAGCCTACCAACGACCCCCAAGCCCCAGGAAGTGCGACGCCTGGAGGACTGCAAACAACCGGCAATTATGCTTCCACTGCGGTGAGGCCGGCCACATTCTGCGACACTGCCCGTACCGACGAATCGGTCTCCGCGGATTTGCAGTCGACGCCCCACAACCACGCCCAGGTGAACGACCACAAGAAATTGACAACTATCTGCGTAGCGGTGAGATTGCGCCACCAAGCCGTCGGTTCAGATCTCCATCGCCATACAGGGCCCGCTTTGCGTCGCCAGGCCGTACCTATGATGAGAGTATGCGCGGAAGGTCACCAAGCCCGCGCAGGGGAAACTGAACAGAGCAACCTTTGGAGGTGAGGTTGCTCAACGGCGAAATGACGAACATCCTCCGCCGCCGACGACCACTAACGACGACGCAGCCATTTCACCGCCGCTCCACACGACGCCATCGACGACATCATGACCAGACTGCAAGCAAACAACGCCGCCCTGTGCAGTAACTACGGTATGCCCCGGCCATGACCTGAAGAAACGACGGAGCCGAGATCGGACAATAAGGCCCACGTGCAATGCGAGGACGCGAACAAGTGACCTTGAAGTTGATATCGACGGTCGCAGAGTCACTGCCCTAGTAGACACCGGAGCTGAATATTCAGTCATTAGTGGACCGTTAGCCTCTCAACTCAGAAAAGTTACCACCGCTTTGGATGGTCAGCTGATTCGCACTGCAGGTGGCAACCTGATTACTCCATCGGGACGATGCACTGCAAGAATAACCGTAAATGAGCGTACTTACCCCACCAGCTTTGTGGTCTTGCAGCAGTGCTCCCGCGACGTGATTTTAGGCATGGACTTCCTAAATGAACATAGGGCTATTATCGGCCTGCGATCCAAGCTCATCAAGCTCTCTGCAGACAAAGCCATTCCTGCTACGACGACGTCGATGCAACACATCCCCCTAAACGTCCTCGATGAAGAATTGACCGTCCCGCCCCGATCAAGCATCGCAGTCTGCATAGGTAGCGCAAACATCGAAACCGCTGAAGGCATCGTCGAAGGAAATATCCAATTGCTCTTAGAACGAGGTGTCGGCTTCGCAAGAGGCATCACGAAATTCCGGAGAGGTCAAGCTCAGGTTCTGGTAACAAACTTCACCAAAGAATACCAGCATCTCAACAAGGGCACGATGATCGCTTTTCTTGACGAATTAGCGGACCTCAAAGATGTATTCGCCCTCCACGACCAAACGCTGGAAGACGCACCGGACCTATTCCGTCAGCCTACATTTGACATCAACCCGGCATTGACCCACAACAGAAAAGACCAGATTCTCAGTCTGCTTCGAAGCTACGGGGAGTGCTTCTCATCGTCATCAAAGGTACGACAAACACCACTGGCCAAGCACCGCATAATAACGGACGAACACGCCCGACTTCTGCGCCAAAGCCCTTATCGTGTATCGCCGCGAGAACGCCAGGCCATTCGCGATCAAGTTGAGGAAATGCTGCGTGATGATGTAATACAGCCATCGAAGAGCCCCTGGGCTGCACCAGTCATTTTGGTGAAGAAGAAAGACGGCACACTTCGCTTCTGCGTTGATTACCGCCGCTTAAATAGCATAACGAAGAAGGATGTCTACCCGCTTCCCCGCATCGACGATAATCTCGAGCGGCTCTGCAATGCAAGGTACTTTTCATCGATCGACCTAAAAAGCGGATATTGGTAAATTGAGGTCGACGAAAGAGATCGTGAGAAGACCGCATTCATCACACCGGACGGACTTTTTGAGTTCAAGGCGATGCCATTTGGCCTCTGCTCCGCACCAGCCCCATTTCAACGAGTAATGGACACAGTCCTGGCAGGCTTGAAGTGGCAAATATGTTTGGTATATTTGGACGACGTTGTTGTCTTCTCATCAAACTTTGAAGACCACCTAAAACGACTACAGACAGTGCTGGAAGCCATCAAGTCATCGGGACTAACGCTAAAAGCAGAGAAATGTCACTTCGCCTACGAAGAACTCCGTTTCCTAGGTCACATCGTTAGCAAGGACGGTATCCGCCCAGACCCGGAGAAAACAGCTGCAATCGCACAATTCCCACCGCCTGCCGACAAGAAAGCTGTGCGCCGATTCCTTGGGCTGTGCGCTTATTATCGACGATTTGTCAGAAACTTTTCGCGGATCGCCGAACCGTTGACGCAGCTTACAAAGGCTGACGTACCTTTTAAATGGGAAGCGCCGCAAGGAGAAGCCTTCGACGAAATCAAGCGCCGCCTGCAATGCCCTCCTGTACTTTGCCACTTTGATGAAAACGCCGAGACCGAAATTCACACCGACGCGAGCAGTGTGGGCCTAGGAGCCGTTCTCGTCCAGAAGAGTGCCGGACAGGAGAAAGTAATCGCCTACACTAGCAGGTCCCTCACAAAAGCCGAAGTCAATTACTCGACGACCGAGAAGGAGTGCCTTGCAATCATCTGGGCCACTTCTACGTTTCGTAAATACCTATACGGCCGACCATTCAAGGTGGTAAGCGACCATCACGCACTCTGCTGGCTGGCTAATTTGAAAGATCCTTCCGGCCGCCTTGCCAGATGGAGCCTACGACTTCATGAATTTGACATGACTGTAGTCTATAAGTCGGGCCGGAAGCATTCCGACGCAGACTGCTTATCTCGAGCTCCCGTCGATGTTCCCCAGCAGGACGATGACGACGACGCCTTTTTGGGACCGGTAACCGCCAGCAGTTTCGCAGAACAACAGCGATAATACCCTGAGCTGAAAGCGCTAGCCGACTACTTGGAAGGAAAGACCGCTTCCCCTCCTGGTGTGTTCAGGCGACATTTATCATCCTTCACGTTAAGCAATGGCCTCCTCGTGAAGAACTTTTCACTCAACAAGACCGCGCAGCTTCTCGTAGTGCCTAAAACCCTTCGGCAAGAAATTCTGCAGGCGTTGCACGATGAGCCCACAGCAGGCCACCTCGGAGGTGCGCACACATTGCGTCAAATCCAGGGGAAGTATTACTGGCCGCGACTGTCTGCCGAAGTTCCCCACTACGTGAAGACGTGTCGTGAGTGCCAACGACGCAAGACGCCGCCGATCAGACCAGCAGGACTACTATACCCGATTCCGCCCCCAATCCTGCCCTTTCAACAAATTGGGATGGATCTCCTCGGCCCCTTTCCATCTTCGTCTGTGCGTAACAAGTGGATCATCGTGGCCACTGACTACCTTACCCGTTACGCCGAAGCAAGAGCACTACCAAATGGTACCGCGGCAGAAGTCGCCAAATTTTTTGTCGAACAAATTCTCTTGCGACACGGCGCCCCAGAAGTGCTCATCATGGACAGGGGAACGCCATTTACGGCAGAGTTGACGCAAGCCATCTTGGAATACAGTCACACAGGCCATCGACGAACAACTGCGTACCATCCCCAGACCAATGGCCTTACGGAGCGCCTGAACAAAACGATCGCGGACATGATCGCTATGTACGTCGACGCTGAACACAAGACCTCGGACGCCATCTTGCCGTACGTGACCTTTGCGTATAACACGGCAGTCCAGGAGACGACCAGAGCGACCCCGTTTAAGCTTGTGTACGGCAGGGAGCCCACGACGACGCTCGACGCAATGCTGCCGCACGTAACCATCGAAGACAACCTTGACGTCGCCGCCTACCTGCAGCGTGCAGAGGAAGCCCGACGACTCGCACGGCTGCGTATTAAAGACCAACAGCGCATCGACAGCCGACGATACAATTTACGACGACGCCACGCAGAGTACAATCCAGGAGACCAAGTGTGGGTTTGGACACCAATTCGCCGTCGCGGATTAAGTGAAAAGTTGTTGCGTCGATACTTTGGGCCATACAAAATTCTTCGCCGCGTCGGACCACTGGACTATGAAGTCATTCCCGACGGAACGGCAGCATGACAACGGCGACGCGCACGCCCAGAAATTGTACATGTTGTACGACTGAAGCCATATTACGCGCGTTAAATAATCTGTGGTGTTTAAACTTTGCAGTTTTGATGTTTAAGTTTCTTTGTTTTGGAACATCGAGGCGATGTTTTTTTAAGGGGGGAGTAATGCCGCGAAACCTTCAAAACAGTATTTGTTGTTTTTGAACAGCCGCCGGCATACAAGCTTATCACTCTGATTCTGGACAACGTATCAGTTCCGTAAACTTTGTTTGTTACTGCTCGATGTCGCTTGTCACACCTTTATCAGGTTTTGTTGTAGCGCAAGACGCACCGAGATCTGTCTCGAAGGTTCCGGCCACTCGGGTGTCTTTCCACAATGTTCCAGCCCGTGCTGGTAGCTGTTAGCGACGTTATCTAGATTGTTCTGTGCAGCCTTTAAATTGAGCGTTGCCGAGTGTAACGCGCATTCTTTGTTCGACGATCGACGAGCACGTTTGTTTCTATCGCCGCCGCCGAGTTGCTTAGTTCTTTTGCGGGCGCAAGTCAGCCCAAATAAAGAGTTTCTTTAGTGCAACCATCGACCCTTCATTTTTGTCGTCGACCTACTCACCACTACGTGACAATATATTTAAAGCATGACATATATATACGGAGTAAAAACTGGAACATGAAATGAATTTACAAAAACAACACTCTGCGCTACTTTACTCTTCGACCTAACTGGTTAGAGCCTAAGCAGAACAGCCGCGTTACATGCCTACGCATGGAGCTCCAGCTCAGACTGGACTGAACTCTCTTGGATCACGTCTCATTTTACACATTCACAAAAGAAAGAAATAGGGGCGGTCATTTTCAGAGGCCAGCCCCACACATCAATTGTCCAATAAGAAAATATGCTAGACGGGCCCAGCCCCATGGGTTGGCCTTAGCCTCTAACCCAGGGCCCCACTAGCAATACAAATTACAACAATGCACAGCGAAAACTCTTTCCCCAGTGGGGTGTTGGACCCTCTCCACTCGGGAGACTTTCTTCCCATTTGTCTCCCGCACACCGCCGCCCCATCCACACTGCCGCTGCTGGCCGAATCCTTTCCACAGTGCATTGCCCCGCGCCACCCGTGTTTACCACTACGAGCAACGACATAGAAAGGGAAAGATCAACCAGCCGCCATTCTGCAGGTGGCGCCGGATTAAAGGGGAGCTTCTGGCTTGCCCGCTTTGAACACAATACTCGAGTCAACTCCTGAATGCTTCTTCGGGCGCTCTTTTGTCGCATGTGCAGACAGGAGAAAATTATTTTCGCACTGCTCAAAGTTGCAGTGTAAAAAAAAAGGCCGAAGGGTCATTTGGGTGCTCGCTATCGGCCAGTACGAAGGGTGCTATACATGCGTGCACCTGGCAGCACGTTCCGCTACGCATGTTCCCATGAATGACCTTCGGGCTAAAACGGTCCCGCAAATCCGGCGCCGACGGTGCGGTCGGCTCCTCCCCCCACCCGCGGCACGCTTGTAGAAGGGGAAGCGCTTTTACAATACCAGAAGCAGACAGTCGGGTGACGGCGCCGTGCAGAGACGCGCACCTGCAAGTGATTATCCTTGGGCGCTGCCCTACACGCCCCTTCTAAGAGTATAACCGAGCTTGCTATCAGCTCGTTTATACTAACTCTTCACAAGGGCCGCACTACCTTCACGGCAACAATGTCATTCCTGCTGGGGTGCCAATGTGTATACGTCACCGCGATACTCAGAGAAAAACATATACACTGAAGTAAGCAAATCACAAAACACAACATTGGTGTATGCTGTTGTCCAGGTCTGCTAAGCAGTGAGCAACATCACTCTGCAGGTAGTCCACATTCATGTACACAGGCGTACACAGAAATCCTATTGTTCATCGCGCCTCGCAAGTCCGCGCACACAACACTGACGACACTAGCTGAGTATCAGCGAGAACTCTCTTCCAAATGTTCGATGTATCACATACACGGCTCGCCGCACACAGCGTCGGCTGTGTAGGAACGTTCACGCTTGTCTAGGTTGACATGGTGGTATCGCTAGTTTCCAACTCCCATGACAGATTGGGGAGCCTGTATAGCGCATCCGCATTTCCATTCTTGATACCTTTTCGATGTCTAACCGTTATGTTATAACGCTGGAGTGCCAGCGCCCACCTAGCCAATTTTGCCCCGTGTGGAGTGCACGTCGTCAGATATGACAGCGGATTGTGGTCAGAGACAACATTGACCTCAGCGCCAAAAAGCCAGTAGTCGAACTTCTTTAGAGCCCAAATAATAGGAAAACGCTTCGCGCTCTATGGTCGACCATCTCGCCTGGGTCGCATCGAAGCGATGGCTTGCGAATGCTATAGGCCTCTCATCGCCATTTTCAGTCATCTGTGCCAAGCAAGCCCCGGCAGCTGTCGCTGATGCGTCAGTGAACAGCCAATATGGCTCATGAGGTTGCGGAGTGCTCAACGCCACTGCTCTGCAGAGCGAGTCCTTGAGCTGTTCTAACGCGCGTTGCGCATCTTGCGGCCACGGGATTAAGTTTGGTACTCCTCGCTTTGTCAACGCCGTTAGTGGGCTAGCTATTTCAGCATACCCAGATACATAGTCCCTGTAATATCCGCATAGTCCCAGCAAACTTCGCAGCTCTTTCTTTGTTCTAGGCTGCACTAGGCCTTCATTGCAGAAACTTTCTCGGGGTCAGGTGCATGTGTCCTTGAGCCCACTATGTGTCCTAGATAACGAATGTGAAACTGTTCCACTTGACTTTTCTCAGGGCTAGCCTTTAGTCCTGCTTCCCTAAGTAACCAAAATATGGTATCGACGTGCTTTACGTGTTCTTGCCAGGTTTGCGAGAAAATAGCTATATCATCTAGATATGCCGTAGCGTAGGCTTGATGCTTAGCGAGGAGCGTATTAATCATTCTTTGGAAGGTCGCTGCCGAGTTTTTTAGCCCAAAGGGCATCACCTTCCATGCATATTGACCCTCATGGGTTACAAATGCGGTGAGTACCTGGCTCTGCGAGTCCATCGGTACCTGCCAGTAGCCGCGCCTTAGATCAACCAAAGTGATGAACTGCGCGCGACCGACTCTAAAAATTAGCTCCTGTGAGTTAGTCATTGGAAACGCGTCTGCACGGGTTCCTGCATTCAAAGTTCGGTAGTCAATACACATTCGCACTGACCCGTCTTTCTTCCCCACACACACAACCGGGTGCGAAAATTCACTCTCTACAGGATACAATAATCCTGAATCAAGTAGCTCATCTACTTGGCAGCTTACTTCTTTGTTGCGCAGTTCAGGCACTCGGTAAGGAAAAGCTTTCTTCGGTTTGATCCCTTCTTCTAGCTCAATTCGGTGCCTTCCTACTTTCGCCAATCCCGGCCTGCCATCGAAGAGTGCACGATGTTTTCGGAACAACCGTCGTATTTCTTTCTGCTCCATCTCACTGAGGTGGGCTAATTTATCTAACGGTATTAGCTCCTCATCTTTTAGAGGGGGTGCGACTTGTGGTGCACCTCTACTTCTCCAAACTCATGATCGTCATCAAACACTACACCAACCTGGCTTACCCTTGCGTAGTACGGTCTCATTCGGTTGGCGTGGACCACATATCTTTTTCCCTGTTGCGTTTCTACTCTGTCCGAATGTTGCCTCTCACAACCAATTACTGGGAAAGGACCGAGCCACTTAGGAGCTATCTTGGTGGTGCGGTCTGTGTCGAAAACGAGAACCTTATTCCCACATTAAAGACTTTATTTCGCGTCCTTCTTTTGTATGCTTCTACGTAGCTAGCTTGTCGCGCCATGCTTGTGAGTCCTGCCACATTGGCCGCTAGCTCAAACTTCTCCCGTAGCTGTGTAAAGTACCTCGCAGGTTCCTCCCTAAGCGTCGCTGGTACACTAACTTCTCCTGCCCACGCCTGGCGAAGAATTGTAAGTGGACCTGTCGGATTTCTGCCGTACAAAAGCCTAAAGGGTGCTACACCGGTAGTGTCGTGGGGGACTTCGCGGTAAGCCCACAACACAAATGGGATCAACTTATCCCAGTTTTTAGGGTCTTTTTCTATTACATAAAAGAGCATGTTCTTTAGCACCCGATTCCATCTTTCCACGGCCCCGTTGTTTTCAGGGTGTTCCGGGCTGGAAAATCTAGGGGAACAACCTAATTTCTCTAGCATCAGCTGAGTGAGTTGTGTCTTGAAATTTGTTCCCTGATCCGAACAGATAGTCTGTGGAACCCCTGTTCGACTGAAGATTTCTAATAGAGCATCACAGGTAGCCCTTGCCGTTAAAGAACGAAGACCTACTACTTCCTGCCATCTCGTGCATAAGTCAACAAGGCACAAAGCATATTTGTGACCCCTACCAGATGGCGTATCAAGAGGCCCTATAACATCTAAATTAACAACCTTAAAGGCATTTTCAGGCCTTGTTATTGGCGTGATAGGTATATTGTCAGTTTGACGTCGGTCTGAGTGGATCTGGCACCCATGGCAAGACTGGCAGTACTCTAAAATTTCTTTTTCCATGCCAGGCCAGCAGAAGTTGTACTTTATGCGGGCTTTGGTCTTTCTTGGACCCAGGTGTCCACCCCACAGTGATTCAAGCGCCAAGGACAGAACTTCCTTTCGTTTTTCTCGGGGAAGCACCAGCTGTCGCACTTTAGTACCTGCTATTGAGTCCCAGTCGTGAAGCAAACCCTCGCTAACGAACATACCCGCCTTTCCGTACTTAGAGTCCTACCATGCCTTTCTCAAGTTCTCATCAGCGAGCTGTGCTGCTCGAAATATTTCCCGCTGGCTAGACAGCGAAACTGCCTCTTCTTTCTCGTCTGACTCTGCTTCCTCTTGTGAATATTCGGCATTCAGTGCCGTGTTCACCTCGCATGTCAGTGACTCATAGTGCCGATTTTCTGCGTTTTCTAGTTCCTTGTTAGAAACCCTGACTGCACCCATACTTGTGGGCTCAAACTCACTGTGATCTTTAAGCAGCTGCCAGTCCTCTAATGAAAGCAAACAGTTCACACCCTCGGCCAGCTCATTGGTGAGGGCACATGCTATGCCTGTCTTTTGATCTTCTGCAACTGTTCCCGGCCTAGATATTTTTACCGGGATCATCGCCAACTTCGCCTGAATGGAGCTGCCGAAAGCTGACACTAATTTCACTGCCCCAGATGGTTCCGTCAGCGCTTGCGGTAGTATGCTTTCCCTACGTAGATGCAGCAGGAAACAGACACAGTCGATACATGACCATAGCGGCGGTAGATGGGGGAGGCACCCTCATCATGGGGGCTACCATACTAGGGAAAGAAACCGAGATAGCGGAGGAAGCTGCGATAGCGATCGCTTGCGTTGGCACCAAAGCTAGATATATTATTAGCGACAGTAAAACTGCAATCCAAAATTTCAGTAGGGGGAGGGTAAACCCCCTCACCACCAAAATTTTAACCCAAGGAGTGATTGATAGGACGATCAACATCATCTGGACCCCGGCGCACGAATCTGTCAGCGGTAACGAGGCGGCCCACAGTGCAGCTCGAGATCTCTACCTCCGAGCTGTACAGGATGGCTCGGCTCAGGCAGAACATAATAGAGAAGGGCGATTAATTTCGTATCAAGACATTACAGAACACTACAGGCAATGCCGGAGGCGTTTCCCCCCACCAAACACGGCGTTAAATAGAGGTCAGGCAATGGCGTGGAGACGCCTGCAGACTGGAGTATACCCAAACCCAGTACTAAATAAACATATCCGATCGGACTGCGAGGACGATAAATGTAAAAAGTGTGGGGCGAGAGGAACCCTCGACCATATAATTTGGGAGTGCGCTTACTCCCCAGGCAGGGCGCAAAACATTAGCAGTAGGGAAGCCTGGGAAACCTTATTGCGAAGCTCGGACCCTGAGCTCCAACTCACCGCCGTCCAACTGGCAGCAGAGGCCGCCGGCGAAACCAAACCGGCCAGCATCTAATGCGACCATCCCGTGCGGCTGGGCCGCTAAGTCCCCTCCCCCTTACAGGGGGGTGAGACACAGCGGCCCAGGCGGTGTGGTCCTTCTCTGTTGGACAATAAAAGTTTTCAACAACAACAACATCGTATTACTGTTATTTCACTACCAGTGTCAAGCACTGCCTCTGTGCGAACACCTCCGCACACAAGATCTACAAAGTGGAGCTTCGATGTTGCTGCCCTCGAACTTTGCATCGGTACCTTAACTTTAGCAGTTAAACCCGTACTTTGGTTTGAAACTGGCTCTTTTGCTTCGGTCTCATCGACCCGCGCGACCTTCTGCACCCTCTTTTGGTACCAATTTCCTTGTTTCAGGTGCGTATCATTTCCTGTTGCTTGCGGGCAATTCCTGGCAATGTGCCCCTGCCCATGGCATAGATGGCACTTTACTACGGGCTTTTCGGAATTTATCTGTTTTTGGCCCATTTGCTGCACTGGCACCGTAAGCTACTTTGTAGCTCGGCCTTTACCTTTTGCTTGCTCAAAGATCTGTAGAGCCTTTGATAGCTCTTTAGGCTTCAGCCAACTCTCTCCTTCCCGCAGGCACACATATTCGATGCCCTCTGAACTGAGACCTGCCTTAATGCGATCAGACACCATTAGGTCAGTCAGCGCCCCTACTGAGTCCACCTTCTAGCCTGGATGTAGTATGCTAGGTACGTTTTCACGCGTGATGCAAACTGAGCCCATGTCTCCTCCTTCCTTTTTGCTGCTTTTTCAAATCTTTCCAGGTACTCAGTTGGGATGAGTTTTAGTTCACTTAGAACCGCTCCTTTTACGACCTCATAGTCAGTACATTCCGTTCCGTCGAGGTTAGGATGCAAGTACCGGACTCGCTCTGTCAGTGCCGGCATAATTAAATGCACCCGGCTACTGTACGGTACACTGAATGTAGCGAACAGCTTCTCCCCCTCCTCAAACCAAAGTGGCATATCAGCATCACATGGAATTTTATAGCCCTTAAGGACTTTCGCACACTGTGTTATTGAATCTGGGCCTATACGTCACTCATCGCTCCGTCCCGACACAAGCGGGGACAGTCGACCACTCGACAGCCCAAGCTCCATCTGCTTTAAGGCTAGTCGCTCCCGAGATTCAATTTCACGCATTCGTAGCTCCATTTCCAACTCCATAAGGCGAATAGCCATCCTCTGTGTCTCGGCTCCTGTCGCGTCTAGTGGCAATGTTGGTTTCTGGTCGCCGGCCTGTAACCTGCTCTTCACATTGTAATCACCCTCCATAGTCACTACCTCACTCTGATCAGTGACCATTTCTACTCCGCCCCCTAGCGATTGCTGCTCCTGTTGAGGATTTGACCTCGATTCACTCTCAGGATTAGATTCGCTTTCTTTAACGGCTAGCATTCTCCTCGTCTCAACCATAAGCGTCACAAACCAACCACCATGCCAACTTCAACAAACGCAAGAAATCCCACTCACCTGGAGCAGATCTTTTGTTGTCTGCCGCCCAGAGCCTGGATGGTGTGTCCGCTCCAACGGCATTGGTGGCAGCCGAGGTAAAATCGTCCCTTGACGGTTCCTCGCTGCTCCGTGTCGAATGGCCTGTGGTTGCCGGTGCGATGCTTGTCCTTGTAGATGAGACGCGCTGAACCCTGTCGAGCTGCGCCAGTAGAACTTATGTCGTTCGTTCCTTTTCGGAAGGTTCTTTAAACCCTTCCTGTTATGTAATTCGGCGTAGAGAAGACCAGGAGGCGTATTTGAAGGTGATGATGGTAGAGCATATTGTTACGAAGCGGTAAGCCGATAAAGACAGGAGACAGAACATGACCGACGGCGATGGTAGATGACGTTTAATGAACGTTCGCGGGCCTAGCGCGAGCGCTCCTGCCCGCGCCACTGCCCGCTTCTTCTTCCTTGTCGTCCATAACATGACCCGGGGCCACCGAGCGATCGTCCCGATCGTGGACGAGGAAGTTTAGTGATGTTAATGATTTTATAGCATGATGATGGGCGTGTCTGGATGATTGAAGAAGAGGAAGAAGGAAGAATAGAACGGCTTGCCGGTACGATGTCTGATGCGTGGGTGATCCGCCTCCCTTGGAGCTGTCAACCATCCGTCACCAGAGTCCATGGGACCGATGGCTCGAGGTCACGTCGGGCAGCTTGGGCGGGTGTTGCGTGTTCGTGTCCATCTGTTCCTTCGGGTCATTCGGGTCTTTCGGCTCCTTCGTCTCGGTGCTGATTCGTATGTCTGTTCACCTTGTCTTCAGGTCCGGGCTGGGGGCTGGGCGGTGGTAGTTGTTCAGGTCTGGGCTTGAAGGGCTGGGGCGAAGCTGCTCGGCGATGTCCCTGGGCCCTCGGTGATGGTCCCGGCTTGAAGATGGCCCCGATGCTCCAAGGCGAGGATGGCGATGTCGTACGCCGCACCTCCAACCAAATGTTATGAAGCGGTAAGCTGATGAAGACAGGAGACAGAACATGACCGATGGCGATGGTAGATGACGTTTAATGAACATTTGCGGGCCTAGCGCGAGCGCTCCTGCCCGCGCCACTGCCCGCTTCTTCTTCCTTGTCGTCCGTAACAATATATTTAAAGCATGACATATATATACGGAGTAAAACTGGAACATGAAATGAATTTACAAAAACAACACTCTGCGCTACTTTACTCTTCGACCTAACTGGTTAGAGCCTAAGCAGAACAGCCGCGTTACATGCCTACGCATGGAGCCCCAGCTCAGACTGGACTGAACTCTCTTGGATCACGTCTCATTTTACACATTCACAAAACAAAGAAATAGGGGCGGTCATTTTCAGAGGCCAGCCCCACACATCAACTGTCCAATAAGAAAATATGCTAGACGGGCCCAGCCCCATGGGTTGGCCTTAGCCTCTAACCCAGGGCCCCACTAGCAATACAAATTACAACAAAGCACAGCGAAAACTCTTTCCCCAGTGGGGGTGTTGGACCCTCTCCACTCGGGAGACTTTCTTCCCATTTGTCTCCCGCACACCGCCGCCCCATCCACACTGCCGCTGCTGGCCCAATCCTTTCCACAGTGCACTGCCCCGCGCCACCCGTGTTTACCACTACGAGCAACGACATAGAAAGGGAAAGATCAACCAGCCGCCATTCTGCAGGTGGCGCCGGATTAAAGGGGAGCTTCTGGCTTGCGTGCTCTGAGCACAATACCCGAGTCAACTCCTGAATGCTTCTTCGGGCGCTCTTTTGTCGCATCTGCAGAAAGGAGAAAATTATTTTCGCACTGCTCAAAGTTGCAGTGTAAAAAAAGGCCGAAGGGTCATTTGGGTGCTCGCTACCGGCCAGTACAAAGGGTGCCATACATGCGTGCACCTGGCAGCACGTTCCGCTACGCATGTTCCCATGAATGACCTTCGGGCTAAAACGGTCCCGCAAATCCGGCGCCGACGGTCCGGTCGACTCTCCCCCACCCGCGGCACGCTTGTAGAAGGGGAAGCGCTTTTACAATACCAGAAGCAGACAGTCGGGTGACGGCGCCGTGCAGAGACGCGCACCTGCAAGTGATTATCCTTGGGCGCGGCCCTACACATGCTGCCAGTTATTTCTCTTAGATTGATCTTCGTTCCGTATTGGCAGATCGCGGTCGACGAACGGGACAGAGAGAAAACCGCCTTCGGCACACCGGATGGCCTGTACCAATTCAAGGTGATGCCTTTTGGCCTGTGTAATGCGCCCGCTACATTCGAGCGTAGGATGGACTCTCTTTTACGTGGTTTCAAATGGATGACGTGCTTATGTTATCTCAATGACGTCATTGTCTTTTCTTCGACCTTTGAGAGCCATTTTCATCGCCTTGATGCCATTCTTGGAGTTTTCCGAAGAGTTGGCCTTCAGCTGAATTCAAAGAAGTGTAGCTTCGACCGACGTGAACCCAAAGTGCTTGGACACCTGTTCGACGCCCGCGGCGTTCAACCCGACCCCTACAAAATACATGCTGTAAGTGCTTTTCCTACACACCGCTGTACCAGTGACGTTCGTAGTTTTCATGGCCTTTGCTCGCATTTTAGGCGGTTTGTCCCCAACTTTGCGGACACGGCTCGTCCACTCACACTGCTTCTGAAGAACGCTAAGGCCAAGAACAATCTCAAGCCTTCTCTGCGCTCATTGCAGCCCTCGCCAACCAGCCCGACCTGGCCCACTGCAACCTCTCAGCACGACGGAGGTACGCACCGACGCCAAAGGCCACGGTATTGGTGCCATCTCGCCCAACAGCACACGGGCCGCACTCGCCTCCTTGCTTATGCCAGTCGCCTTTTTTCAGTGGCTGAGCGGAATTATTCGATAAGAGAACGTGGGTGTTTAGCCTTTCTGTGGGCCATTACAAAATTTCGCCCTTGTTTGGCCACCTGTTTTCCGTCATCACCGACCACCACGCCTTTATTTGCTTTCTACGCTGAAGAACCCTACTGGTCGTCTTGGTTCTTTGGCGCTGCGTCTTCAGGAATACACTTTTTCTGTCGTTCACAAGTCCGGCCGGCTACAAACTGATGCCGATTGCCTGTCCCGCAACCCGGTAGATCCGCCGCCTGAAAGCGAGTGTGACGACTACACCTGTGTGCTGTCGATCTCTGACCTTTTAAAAATTCGTCATGAGCAGCGCTTAGATCCCAAGCTTTGCGGCATTATTAACTGCCTCAGCACTGATCACCGTGACGCTAGCCTTGCTTTGTTTGTGTTCCACAATGGCAGTTTATATCGGCAGAATATCCGACCAGATGGCGCTGAGCTTCTGCTCGTAGTCTCCGACCAGACGCGTGCCACCGTTCTTCAGCAGCTGCATGACGGGCCCACAGCGGGTAATCTTGGCATATCTCGTACGTACGACATCGTCTACCGGCGCTTGTTTTCGCCAGGCCTCTACCGCTCTGTTCGTCGTTACGTGGCTTCTTGTGACAGGTGTCAGCGACGGAAGAATCCCTCGGTTGTGCCTGCTGGATCCCTACAGCCAATCGACATCCCTATAGATTCATTTTACCGGATTAGTCTTGATCTCCTCGGGCCTTTCCATCTGCCTGCTTCGGGGAATAAATAGATTGTGATGGCTACGGACGTGCTATGCCATGCTACGTGCTAGGCTACGTGCTATGCCATTACACGAGCGATACCCACCAGCTGTGCTACTGACGCGGCTGTGTTTCTCCTCCACGACGTTATCCTTCTTCATGGTGCTCCACGTCAGCTGCTCACTGACCGCGGCCGTTGCTTTCTTGCTCGAGTAGTCGAAGAAATTCTCCGATAGTGCTACATTAAGCACTACTTCACCACCGCTTACCATCCACTAACGAACGGCCTCACCGAACGCCTCAATCGCATACTCACGGACATGCTGCCAATGTATGTATCGGCTGATCACCGTGACTGGGATATTACTTTACCTTTTGTTACGTTTGCGTATAATTCCTCCCGTCATAATACAATATGCTACTCGCCCTTCTATCTTCTGTTCGGCCATGACCCCTCTCTTCCGTTTGACAGCGTACTACCTCACACCGCTGATGCAGGTTGCTATGTTCGTGACGCCATATCCCGAGCTGACGCCGCCCGTGTTGTTGCTAGCCGCCGACTGGCTTCTTCACAGAGCTCCCAAAAGCTGCGCTATGATTCTCGGCATCGCGATGCCCACTACTCACCGGACTCTCTCGTCTTGCTCTGGACTCCCGCCCGTAGAGCTGGACTCTGTGAGGAGCTCTTGCCATGGTACACAGGCCCCTACCGTGTTTTACGACCAGTCACTTCTGTGACATACGAGGTCACCCTTGTGCACCCGCGCCAACAGTTCGATATGCCACGTTCCGAAATCTTCATGTCGCTCGCAAGAAGCCCTACCACTCCAGTTGTAGTTCCTTGATGTAGTACGCCCCGGGACGGTGCTTTTCGTGGCAGGGTAATGTTACGTATATGCCACGGAAAAGGACGACGATGAAAAAAACAGTGAGAGACGACGAAGCTGAAGCCACGGTTGGTGCTTGCAAGAACATTTACGTCTGTCATCAGCTGTGGTGGTTTTCCCTGAACTAGCCTTCTGCCACTTATCAATATTGTTAAGTGGTGGGATGAGGTTGTTATCGGAAACAAATATGCACTGAAAATACACATATAAAACATTCTAAAGTGCTGCCGGGTTGCTAACGACGTTATTTCCTATTTTAAAAGAGGTAGATAAAGTACCAGTGGGTAGTATGGAAGACTGAATTTTCGGGGGTTACTTTTTATAGATAATGCAGGTGGAACCCGCAAAAAAAAAATCTTTGGCTCATCGTACTCTAAGATTTGGTTCGTTCTTGGCGTTGAGCTATTTTTGTAAGGAGAAAGGATCATTACGTGCTTGCAACGTTTGGGCCTGCGAACGCTTCTTGACAGACGCAAGATATGATTCCGCTCGCGTCGTGACAGGCGCAAGCAACTGATATCGCGCGTAATCGAAAGGATGCTAGTAATGTTTTTAGTCTTGACAGGAATGAAACGTTGGACGCATAAATTTACAAGGCGTTTAAAGTACGTAAAAAGAAAATGTACTTCATGGTGGTCAGATAATGTGCTGAACATGTCGAAATGCTCAGCTATTACCTTAGTATATGAATTGTCATCTGCACGGGTGTGGTCGGGCAAGCTAGTAAAGGTATAAGGTGACTTGGGAATTTGGCAAGACAGGGACAATACGACACTTTTGTTGTCTGAGGTGCCGTCAATTGTTTCGCGAGAAAATACGTTTTCTGCGATGACAGCACTTAGAAACACAAGATCGGGAAGGGAATTTAACCAGTCGCACTATGAACAATCTCAGTAATTCCAAAAGAAAACAAAATATTTACTAGGTGTTTACAAATGCTCGGGTCATGACAAAAAGCAGACAGTGACTGCCAGTGAATACCAGGAGCGTTAAATTTGTCTATACAGACGAAACTAGAGCCAGCAATCTTCATCTCATTCATGAAGTCAGAGACAGCATAAAGGGCATGAGTGAAAGAGATGGGTGGATGATATATAACACTAATTATGATATGCCTATTGCTTATGTACAGTTTTCACTACACAGATTCTTTTTTAGAATGTGAGGGCAAAACTGCGAATTGTAGGTCGAAGCGGACACTCAGAGCTAGGCCACCCCCAAAGTCTGAAGTCCTGTCCATGCGGACAGCAGTGAAACCAGGCGGAGTGAATTCGCAATCATAAATGCCAGTATGCAGCCAAGTCTCAGTAATGCCAACGGCATTGGTTGAATGGAAAGCTATAAGGAAAAATAAATCTAGACATTTTTTAATGATGTTTCGATCGTTGATAATAAGGATCACGAGGTTATCAAGACATTCAAGATGATGTCAAGGGGTGGACGAGGCCATAGGGGAAGCAACTGATTGAGAAGGATCAAGATGCGCAGAGAGTTCGAGATATCGTCCCAATTGTAACAAACTTTGTGAATGAAAGCATTATCGTACCATAACTTCACGGAACAACATTCGGTGCTAAAAGGGGGCGAGGCGTCCTAGATTTTCTTTCAAATAGAGCGAATTCTCAGAGAAAAGTCACTGGTAATGGAGTAGCATGAGCCCTCACATTTTCACACGTTTCTTAATACCTGAGTCTTGTCATTAAAATCCAGAAGTTGTATAACAACAGGCCGAGAATAATCTTTGCGTGCTTTGCCAAGCCGGTGATAACGCTAAATATGGGGGGCATCTATGTTCAAGTTGCTAGTAAATACAGAAGCAATCCGAGAAAATAGTGCGTTGGCGTGTTCACCTGAGACTTGTGGAACACCTCAGATTATTTCTTGAAGTCGGATTTTCAAGGTGGTCATTTTGTAGAACAGGCTGATTTATTTTCTTACATTCCAACAAGAACTTTAAGCAAGTAAATCACAAAATAGTTTTGAGTCAATGAATACAGGGGAGGGTTCAAGTGCAGTCACTCGCGACTCCAAGACATCACAACGCTCGTCTGTTTATTCTTGAAATGCTTTAATGTCCGCGATGCCTCTAGCCAACTGATTTAGCCCGGCCAAAAGTTACCTGAGCATTTCTACTGGAGATGGGGTTACGTGGTCATGCAAGCTAGGTGAAAGTAGAGCACAAGCCTCCTCGCGAGTGATAGTCGGACCAGTCCTAGGCCGGGTCGCAGAACCATTGCCTAATTGACATCGCCTATTCAAACTGATTGAATTTGGCCAGGGCTTAGGGGGATCGCATTACCGCCCAGAAGGAGGCGACTTGCTCAGTATAACCCATCAAACACCGGGACATAAAATGATGTGGGCAAGGGAGCAGTAGCAAGACGCTTTAGCACGCCGATTGCAATAAATATTTCATTAATAACGTACCTGCATGCAGAGGAAGCAACGTGCATGCTGTCCAGAGGGGAATGGGAATGAAGAAACGGAGAAACTTGAAACGGTGTGAATTCCCTCATGGTTTTTCGCGGAACGCGCAGTGGGATGTATTCTATAAGGGGGGGGGGGGGGGCACATAATGTGGCCGTGAAGGAGTTTGTACAGAAATATTCTATCGACTCTGGCACGACGGCAGATAAGAGAAGGAAGATTCATTGGGGTGCCCCTTGTGGAGCGAGATGAAGAAGGTGCGCAGGGATAGCGATATCGAAATATCCGTAAATTTGTTTGCTTTACTCTGTCGACCATGTCGCACTTGAAATGGCAAGTGGCATTCCTAACAGCCGACACGTAATCCAAAATTGACAAGCAACTGACAGGTACAGTTTTAAGAATGGAAGTGGAGTACGGAAGTCACTCGAAAGTCTGCAGACGAATAGCCCGTGTGCGCATAGCCCGCTGAGAAATGCGCTTAGTGTGAGAGGAGAAGCTGAGGTTGCGGTAAAAAAGTACACCAAGGTCATTTATTTTATCACCCTGTCCAACTGTACGGAATTCACAAAATAATGCTAGAGAAAGCTGTGCGTTTTGCGAGTAAATGAGATAGCACTAGTTTTGGAAGAGTTTAGGGTAAGTCCATTTTTCGCACACCATTCAGAGAAAGCAAATATGTCCGATTGCAACAACAAGCAATCTTAAAAAGATGTATGACCTTGAATATTTTTATATCATCAGCATTAATAAGGAACGAGGAGTTCTTTATCACCAAAGAAGCCCCATTAATAAAAACGGAGAAGAAGGCCTAATACAGAACCTTAATGAACTCTACTGGTCGCAGGGAACATGAAGGAGGTCTCTCCATTGACACTGACAAAGCAGGAGCGATCAAGGAGATAGCTACGTAGCAGAGCTAGGATTGAGACTCCGACAGCAGAGAGTACAAGCTTTCAAGTAGTAATGAGTGAGTTACAAAGTTGAAATATTTGCTCAAATCACAGTACACGGTGTGAACCTGACCTCTCTGAAGGACTGCTACAGAGCCATACGTATTAAACCTGACTAGGTTGGTTGAATTAAGTAGAGCGACCCTATATGAAGTTATGTTGATTCGGTATGATGTTATGTTTGAGATGGAAGGAAAGCACGTTGTGCAAACCGAATTCGAAAAGCTTAGAGGTTGCACATAGAAGCGAAATCGGACGATAATTGGAAACATCATATTTGTTTCTTGACTTGAAGACAGGACACACGTGCCATTTTCCACACGCGAGGAAGGGCAGCATTTTTCAAGCAGTTATTAAATATAGCAGTCAATGCTGGTACAAAAATATCGCTGAAGGCTTTTATTATGGCGGCTGGAACGACATCAGGTCGAAGAAATAAAGATGGTCTCAAGCACCTATGACTCGCAGTTATCAACTTCTCGTCAAAGAGGAAGAAATTAGGTGGTGCACCAGATGTGAGGCATACGGAGTCGCAATGTTGAAGTATGTATGCGGAGGAAAATTGTTGGGCAAAACTGTCGACAACATCCCGAATGTCCGCCCCCACAGGATCAGCTAAGTCGATAGTCGAATCTTATTTAATGGAACGCTTGCGAACGTATCGACAGAACTGACTAGGACGATTTGAGGCACTCCTCTCTAAAGGCTCAAAATAACACTACTGGTCACGCTTGTATAAGCGTTTGTAAAGAGAACGCAAGCGGCGAAACTCATCTGCACATTTTTCAAACCTAGGGCGTTTCGCTTTACGATGAGCCCGTTCCTGAAGTTTTAACGCAGTTCTCAGTTCCCTTGAAACCAGAAAGGAAACTTCCTACGAGTAGAGGAGTATGCAGATGCGTGTACTAACGCATACCATCAAAAACTGTTTCAGTGAAGCGACTGACTTGTCCGTCGGCATCACTAATGTCATTTAAAGGGAGCAGTCGACAGAAGAGAAAAAATTAAAGAGACCGACATAGTCACCATGTGCATACGCGAAACGGGGCGAATTACCCGTCTGATCTGAATTAGTAAAAGGTGAGGTAGAGACAGAAGTAGTAACTAGAAGTGGTGGGTAAAATTTGTCACAGCCAGTTGGCGCTACGTCGGAACTCAAGACTCGAACAACTTCAAAATTTGACAGACAGATATCGAGAATATTACCACCGCTGTTTTTAATGAAATTGAGTTGCTGCAAAGAGTTAAAGGCTATAAAATCAAGTAGCACGTTACACTTAATATATAAAACGTGTTGTGAGAAGAAGTAAAGAGATTCCAGCTGATACCTGGCGTATTAGAATCGCCTAAAATGAGTAGTTTGTGTTCAATATGAGAAGTTATAACATGTTGGATTGAGAGCGAGAAATCATCATAGGCAGGATGAGGAAGTTTAGAAGGAATACAGAAGGCTGCCAGTAAACATTTTTCATGCCGATTTAAAGTGAGATCAAGCCACACACGTCCTTCAAAAGTTTCCAGATTGGAAAGTCGAACACACTGCAGACAACCTTTAATAGCAATGACCACTCCCCCTTCTCTTTGGGTCTTGTTATAGGGCGGTAGCTTTGAAAAACACAGTAATTCTTAGGAAAGAAATCACTGCAAGGGATATCGCTTGACAACCAGATTTCGGTAACTACAACAACGGTGTAACAACACGCCGAAATAATACAAAAAAAATTCAGATCCCTTAGTGCGAAGACCTCGGGTGTTTTGATAAAAGATGCCCAAATTAGGGGCCACTGCAATTTAGCGTCAGTTCTGAGGGATGCAGCAAATTTGTCGTGAAGCTTCCAACGAAAGGCCTTGTACATGCAGCGCATCGTCCACATCGAAGGCCCGACAAGCTTACTGTACGATTTTTCATCAACTGCAATCTGGAAGGATGAGTAAGAGTGGTACCTTGTTTTCAGCTGCCGGTAACATTCATTGACTTCAGATGTGAATTAAGGTCTACCGATGTTGTTTCGGGACTGAGATTAGAGACGAAAATAGTCTTCGGACGCTTCTTTTGGTTGGCAACGTTCAGGAAGGATGAGCTCGATGCACCAGTGATGGCTGGACTTCAGTGCTTCTTCATGACACTAGGTGGGGTATCCGCGCGGAGAGGAGCAAAGGGAGAAGATGTACAGATTCCCTCATGCGCGTCGAGGAGGAGAGTCCGTAGCGAGGCAAACTCACAGCCATGTTCGCCGGTCGCGTTTGAATGGGGGAAACCGGTCTGGCGGTTGGACAGGAGCGGGGAGACGGGAGAAACGAACATTGCTGCCGGCGTACCACCGTCGCTAAGCCTAGCATCGTCAGACGACGACGCACAGAAATTGCACACGGATGGCCGTGAGCCGGACTACGGCCGGTCTCGCGGGAGAACGCGCGCTCTTTCTTACGGCCTTCTCAATCGCCGCAGGAACAATGGGAACGTTTCTCGTTGAGTTACGCCCACCGCCGCCACAAGCGGCGCGACCTGCTCACTGTTCGCTCCGCGTCTGCTTCAGCGACGGCGGGTGGCTTTTGCCTGGTTTCGCGCTGTCGCTCGCGAGTTTCGTGGAGAGTGCAGTCCCGAAATGAAAGAATACAGAAGGTAGATGCTGCAGCGGCATGTCGTCAACGTACTACACACGTGAACGGATATAAAAAACAGTCGTTCAGCAAACGTTCGACAAGCATGACATGCATTGAGGCATGTTAGCTCCTTTTCTCCATTTTAATCCTAATTTTTCCCAAGCCTCTACAAGAACAGGAGCAAAAAATAAACTGGATGAGCAGTGATCACTTCAGAGCTTCTTCAAGGTTAATATGACAGCACCTCGTCTAGAAGCGAAACCATTGATGTAGCACCGAAGACGAAAATAATTTCATAAAATTGTAATGTAAATTGCAAAATGCTTGCATGATATAAAGTATTAGTATAACAGTCAAAATAAACGTTCTAGGGTTGAGTTTTAAATGTCATTACAATTCATATATTAGGCAATCTTTGGTATTGTCAGCATTATTTTAATTTTGCAAATAAACTTTGTTTTAATTAAATTTCTATATGATATTAAGGTTATTATGAAAACAATAAAAATGGTTTGATATTCATGACACCACCTGTGTTCGAAGTGCTAAAAAGAAGCCAATAAATGAAAATGATACTTGATGCAGTGACTTACAAATGAGTTCATCTGCTACATCGAAAGTATGCAAGAAACCTCTAAAGCGTTAAAGAAGGACACTCTCACTAAGCCCTATATAGCGATCCAATGAGGCACTCTTCGGGAAAGTAAGATTAACGTGCGGAAGGGAACGACATATGCTAGATGCGAGGGCCGTAAGAGCTAGCGGCAGATGACTACATTTTCAAGACGGACGTTTCATCTGAGAGCGAATTCAAGGCACTGAAGGAAATGATGGCATCTCCTACCATCCCATTTCCCACTGTCACATATTCCGGTTTACCTTACGTCGCTGGATATATCGTTTAGTTAATCAGCTCTGGGTGTCACGCTTGCGCTAATCTTCTTGAAACTAGCGAAAGAAGCAGCCCCATGTATAGTACACTCTTCTACTTCTACGGGGACAATATTCTAGTGGAATGCATTATCCGAAACCAGAGCTTTTTGCCGTATTGGACAAGCTTTTTTTTTTCGAAAAAGCTACCGTGCACCTACTACACACAAATGTTCTCGAAGTACTTAAGTATCTGTCAGCATTTTAGGATTCAACACTGAGTTGCCCGAAAGGAATTGACAACAGCTATGTTATTAGGTCCGCTTCTTTGATATTAGAAAAAAATCTCAGAATTCTTATTCTCAATTAATTATACCAGGAAAGTGATAGAGAAGACCGAGAGGCCAACTCCTTATGTGCACAAGCCGTGCAGGAAGATTATGAGACTTAATTTTCTAGACGCAGGTCGCATTTTGATGAATTGATGAATATGTAGTGCAATGTGTGAATTTGAAGGACAATTGTTTTATTGTTTGCCGCTCTTTTCGATTCTGCTTAACTGTTTATGCCCGTTTCCTTGATTAAAAGTAGTAGCGAGACTACATATATATCTTCGGTCTTTCAACCAACTGATATGTTTTGAACGAAGGTAGAACAGCCTACTTCCCTAGAGAAGTGAAATTTTTACTATATGAGCAAATTTTTATTCTTTACTGTGAATCTGAGACGCGCCATAAATTTTTGCCGATGCCTCTTCTGATTTAAACGAAAACGGTGGCGGTTGACAGGATCTCCACCCAACAGTTCACCATGCACTCGCGTCAGGTCGCGGTACACCTGCTTTAAATATTCAAAGGCACATTGCATAGCCTGGCAAATTTATTTTTGTACAAAACTTAGGGGTAAAAAATGTTGAAGTGTACCCGAAGCTTCATTCGACCGTGCAGGGCCGCACTGACGAAGGCGCGCGTGCGTGAGCGAATTGTTGACTGTATTTTATTCCTCGTACACGATAAATGTTCGATGCAAGTGATTACGACCTTTGTATAAACCGCAGTCATGGCCTCGGGATAGAGCACTCGCCTCTCCTTCGGGAGGTGGTGGGTTCGACTCCCACTTCCGGCCGGACACCCATTGGTTTTCTCAAGTGGGTACAAGCCATTACCCGGCCCGGTGCTCGGCTTCTCAGGGTCTATGGCTTGGGAAAGGAGCCTACGGCCTCAAATCCCAACCAGGCGGGGGGCTCACTGCGACTAGACGTGTACTACTGCTTAAAAAAAAGGGGGCCACATAATGGGCTTTTGCCGCGCGAGGCGGACTTATTGTTATCCGATGGCGGAACGGATCAGTGCCACATCAGCGCAACTATTTGGGCCGTGATCCCATTACCATAGTAGTTCTCCCAGGAGAGCCGAGCACCAAGTCAGGGGAAAGCTTATACCCATTGAAAAACCGATGGGTACCCGGTGGCACCAGGAATCGAACCCGGTACCTTCCGAATGCGCTTCGGTGGCCTTGTGGTCATGGTCAAGCATAAGGGGCGAAATGTCAGGACCTGCCGGTTGCAATTGACGTGGGCGAAGTTAAAAGCGAGCGCGCGTTTTCCTTGCGCGTGAAAGGCTGTAGAGGAGGAGCAGCAGTGGGGCGATGGCGACCACACCGAAGCGCGGCGGGCGGTGGAAACAGACCGCATTGGAGAGGCCGTTAGAGAAGAGAAGCGCGCTCTCCCTCGAGGCCGGCCGTGGCCGGACTTTTAGCGTCGCAGCTCATCACCCGCCCAAGTGACACACTTCGACTGTACAAGTAGTCGGCAGAGCATAAAAACTGCTACTTGCCAAGGAATGGGCGAGAGCACATCGCAAATGCATCCTTACTGGGCACCACTTTGGGGGAACAATAATAATACTAGCTTTGATAACACCGTTTAACAATTTTTGACAATTTTTTTGTATCACAACATGTTGTGATACATACAAACTCGGGTGTGTCAAAGCCAAGAGGAGACTTGCAGGACTAGGCCTGGCAACATAGGCGAGCGAAAAGTAAAGACAATAAAATATCAGGGTAAGTGGACACACACTGAAAAACAAATACTAAAAATATATACTGTGTGAAAGAAAGAAATACAGTCTGGAACTTACATGTTCCCTGCATCATTAAGCATTGAAGCTTCACAGATTTTAACATTTGTTTTAAGGTGCCTTTAGAAGTAACAGGGAATACCTGATCAGGAAGGCCATTGAGTATTTTAGGGACATATACACATCGTCTTGCTTTACCGTATCTCGTTGGGTAGCTGCTCTCGTCTTGAAGATAGGATTCCAAAAGCTCAGAACAATGCGAAAGCTCTAAGGATACAATAAATGAAAGGAAATAATACTTTTCCTGTGCATTCATTGTGAGTGACGATGGTGAAGGTGGTTAAATATTCATCACGCGTGTTTATATGGTAGAGGAAATACTCAATGCTTTGTTCGATTCAGTAAAACAACACTAGCTTGCATCTGTTGCTGCACATGCAGCACGGAACTAATTCGCAGAAACGCTAGGAAAAAAGTGACAAACCACAAATAAACAGTTGGAATGCAGTAACCAAATTGCATGTATTGTTACTTCGGATAGAAATTAGCTCGTGGAAGGTACAGGAATGCACAGCCGGCATCCGCCGTCTTAAAAAACACGCGTCCACTTGGAATGCTTCAATAAAGATGTTACATAACATAAGCAAGCACGAGTGAGTTTGCGTCAGTGTGTGCGCGCGCATGTGCGGCGACGTGCAGTTAGTTGGCATCTGCATCACCATCGAGAGTCACTCGAAGTGCTCATCTATGGCGGTAATCTAGTGCGGCAAGAAAGTGCAAAGGGTTACAACACTACGAAAATCGCAACAGAATAGCTATGTGTCTGATTAATCGATAGAGCTCTTCGGCAGGATTGAAAAGGTCCGCACTCAGACCACCATTCAGCATTCCATACGAGCTTACCTGGCACAGTTCTTACATTCTGCTTTTTCCAAAGTAGCTGTAGTGCTGTTCAAGGTAGTAGCATAGAGAAATGTCAGTGCTGCTGTTCAAGGTAGTAGCATAGAGAAATGTCAGTGCTTTGTTCAAAATGTCCTCTAATCGCGTCCTTATGAATCTACGTGTTTGTCTGCACAACTGATTCCGGCGCCGGCGACAGACCATCGCCACTGCTTGATGGACGATCAACAACTAAATATAACCCCATTTGTACAAACGTACAAAGAAAGAGCCCATTGACACCAAAAGAAAATATTAGAGGTTCTTGGGGGTTGACAGATATGAAGTAATACGGTAACCATGACGATCCAGGGCAGAATGAGATAAAGAAGATGGCTACACAATAGAAAGAGCACGGAACAAGGATGAAGGGGGAGGCTGAGTTCGCAAGCCGACTATAACCATGAAGATAATTCGTTAGAACGTAGAAAAGAACCGGATGTCGCAACTCGAATACGAACCCCCGTTTTTGGATTCCGCATGGGTAATTAGCGACATAGCTGCAGCGACGGCTGTTTTCTTTGTATCTATTTGAGTTCCGTGCAACTTAACCTGCGCACCTAAGTACACTACAAGCACGTTTTTATATTCGTTCGTGGAAGAAGGTGCAACGATAGATACTATTTCAACATTTTTTACTTGAATTGTTCTTTTATCGAGGTTTTGAATTGTATGCTTCAATTCAAGGTAATTTTTATGTTACTTATACTGTAATATAAACACTCAGGATGGCTACTACACACACCTACGTCCGAGCGTCTGATCTAGAAATTTTTATCGACCTGGATTGTGTCCGAAAGGAGAACACTTTTTTCCAAATCCATAACCAGCGAGTGGCATGCACTGCCAAACTGTGACATCACTGCAGAACGCGTAGCTTTCACCGAATAATATTGAAGCTCGCATGGGCAGTCAGGCTATTTTCGAAGTTAAAGCGCAGCTGCGACACAGACCACTACAAGCGCTTCTTTTAAATTAAGGCACACGGCCTGCATAATACACAGCGGACGTGCAAAAAGTGACGACCCAGACAAGGCACATAGATCTCTAACCAAGCATGTAAGCAATAGGTCAAGACACGTTTTAGTGCTTAGCGAAATGGCTACTTCGAGCTGACCTGCGTCATCATGATATTTCGTGCCCAATTGCAAAGGGCGCGAAACGTTTGTTTTTTCTCGCTTTGCACCGTTGACAGCTAGCGCTTGTGGAAGTGCGTTAACCAACCGTCACTTTATTTACAGCGCTTTGCAGTGCCTGGTCACCAGTTTGAACCGAGCAGCAGTGATAACATTCATTTCGACGCTCATTGTATGCCAGCTGTTCAAGAAAGCACGTCAACATCGTCTGGTACATATATGAACTGCACCAAGCAATCCTTTGTCACTGTTGACCCGCTGACAACAAGTCAAATATCTGCGTACTTGGCCCGCCTGGGATTTCACGAGAAGCCTCCCGCCGACCTCGCCACTTTGAGCGCTCTCATGAAGGCTCATGTGCAGCACGTTCCCTTCGAGAACATCGACGTTCTTCTCAACCGGACATTCAGATCGACGCCGACTCGCTATTTGCCAAGGTAGTAAAGCGCGGTCGAGGAGGCCACTGTCCCGAACAGGATTCCCTGTTCGGGCGCTTCCTAGAGGCGCTGGGTTACCGGCTTCGACTGCACGTTGCCCGCCTCCGCTGGGGTCTTGCTTTAGACGCCCCACTTAAAACGAAGCATGTAAGTGTTGCATGTTTTTTTTTTATTTTGTATACACTAGAGGTGTGTGCTGTTGTCTGTTGTTATCTGTTTTGGGAGCCAAGGCCCAGTCAGGCTTGTCGCCTTTTGCCTTGGCTTCCCCTTTCTTGTAAAAAAAAGAACTAAACTCAAACTCCAACTCCAACATGCGACACCTAGAATGTAGTCTACCTGCTTGAATGTTCTCTCTGCCGGCTTCAGTATATTGGGCAATCTGCGACGTCATTTAAGCTACGTTTTAATACTCACAACGATTTCATCTTAAAGCCGCGCGAAACACAGGACAAAAGTACGGGAGACGACACAGAAAGCGCTTGTGTCGTCTCCTGTTCTTTTGTCCTGTGTTTAGCGCTTCTTTAAGATGAATCCAATCCAACTCGCCCAGTTTTCTATACTCACAAAGCTTGAAGCACTATTATCAAAATACGTAAGCGTTCAGGAACCGAGAAGTGAGGAAATCGTTCCTCATTCATAAAATAAAGCTGCCTGGTCAGGCAATAATGATAGCGGTTAACCTTGATGTCGTAATCCTTTCAGTTCGACGACCTCGTAAATATCAATGAGGTCGTGACTGGTGTACTAGTTTATTCCAGGTAAACGTTTAAACTTGGTTCTTTTTTGCTACGCACTTTTCATTTGTATCTGTTATTTCCCAGTAAACTCATAACTTTTTTCACTCTTTTGCATCATTTTCAGACACATATTGTTTTGCTTTTATTAGCCATCACGTGCTCTGTATTACATTGTGCTATATTCGCATTTCGCGCTCACTGATTCTTTTTTGGAACGCTTCTGACCTGAAATAATATGTAATCACGCCTTGTATACGCGATTGGAGTTCCGTATTACTACGGCGCCAGGAGCCTTTGTGGGACTACATATTTCTGGTTTTGATTTGCGCATGAAATGTTGACATCGCCAAACTATATATATATTCTGAGCCTTCCGTGGATGTTCTTTAATTTGTACATGCCATGATCTTCCTCTTTCATTTGTACATACCATCATCATCGTCCCGCGGCGCCGGCTCCGGCACGCGCCTGGGTTTTGTCATCGGATTAAAACGCTAGACGCTCTCTGAAACACCCATCCCGCTTCCTTGTTCGCTTTGCTCTCCGATTCCAGGAGTATGACATTCGTCATTTATCGATCAGGTCTCAAGAATACGGACGCGGATGCCCTTTCCCGTTCGCCATTGCCTAGTGATACCTCGTCTGTCCACGTCTGTGCTTACGATTTGTCAGCTCTTGCCACTGTCAACACGGCTACCGAGCAGCGGAATGACCCGTGGATTAGTGCACTTTTGAATTTTCTTTCAAGTCCAACTCCCGGTCATTCATCCGAAGCGCTCGTCCGGTAACCACACCATTTCTGCACTCGTGATGGTCTCATTTATTGCCGCAATTATTTGCTTGATGGACGGAAGTGCCTTGTAGTCATCCCGCGTCATCTCCGCGCCGACATTTGTGCTGCGTATCATGGTGACCCGGTGCGTGCTCACGGTGGCGTATTGAAAACGTACACCCGCCTACGTCTGCGATTTAACTGGCATAGAATGTACCGATTTATACGACTCTTCGTGCGCCCTTGCGAATCTTAATGGTCAACGCCGAAACACTCCTCAGAAGTCCCCTGTTTCGTTGCAGCCGTTACCCTGCTCTGCTCGTCCGGCTGACGGTGTTGGCATAGATCTTTATGGCCCTCTTCCTACTACTCCCGCTGAAAACAGGTGGATTATCGTGGCACTAGAACATCTTACTTGCTACACTGTAGCATCATCGTTACCCTCTGCCTCCGCAAGAGACGTTGCGTTGTTTCTTCTCAACAACTCGATTCTTCGCCACGGGACTCCGAAGGAACTACTCAGTGACCGCGGACGCGTTTTCTTGTCCGACGCTCTTAAGGCCCTACCGAAAGAATGCCGCATCATTCACCGCACCGCTACTTCTTACCACCCTCAGACGAATGGCCTGACAGAACGCTTCAACCGTTCGTACTCTGAGTGACATGCTGGCATGCTGGACATGTAGTACGTCAACGACGCTCATTCGAGCTGGGACCAGGTTCTTCCCTTCGTAACCTACGCGCACAACACTGCGATACAGACCACCACTGGATTCTCTCCTTTCTTTCTTCTTTACGGGCGAGAGCCAACCTGCACAATGGACGCGCGTTTCTCCTACCGCCCTGGTGGTTCTTAATCGACGCCACTCTCTGACGCCGCCCAGTACGCTGAAGAATGCCATCAGCTAGCTCGCTCGCTTACAAAGGAAAACCAGTGGCAACAAAAACACCATCGTGACACTGGCGAGGCGCCGTCATATTCGCCCAACTCCCTGGTGGGGCTCTTGGTTCCTGCCACAAATACCGGCATTTCAAAGAAGCTTCTTGCTCGGTGTCACGGTCCATACCGAGTCCTTCAAAAACACCGCCGGTCAACAACGTAGTTGAGCCTATTACGCCCTCTGCGGACTTGCGTCGCCGTGGAGGTGAAGCAGTTCATGTGAACCGAATCAATCCATAATACGATCCTTCTGTCCTTTCAGCTCCACAAATCGCCAGGATGGCTGGCTCCTTCTCTACCCAGGGGGGAAATGTAGTGTGGTAATCTTTGTCATCATAGCCACTGACATGCATCGCGTGCTGGCGCATTCGAGGACGAAGTTGGTCACTGGCGTGCTTATTCGCCACGCCTGACGCTTCGCTGCGAGTGCATCCTGAGCGGCTCGATCCATCTGGGTTTACTGAATAAACACACCCCTACAATATATATATATATATATATATATATATATATATATATATATATATATATCGTTACGTACTTTGTACGCACGGGGGGTTTATTTACAGGGATCTGTACGAAGAGGACTGCGGCGAAGCGTACAAGCGTTCCTCTGCCCTTGCTCTTTCTTCTTCTTCACCGATCTACCCGACCGCTCTTTTTCATCTTCCGTCGACGTTCTACGAAGGCGCGTGACATTTCCCTCCTCGCAGACGAAGCCCGTCGAGCGAGTTACAGAGATCCTCTGGAATGAAATCGCTTGAGGCGGGCTACATGCACCACCTGCGACTGCCGTGACCGTCGACCATTCGCCGTTATGTGTGCTATGACGTAATTCAGGTCATTGATGCGTTCTAACACAACAAACGGTCCGGTGTAGTGTGAAAGCAGTTTTTGACAAAGACCACGCTTACGGAGAGGTGTCCACAACCACACATAGTCACCAGGAGCATAGGAAACTTCTTGGTGTCGGGCGTCGTAGCGGTTCTTAGAACGTTCTTGTGAAGATAAAATTCGAACTCTGGCCAGCTGGCGGGCTTCTTCAGCTCTGCAGAGTGTGGTAGCAAGAGAAGGTTCATCATGAATGAAAAATGGCAGTATGGTGTCGAGGGCACAGCGAGGCGTGCGAGCATAGAGAAGGTAGAAGGGACTGTAGCATGTTGTCTCATGTTGCGCTGTGTTATATGCATGCGTGATGAACGGTAGAACGCCATCCCAGTCCTTATGGTCTGCAGCGACGTACATAGTCAACATGGTGGTAAGCGTCCTATTAGTTCGTTCTACCACACCGTTCATTTGGGGATGATATGGCGTGGAGTGGCGAAAACTGGAGGCGCTGAGGCGAAGAAGTTCTTCGACAATGTCCGCTGTGAATTGTCGTCCACGGTCACTAATGATGACTGCAGGAGGGCCGTGCCGAAGAATGACGAGTCGAAGTAAGAAATTTGATACTTCAGACGCAGTAGCGGATGGTATCGCGGCTGTCTCACAGTAGCGGGTTAAATAATCAACGCACACAAGAATCCATCGGTTTCCTTTAGAGGACCGTGGAAAAGGTCCAAGAAGGTCAATGCCAACTTGCTCAAACGGGGCTGTTGGAGGTGTGACTGGCTGGAGTTTTCCATGTGGGCTTGAAGTCGACAGCTTAAAGCGCTGACATTGCACACAGCTGGCTACATATCGCTTGATTGTTGAACGCATCTTCGGCCAGTAAAATCGCTGCTGTGTGCGGTGGAGTGTTCGGGCCACTCCCAGGTGACCAGACGTGGCATCATCATGCGTCATTTCTAGAACTGTGATACGTAGGCTTTCCGGAACGACAAGAAGCATACGTGCTCCCCCAGAGGCGAAATTTTTCTTGTAAAGCACTCCTTCGCGAATGCTAAATGTGTTCTTCATAGGATCGTTGGCGGAATCAAACAGTGAAGTTAATGTTTTGTCTTTGCGTTGCTCGGTTCGGAAAACTCTGAGATCGGGGAAAGTTTGTGTAATTGGAGCCAAATATTCATCGAAATTGTCTGAGTCATTATGAGTCGTTTGAAGCGGCAAACGCGAAAGACAGTCAGCATCTGAGTGTTTACGGCCGCTTTTATGCACCACAGTAAAATTAAACTCTTGTAGGCGTAAAGCCCATCGAGCGAGCCGCCCACAGGGGTCACGAAGACTCACGAGCCAGCAAAGGGAATGGTGGTCGGTCACAATCGTGAAAGCATTCCCGTACAGATAGGAACGAAAGCGCTGTACAGCGAAAACAACGGCTAGACATTCTTGCTCCGTAACCGTGTAATTTCTTTCACATTTACTCAACGAGCGGCTGGCATACGCTATCACGTGCTGATCGCGTCCATGGTGTTGTATAAGTACAGCGCCGATACCGATACCACTTGCGTCAGTGTGTACTTCAATTGGAGCTGATGGGCAGAAGTGGCGGAGGATTGGGCCCGAGGTCAAAAGAAGCTTCAGATGACGGAAAGCTGAGTCACATTCGCTGGTCCAATTGAATGGTGTGTCTTTATGCAGTAGACTCGTAAGTGGGTAAGCGATGTCTGCAAACCTTGGTATAAGGCGTCGAAAGTATGAGCATAGCCCCAAAAAACTCTGCAGTTCTTTTACTGACTTGGGCACGGTAAAACTTTTGACGGCTTCAATTTTCTTGGGATCTGGTCGAACACCTTCTTTGTCAACTAAGTGACCGAGGACAATTGTTTCACGATCGCCAAAATGACATTTCTTTGCATTCAGTACAAGACCAGCTCGTTCCATGCAATTAAGTACGATATCCAGACGGCTGTTGTGCTCACTAAATGTTTTGCCAAATATTACTATGTCGTCCAAATAACATAAACAAATTTGCCACTTTAGTCCACGTAGAACTGTATCCATGAACCGCTCGAATGTGGCAGGTGCATTACATAATCCAAAAGGCATAACGTTAAATTCGTAAAGTCCGTCTGGTGTTACGAATGCCGTTTTTTCTTTTTCTGCAATGTGCATGGGGATTTGCCAGTAACCGGATCTCAAGTCAATAGAGGAAAAGTATGAAGCTGAGTGCAGACAGTAAATTGCGTAATCTATACGTGGAAGGGGGTAGACATCTTTCTTTGTGACTGAATTTAAACGGCGGTAGTCAACACAAAACCTCCATGTGCCATCTTTCTTTTTAACAAGGATAACTGGAGCTGCCCAAGGACTACAGGACTCTCGAATAATGCCGCGCTTTAGCATGTCTTGCACTTGCTCATCTATTAACTTACGTTCAGTTGCTGAGACTCGATAGGGCTTCTGACGTATTGGAGGGGCGGACCCTGTGTTAATCGTGTAATGAATACGACTGGTAGGCAGTGGCATTGAGTCATCCTTGGCAAAGTCGAACACTGTCACGTGTTTCAGTAGTAGTTCCACTAGAATACGACGCTCAGTTGTAGAAAGAGACTTACTAATCATAGCCGTAACTTGGGTCTCCATGCCTGGTCGCACCTGCTGCTTAGTGACAGAGCTGTTTAACGCCGCGAGGGAACCGGATATGCCTTCCTCTAAACGGGCGAGTTTCAGGCCCCGAGGCAACACAGTTGGCTCTTCGGAGTGGTTCACTGTCCATAGCTGAGTGCGGCCTTTAGTCACGGGAATGACGCAACAAGGCACAAGGATACTCTTCTTAGAGCAGGTGAATCTCGTAGGTTCTACTATAGCCTCAAAAGATTCGCACTGGTTCCGAATAAAGAAAACCCGCACGAATGCTGCAGATAACGCTGGCACAACTGTGTCTTCTTCCACAGCAAATGCTCCAAATTCAGGTGTCGAGTCATCCACAAGAACCGAAAGTAGTGAAGGATTCAAAGGAATCTCTCCCGTACCACAGTCTAAAGTTGCACCACACTCTTGCAGAAAATCAATCCCAAGAATCACGTCATGCGTAGACCGAGGCAGTACTGCAAATTCTACTCTAAACTTGAGGCCGCCAATAACAACATCCGAAGCACACACACCAAGAGGAAATAAAGGTTCACCACCGACACCACGGAATAACACTGCACGGTCACCACTCACTGAACATTACTTTTCTACCTAAACGGTTCTTAAAACTCAAACTCATAACAGATACTGTAGCACCAGTGTCCACAAGAGCCATTGTTTTCACACCATCAACATACATTTCCAATTTCTTCTTTAACATAAACACGGGCAGAGGTATGGACGTCATCGACTCGCCGGCGGCCTCACCTCCATCGGCCGCGCCCCCTAGTTTCCCGGAGGCGGAGGGGTAGAACGACGTCGAGGGGAAGGTGACCTGCGCGGGCGCTGGGGTGGCGGCGTCACACTACGATCAGATTCAGGAGATGAATTCCGCAAATGTGTCGAATGATGTGAGTCTCCGGTAGGCATAGTCGGGGATCGTTGTTGTTCGGTGTGCAGCCGTCCGTGAATGTTCGCGTGGGGTCAGTAATCTTGTACAGTTGGAAAACGACGGAGGCAGTATCTAGCGATATGCCCCGCAATGCCACACCTGTAGCACACAGGTTGAGGGCGCCAGCGATCAGCACAAGAGTCCTCACTAACAAAGTCGCGACGTTGGTTGTAGCGAGGCTCTCGCTGCTGACGAACCACATTTTCAGAGTAGGCGGGCCTCTTTTCCATCGGCTGGTGGTCATAACGTTGAGTATAGCTGCGCTGATCGTCGATATGCGGAGCGCCGCTAGGTTGAACCCACGGAGTGGACAGGGCGGCAACATTTGCCTGCGGTGCACAACTCTGCCGCACATATTCTTCACTACAGATGGCGTCCCTAGATCTTGACAATTCCTCGCGTACAATCTCTCGTATCATATCAGCCATGGAAACTGAAGGACAGGCTTCAACACTGGCTACAGAGGTGACATTGGCCAGTCTTCCGAATTTAGGTGTAATTCGTCGCAGCTTGAGAGCCTCAACTGTTCTACAATGCTTTATAACATCAGCGGTGGTGCTCAGGTTCTCTTTGCTAATAAGAAAATTATAAACGTCTTCCGCTATTCCTTTCAGGAGGTGACCGACTTTGTCTTCTTCAAGCATAGTGGGGTTGACGAGTCTGCATAGCTTTAAGATAGCTTCGATATATGCAGTACAAGTTTCTCCGGGTACTTGTGCCCGGTGAAACAAAGTTTGTTCAGCGCGCTTCTTCTTTGCAGGTTCATCTCCAAAATTTTTCTTGATTTCGCTGGTAAAGATAGCCCATGAACTTAATGAATCCTCGTGATTATCGAACCAGTCGAAGGCAGTGGCGGCAAGGAAGAACACCACATTAGCCAGCTTAGTAGCGGCGGTCCAGTGATTGTATTTACTCACTCTTTCGTAGTGCTTCAGCCACTCATCAACGTCCTCCTCAGGTTTTCCGGAAAAAGTACGCGGCTCTCGATAATGGGGCCAGTTGTTCGCCGTGGATGGTCCTGGCTGCTCGGTACTGCTGTCTTCAGTCGTGTCTGATGGCATTGGTGGTAGGCCAGCAAGTCTACGGCTTCTTCGGTAGATGAAATATATATATATTTCATCTACCGACAATATATATATATATATATATATATATATATATATACCGGGTGTCCCAGCTAACTTGAACCAAGGGTTACAAAATAATATGTTTGAGGTAGGTCAGTGAAATCAGTTGCATACAACTACCAGCCTGCTTGCGCACTACAGACAATTTTTTGTTTCGCAATTGCTTGATTGGCTAATTATGTTAATTTTTCTAATTTATAAAATATCGACTTTAGACCAAACATGTGAATTGGAAACTTGTAGAGGACCTTCAGAAACCCCCATTCCATTAATTGCGATAAAGAAAGTCTGACGTGTATCTTTTTTTCCGGGCTCAAAAGAAAGCCCGCGAAATACAAATAATGCCACGTGACTAGCGCATTTGAGCGTCTCGATTGTGGTGCTCTCAGTCGTGGTTTCAGCGAACGAAATCAGCTGCGGCCGTGACTCGATTGTCCCGTTGCAGCGGCAGGCAGAAATGTTGGCGAAGGTTGGAGGGAGCTCGAGATCGCCCGTCGCCACCGCGATTTTGGTCAGGCTTACGCACCGCAGCAACCTACATCACGACAAGCGGACGACGATAAAGAACCGGCAAATGAAGATGCAGCGCTAATTTTAGTCGAGTCACATGATGTCATCTCGCCCCTTTACCCTAGCCTGTATGCGCAGATTCAGTGGCTGATACCTTATCGCTCATCGGTTTGTCGTGACGTTCGCTGATGGGAGAGAAGCAGGCCTTGTTAGAATCTCCGTGGTGTCGGCTCGCCACTCTCGCCGCTACTTGCACCGTCACGTGGGCCGGCTGTCTGACGCGGACGAAGAAGCCATTGCAAGCATATCGGCCTGCCGCTTTAACGGGGCCGAGACACGGCCGCCGCTAATCTCGTTCGCTCAAACCACGACTGAGAGCACCACAATCGCGGCGCACAAATGCGATAGTCACGTGGAATTATTTGTATTTCGCGGGCTTTCTTTTCAGCACAGAAAAAAACATACACGTGAGGTTTTCTTTATCGCAATTAATGGAAGGGGGGCTTCTGAAGGTGCTCTACAAGTTTCCAATTCAGATGTTTGGTCTAAAGTCGATATTTGTTAAATTAGAAAAATTCACATAATTAGCTAATTAAGTCATTGCAAAACAAAATATTGCCTGTATTGCGCAAGGAGGCTGGCTGTTGAATGCAATTGGTTTCACTGACCTACCTCAAATGTATTGTTTTGTATCCCTTGGTTCACGTTTGCTGGGACACCCGGTATATATATATATATATATATATATATATATATATATATATATATATATATATATATATATATATATATATATATATATATATATATATATATATCTTTCCTTCGTGGATTATAACGAGCACCCTCATTTCCCCTTCATTTATCTGCTTGTACCTTACGGGGGCTAGGTTCTGGCAGTCTTGAAGCCATAGGTAGCGTAAGAGGGTTGTAGCACAGCTTTCGCCCTCGCTCTTGATCACGTTCTACGTGACGCTGGCGGTAACACAGGATGTTCCACGTCCGCCGCTATGATTGAGGGTGACGCTGGTGAACACTCTCAAGGTTCGTATACAGACAACATTAATACCTGAGAAAGTAGCAGGGGGACAGCGGCCGGTGTAGCTCAGTTGGAAGAGCACCGGACGCAATATTCGGAGGTCGTGGTCTCGGTCCACATCATCGGCACCTTGTTTTTTCTTCTACTTTGTGTTTAATTATCTTTCCCCTAAGCAGATTTCAATACTTATTTCTGTGATTATCCAAGTAAAAATTAAAAAAAAGACATAACACGTAATCCCCAATGCTTTCCTTGGCCTCGCCGACTGTTGGCTTCTTTCCTTCGTGTATTATAACGAGCACCCTCATTTCCCCTTCATTTATCTGCTTGTAGCGTACGGGGGTCTCGGTTCTGGTAGTCTTGAAGCCATAGGTAGCGTAAGAGGGTTGTAGCACAGCTTTCGCCCTCGCTCTTGATCACGTTCTACGTGACGCTGACGGTAACACAGGACGTTCCACGTCCGCCGCTATGGTTGAGGGTGGCGCTGGTGAACACTCTCAAGGTTCGTATAAAGACAACATTAATACCATAGAAAGTAGCAGGGGGGACAGCGGCCGATGTAGCTCAGTTGGAAGAGCACCGGACGCGATATTCGGAGGTCGTGGGTTCGGTCCCCACCATCGGCACGTTGTTTTTTCTTCGACTTTGTGTTTAATTATATTTCCCCTAAGGAGATTTCATTACTCATTTCTGTGATTATGCAAGCAAAATTAAAAAAAGACGTAACACATAATCCCCAATGCTTTCCTTGGCCTCGCCGACTGTTGGCTTCTTTCCTTCGTATATATATATATGACGCTGCTAAGCATCCGCGTTTTGTCTTTGGCGAAGGCCGGTGCCACGGCCGAAACGAGACTTCATTATTAAATTGCTGTAATCCACAAGCGTCTTCTTATATTTTTGCGCGCATATATATATATATATATATATATATATATATATATATATATATATATATATATATTACGAAGTCCTTTGGGTATATGCTTGCGAAGAAGGAACGCGCTCAGCATCAGCTTTTCCAGAGAGCCCAGCTGCCCGGTGAGACATGCACACGTACATCGAGGAAATAATGAAACTTTGTCGCATTGTAAACCGGCAGATGTCAGAAGAAGACTTGGTGGGGCACCTTCTCAAAAGGATTGCTGAAGATGTGTATAACTTCCTTATTTCGCGGGACACCCTTGCCACAGTAGCAGATGTCAGCAAGCAGTGCCAGGCATTTGAGGCGTTAAAGGCACGTCGGATAGCGCACAAATTTTGCCGTCTTTCTAATGTGACAACTGTTGCCGGTATCGACATTCCGGAGGTTGAAAACATCGCTTCTATGGTCTGGAGGATCATACGCGAGGAGCTGGATATTCAGCGACAACGTATAAATTTCAATGTATCTCACCACCCGACATCGAAATCCGTATCATCATGAGAACAACGCACGCCATTGGCTGCAAAAAATAACAGCCAACCATTATACAACAACGGCGTGGAGCGGGCCCTGAAACTAACATCCACCCATATTTCCTGCAGCGTTCAGCCCATCCGGATGATGGAGAGCCTCGTGGTACTTCTCGTTGCGGTTCTGTCGTTCCATCTCGGCCACCAAGGGTTCCTGAAGTCAACTACCAGAGTCGCCAGCCGCCAGTATGTTACGGCTGTGGGGGCAGCGGACATATATCTCCCGCTTTTGTCCTCTTTGTCAAATTACCCGACCCCCTGTCCAACGAGCACCGCGCTTCACGAACGGTGCCCAGCGGGAGCAGCAGCCATCCGCTACCTTTTATCGGCCCTCGTCCCCTCAACGCCACGCACGGAATGACTCCCCTGTGTCCGGTCACAGCATCACTCCCCCACCGCAGCGACAACCCCGTTCGCCATCTCCACGTCGCCGCTTTGGTTCTCCACCGCTGGGAAATTAGGTGGTGCGACCGATGGAGGTAAGGTCGCCGTACAGACAATTGTACGCATACCGCTACCTATTGTCATGCTAAAGAACAAAGTGTCAGTATGTAGACAATGTTAAAACGGATCCTTTGGTTGACACTGGTGCTGCTGTGTCAGTTATGGGCCTTTCATTTAAGAACCGCCTTTGACAGAAAGTTATGTTTGTGTGTGGAGTTGGGGGTGAAACTTTAGTTCCGGTTGGCCTGTGCTCAGTTTCAGTTGTAATTGGTGACGAGTGCTATAGGACAGAATTCGTTGTGTTGAGACGTGTCACGCATGATGTTATCTTGGGTGTTGACTTTTTGCGCGAGTGTGGTGCGACTTTAGACTTTGGTGTCGGTAAAATTTTTTTGCAGCCGAACATCATCCCCGCATTAGTAGATAACATGTCTCAGAGTCATCAAGGAGTTCTCGCCTTGAATGGAGATGTGCTGCTGCCTTCGATGACGGTGACGGTTCTCCCCGTGAAGTCATCTGAATCCTTCATGGGTGAACATTCAAAAGTCGTCGAGCCAGATGTCTCGAATGGAGCGGGGAAAAACATTATGGTGCCACTCTCCTTCGTGGAGGCGGAGGATGGTCGCGCATACCTCTGAGCTGTAAATGTGTCAGAAGAGCCTGTTCTTCTTCCTTCAAGTTTGACAGTCGCGAGATTTGATAATTTTGTGACTCATACCGTTGCAATTATTTCCGATTGCAGAGGAGCCGCGAAAGACAAGTCTGAATATTGTGCTGAGTTTGAGGGCATGGTCAACAAAGCGCTCCCATCTAGTGAACGTCGTATTCTGCAAGACAATTCGACAGCTCATGCCCAAGTGTTCGACTTTTCTTGAAACGGATCGGTTAGCCAATTCCCAGCTTCTCGGCTGCAGCACAAAATAACACAGGGAACGCACCCCTATTCGCCAAACACCTTACAGAGCCTCCCCGGCAGAGCGCAAGATAATTCAAGAACAGGCGGACGAAATGATGCACAAAGGAATCACCCGAGAATCTTCCAGTCCGTGGGCCGCACCTGTGATCCTGGTGCGAAAAAAAAAGATAATTCTTGGCGATTTTGTGTAGACTACCGTCATTTGAATGCGGTAACAAAGAAAGAAGTATATCCGTTACCTCGCATTGATGACGCTGTCGACTGTCTGCATTCGGCGTCATATTTCTCCTGTGTTGATTTGCGATCTGGCTATTCGCAAAATCTTCTACATCCAACCGACCATGAGAAGACTGCTTTTGTAACATACGAATTTTTGATGTAATGCTCTCTGGATTACGCAACGCTCCCTCGACGTTCATGCGGTTTATGGACACTATCCTTCGTGGCCTCAAATGGGAATTATGCATGTGTTATCTTGATGATGTTATCATTTTCGGAAACACCTTCCAAGAGCACAATGAGAGGCTCCATAAAGTTCTTGAATGCATTGGCAAAGCGGGCCTCATTTTGAATTCGAAGAAGTGCCATTTTGGAGAGCGACAAACTTTAGTTCTTGGGTTCCTCGTCAACGAGAATGGTATCCGCAGAAGATTGCTGCAGTACGCGACTTCGAAACTCCACGCACCCTGAAACGCAATCGGAGCTTTCTCGGCTTCTTCTTATTTTTGTCGCTTCACTGCTGGTTTTGCGCAACTTGCCCACCCCCTCACTTCTCTACTGCACAAGTATTCGCAATTAGTGTGGACCCCAGAGTGCGAATCCTCTTTCAACCTGCTTAAGTCTTCTCTAACTTCAGCACCACTGCTGCACCACTTCGACCCTTCTGCTGGGACGGAGGTTCACACTGACGCCAGTGGCGTCGGTCTTGGGGCGGTGCTTGTGCAGCTGCATAGTGGGGCTGAACACGTTGTAGCATATGCCAGCCGCACGTTCACAAAATGTGAACGGAACTTCCCAGTTACCGAATTGGAGTGCCTCGCATTTGTGTTCACTGTGCACAAGTTCCGACCATACCTATATGGACGCTACTTGACCATAGTTAATGACCACCATTCGCTATGCTGGCTCATCGGACTTCGCGATCCATCTGGTCGTCTAGCGCGCTGGGCATTACGCATACAAGAATACAACTTTGGTGTCGCGTATAAGAGTGGACGACATCACAGTGATGCAGACTGCTTGTCAAAGCACCTATTGCCGAGTTCCGTAAACGATGAAGACGGCTTCGACGGGTGTTTAGCCTCAATTGCTTCGACGTTTCCCAGTATGGCGACCTTTAGGCGAGAACAACGTGACGACCGGTCACTACAGCCTCTTATACAAGAGGTAGAAGGAAGAGCTGAGTCAACGCAGTTTACTATCGAAGATAGTGTTTTGTTCAAGAAGAACTACTCAGTTGACGGTGCTGCCCTCCTTTTGGTCGTCCGAAAAAGTCTCTGTGCACAAGTTTTGCATGCCATGCACGATGATTTACCTCTGGACGTCTAGACTTCTGTCGTACCCTGCACCGAGTTCGCCAGCGTTTTTATCGGCCACAAATTGATAAGACCACCAAGCAATACGTTGCGGCGTGTGAAAAATGCCAACCACTTAAGGCACGCACCACCACGCTGGCCGGACCTTTACAACCCGTCCAGTCACCTACCTCACCTTTTGAAAAGATTGGAATTGACCTGCTCTGTCCTTTTCCAAAGACAGTAGAATGCTGCCGCTGGGTTATCGTCTGCGTTGACTATCTTACCAAATACGCGGAAACCGCTGCTCTCGCTACCGCAAAGGCTGCCGATATTTCGTCGTTTCTTTTGCATTCCATTAATCTTCGCCATGGCGCACAGTATATATATTTATATACATATATATATATATATATATATATATATATGTGTGTGTGTGTGTGTGTGTGTGTGTGCGTGTGTGTGTGTGTGTGTGTGTGTGTGTGTGTGTGTGTGTGTGTGTGTGTGTGTGTGTGTGTGTGTGTGTGTGTGTGTGTGTGTGTGTGTGTGTGTGTGTGTGTGTGTGTGTGTGTGTGTGTGTGTGTGTGTGTGTGTGTGTGTGTGTGTGTGTGTGTGTGTGTGTGTGTGTGTGTGTGTGTGTGTGTGTGTGTGTGTGTGTGTGTGTGTGTGTCTTACACTACTGCACTATCGATACGACGACGCTGACGTACTGGTGTGGTGTGAAGGAAGGCTACGCTGAAACTACACTTAGTTATTCTGGCCCCTATGGATATCCGCCATTTTTCTGAGGGCAAGAACAACAACAGTAGCCCTGGCAGGGTGTCCCTGACCTGTATCTAGTGTATAGGTTTTTTATGGTATGCACTGTTGAGACGACGACGACGTGCTGATGCAGCTTGGTGAACAAAGACGACACATAACTATGTTGGGTTATTTCTGGCCCTTCTTTGTATGCGCCATATTTATGAGGGCAACAATAATTGTTCAGGCGGTCTCTGAACTTTCCCTGATGTGTCCTGTTGCGGCGACTTCCGTGTAGATTTCCCTAAGATTTCTTGGAGGCTGGCTGGGACTACTTCAAGAGCCAGTCTAGATTTTCGTAGTGGCCGCCAGCAGCTTGTGTCTAGCACTATGCCGACCGATGCAACATTTTCTCCAGCAGCACAACCAGCTCCCAACGTCGTCATTGCCTCGAGATCCGGATACCTTTCGCGGCAGCGATCACGTCGATGTCGAAGGCTGGCTACTATGCACCAACGAATGTGCAAGCATAACCATTGTGACGCCACCCTTATGCTTCCGAACGTCATTTTCTGCCTGACGGGTACTGCGCGCGTCTAAGTTTAGACGCACAAAAAGATCGCAGATCTTAGAACATGCGCAAGGAGAAGCTCCGGTATCTCATTGGCAAGCCGATCGGACGCAAGCTCGACGCTAAAAAAAACCTAGCATCCCGAACCTCCCTTGATCGAAGCACATTGATCGTATTAAAGATGGTCCTGCCATATGCCGAAAAGTGGACAGCGCCATGTCCAACTGTGAAAAGCTGGACCACATATTAAAAGGAATCACAGAAGATTCTTTTAATTTTCCGCTTCTCAAAGCGTGTACGACGGTCGACTCAGTCCTCCAAGCTAGCCGGCAGTTTGAGCAAGCAAAACACCGACGTATTGCGGCGCACTTCAACGCCGCTTGCCAAACAGCTGTTACATCCTCGTGCCAAGATATCCCAACGACATTTATCGTGGTCTATGTGTAAAAGGATTCCAGAAGTAATCGTGAAGACAATGTTTTCTTTGTGTCCAAGATTATGGCATGGTCCCAATCAGTGGTGTGATGAGTCGTTTGAGCATGCTCAGCGTTGGAGGACGCGAGACCTTTGTTGACGTCGTTTTTATAATCTCTTATTCTTGTTCTGAAATCGCTGGACTTCGGACTCATCAATGTACGAAGCGTTGAAATCCTTGCAAGGTATCTTATAGATCACTTATCACGTATCTTATGTACCTACTTGGAAGCTCTGGACACTCCTAACGCGCTGTACCTGCATCTACAACTTGTCATTGCACATATTGGACCCAGCGGAGCATGGCCGCTTGAGCCGTGGCCTTAATTTCATGTTAAACCTGGAAAGCACATAAAAAACAACGGACAACAGCAAGAGACAGACAGACAGACACTGTTGTCCGTTGTTTTTTATGCGCTTTCCAGATTTAACATGTCTAACCAACTCGCCCAAACGCTGCCATTATTGAACTTAATTTCAACACAGGCGCCGCACTCAAGGTAGGCCAAATGACTTGTTCCGTTGATCAGGCAGTACGCCTAGTGGATCCGAAGTTTCACGCTGAAGCACGCTCACGAGCAGTTGGAGCGCTTTCTAGACGATCAGCTGGATCCAGAAATTTGCCTACTCACGAGTAGCATGCCCTAAGAGACTCCAGAAAAATAAAAGTATAGTAATCCTACCAGCTGACAAAGGAAACGCAACCGTTGTATTAGGCCGCACTCAGTACGTTACAAAGATGACCGACATGCTCCAAGACGAAGTAACATACGCCATGCTAAGCCATGATCATACAAAGAAAATAGAATAAGAGCTTTAGAAACTCCTGACAGACGTGTTTAAATTCGTACCACCTGAGAAAAAGTACCTCTACTACCAGCTTCCATGCCGTAACGGCTCAGCACCTGCCATCTATGGCTTTACCAAGATCCCCAAATCGCACGTGCCCCTCAGGCCAATTCTCGATTTCACTCGGTAACCGTTACATAACCTTTCGAAGTATTTGCACCAGGTTCTCAGACCTCTAGTTTGTCAAACATTGACATTCGTCAAAGATTCATCGGATGTGGTTTTGAAGCTCAAGAATGTGTCTGTGAATGAAGGAGGCACCATGGTATCTTGATGTAAAGTCGATATTTACCTGCGTTCCTGTTGACTTCGCTGTGGCATGCTGCAAGAGAGTACTTGAAAAAGAGGCATCACTGCTATCCCGAACAATGTTTGAAACTGTCTATGTGTGCCGTCTCCTCAGCTTGTGTCTCAAGAACGCATATTTCGTCTTCAACAACGAGCTTTAAAAGCAAGTTTTTGGCACCGCTATGGGTGCATCAGTATCGATAACCTGTGCCAACCTCGCGCTTGAGTTCTTGGAAAGTTCAGCCCTGCAGTTATTTCCTACTCGTCAAAAACTCTTTTTACGGTATGTGGATGATTGTTTTTGTGTAATTCCCCGCAAGGAAGCCAAACCGTTTCTGCACCATCCTAACTCTTTTCAAACTATTCAATTTACTATGGAAGAAGAAGTTGCTGGAGGGATCGCTTTCCTTGATGTTCTTGTTTTCCGCACTCTGGACGGACTTGCCACTACCGTTTTCTGGAAACCTACATACACCGGCAAATATCTGGATTTTGAGTCTGCCAACCCTATTGGCCACAAACGTTCCGTCGCATCCGACCGCTTCAGCAGAGCAGCTCGTCTCTGCTCCAGTCCCCCTGTGCGCTCTTTCGAGCAAGAAAAGGTCCGCGTCGACCTTAAAAATAATGGTTATCCACGACAAATACTTCGAAACGAAGAACACCGCTCCCTGCTACCTCCAGAGCCCCAGTCTGTCGCCGAACAAAAGCCTGCCAGCGTACCTCACTCTCAGAGAACAGTGCAGCTTTCGCACGTATATTTGCTGAATACGGTGTGCACATCGCGCACGTGCCGTCGAGCATGCTAAAACAAAAGCTTTGTCATGTGAAAGATCATCTGGAGCGCCCGCACCACCTCGGAGTGATCTGTAAGATACATTGCAAGGATTGCAACGCTTTGTACATTGGCGAGTCCGGTGATTTTAAAAGAAGATTAAGAGACGATAAAAACGACGTCAGCAGAGGTCGCGTGTCCTCAAACGACTCATCACACCATTGATTGGGACGGCGCCATAATTTTGGACACGAAGAAAACGTTATCTGCACGATTACTTCTGGAATCCTTTTACATACAGACCACGACCAATGTCATTAACCGGACGAAGGCAACCTACCTGATATCTATGCACACTCACTACATTGTCAACAGCGCTTATAAGAGGCGGCCTATCATGCTCATTGTGTTCCTACATTGTGAACAAGGGACCCGTAGGGGCTCCGAAACGTCATGTTTTAAACATTTTTTGTTTCTTTAAGTACATGGCGAGTGTACGGTTTCTTCTGCCAAATAAGATAGAACGGAGAGAAACCGGTAGTTGACTATCAGTAGTTTATGCGTACGTCGCACATGGAAGGAGGAGTTCCCAGTCAGAGTGGTCGGAGGAGATGGCCGTGGCGTGAGCCAGCTTATTTGAGGACAAAGTTGTACATCCCCCTGCAGTATACCATAAGCGTAGGCGATGGTATGTTTTGATGCTTGGCGATGAAGCGCATGCGATGGAAACTTCAGCCGATGGATCGGAGAGGAGCTCGACAAGTGAAGCGACCCACAGGCCTTTCCGCTACGCAGAAGGCATGTCATTGATGTGAAGTGGCGTTGCCGAGGCGTTCGAAGTGCATAGGCTGGCGACGTCAGCTGGAAGGAGCAGCGAGAAAGGGCATCGGCGTTTCGATGCTTGCGGCCAGAGCGGTAGACTACGTTTACATGAAATTCCTGTAGACCAAGAGCCCTCCTGGCAAGACGGCCATATGGGTCTTTCAAAGAGCGAAGCCAGCACAGCGCATGCGCATAATGATCCGTCACAACATCAATGGGGCGGTCATAGGTTTAAGGGCGGAATTTGGTCCGAGCACGAACTATTGCCAAAGCCTTTTTTTCGGGAACCGAGTCTTTTGTCTCCGCCTTCACGAGCGTTCGGCTTGCATAGGCGACGACATATTCAACAAATCCGGCATTCCGCTGAGCGAGCACAGCGCCGAGACCGACACCACTGGCGTCGGTGTGTACATCAGTAGGGGTGTTCGGGTCGAAGCGACGCAGGACGGGCGGTGTCGTGAGGATGCGGTGCAACGTATTGAAGGCATTATTGCATGACGGTGACCAGAGCGAAAAAGTCGGAACTGCCCGACAATAACTGCGTTAACGGGGCAGCAATAGAGGCGAAGCTTCGAATGAACCGACGAAAAGGAGCACAAGCCTAGGAAGCTGCGAAGCTCTTTGATAGATCTCGGCATGGGCAAGGCAGCGACAGCACGAAGTTTGTCCGGGTCTGGAGAAACTTCTTCCTTGGAGGCAACGTGTCCGGATATCGTCAGTTGACTGGCGGCGAAACGACAGTCCTTTACGTTGCGCTGCAAGCCGACATCAGAAAGGCAGGCTAAGATGTCCTTCAGGAGGTAGAGATGAGTGTCGAAGTCAGGAAAAAAGACGACGATGTCGTCGAGATAACAGAGGCAGGTCTTCCATTTCAGTCCACGCAAAATGGTGTCCATCATTCTCTCAACTATCAGAGGAGCATTGCAACGGCCGAAAGGCGCAAAAGTAAATTCGGACAGGCCTTCTGGAGTGACAAAAGTGGTTTTAGAGCGGTCGACCGCTTCCATCAAGAGCGGCCAATATCCGGAAAGTAAATCTGGAGGGGAAAAGAATTCAGCCCCTTGCAAGTAGTTCAGTGCGCGGAACAGGTCTGTGGAAGAGGGAGCTGGTAAAGAAAGTGGAGGGCTAAGCGCAGTCCAGCCTCTTCACGGAGAAGAAAGACATGCTGTAGGTTGTCAGCTCCTGAGGCATTCACGGTGGCGTGGTGCAGAGCAGTGCGGTAGTGGGCATGGCAGCAGCCTCAGCGGCAACATGCTAAGGAACCCTTTCTGTTTTGTGCTGCAGGTTAGTCGATACTTATCTACTAAATGCTATCGAAGCGATAACCGCTTCTTAGTGCTGCTGCCCTGCCCTCTACCTTTTATGAATGTCTTCAGTTATGTAATTTCTATATCGAGAGACCTGTTGGCGTGTGGGGATGTTGAGGCAAATCCGGGTCCTACTGAAAAGAAATGCTTTTATAATTACTGGACGGCCAGGGAAAGTTCACCTCAGCTATGGAAGCTTTACGTAGTTCTCAAACCGATATCGAGCGGAACATTTCAGCTCTGAACGAACGTACAGAAGGTGTAGAAAGGAAGCTGACAGGTTTGAACGCCTTGAACAACCGTGTGAGTCTAATAGAGGACACTGTCGAGAAGGTTGATCAACAGTTATCGGCGCTTCTCTCCAAAGTCGATGACTTGGGAAATAGGAGCCGCAGAAACAATTTAGTTATATATATATGGATTAGCTGAGGAAGACGAAGAAACAGCAGCCGAACTTGAAAGTAAACTGATTACATAAGTGTTTCAAGACAAATTAGGTTTAACTGTCTCTGGAATAAATAGGTGTCATCGACTTGGTCGAAAACATAGAGATAAGAAACGTCCTATGATAGTCAAGTTTATAGATTACCGAGAAAAAGCATCGGCATTAAAGTTAGCCTGCATGCTAAAGGGATGCTCAATTTCAATTTCTGAAGACTTCTGTCAGAATGCGGGAGATCCGAAAGCACCTGTGGAAGAGAGCCGCCCGGGAAAAGAAAAATGAAGGCAAGGTGAAATTGGTGTACAATAAATTGTCCGTTGACAGTATGATGTATGGCTGGGATGAAGTGAAACATGCCCGTTTTAAGTTAAACAGCAAAAACAACTGACAGCAAAAGCCCGTTCCCAAATCACTAAAAATATTAAATGTAAACTGCAGAAGCATATTAAATAAGATTAGTGAGTTAGAAGGAATTTTACATTGCGAAGATACAAATATCGCGGTTTTAACTGACACATGGTTAAACGAAACGATTTACAACCTTTATGAAGGGCAAGAGGCCACAGTCAGAACTGGGCATGGTCTTACTGATTGGTTTCCGATTGAGAAAGGGGTGAGGCAAGGCTGCATACTGTCGCCCTGCCTATTTAACCTATATGCAGAGTGCATCATGAGGAAGGCTGGTCTGGACGAGTCTTCAGCTGGAGTGAAGATTGCTGGAAAACGTATCAACAACCTTAGATATGCGGATGATACCACTTTAATGGCAGAAAGTGAAGTGGAACTCAAGAGACTTCTGATGCGCGTACAAGAAGAGAGTGAGAAGTTTGGGCTTAAACTGAACATTAAAAAGACGAAGATCATGGCGTCTTGCCCTATCAAGTCCTGGAGCATCAATGGACAAGAAGTGGAAGCTGTGACAGATTTTCTATTCTTGGGCGCCAAGATTACCTCGGAAGGAGACTGCAGCCATGAAATTAGGAGACGCCTGCTTCTGGGAAAGAGAGCAATGGTTAGCCTTGACCGCCTAGTAAAGAGCAGAGACATTAGTCTACCAACCAAGATCCGTATAACCCGTGCTATGGTCTTTCCAGTTGTGATGTATGGATGCGAGAGTTGGACTGTGAAAAAGGCTGACCGCCGAAGAATTGACGCGTTTGAATTGTGGTGCTGGCGAAGACTCTTAAGAGTTCCTTGGACTGCCAGAAGATCAAATCAGTCGATATTGTCGACCATAAACCCTGACTGCTCATTGGAGGGTCAAATTCTAAAGTTAAAGCTCAGCTACTTTGGTCATCTGATGAGAAGAGAGGAGTCGCTGGAGAAAGATTTGATGTTGGGAAAGGTTGAGGGTCGCCGGAGAAGGGGTAGGCAGCGAACGCGATGGTTAGATGGCATTCTCGAGGCATTGCAGATGAAGCTATGTGATGTTAAGAAGATAGTGAGAGACCGGAAAGCGTGGCGTGACATGGTCCATAGGGTCACGAAGAGTCGGACACGACTGAACGCCTGAACTGAACTGAACTGAACTGAACTGACTACAGTGTACTTAGAAAAGACCGTGGTAGCAAAGGAGCAGGAGTCGCCATATTCTTCAAAAATTATTCAAATATAGTGGGCATGCCTGGAGCGCCTAATATCGAATGCATTTTGTGTAAGGCTTACCACAACAATGTCCGGTACATTTTTGGATCTTTTTATAGGCCTCCTGGATCACCTGTCAGTGTTTTAAATAATCTATAGCAGATTATATGAGAACTTTTATTAAGCTAAATGATCGAATGATTTTAGCAGGCGATTTCAACTTACCGGATATTGACTGGCCAAATTTCGCAATCAAAACCTATAGCGATGAGTCAAGTGAGGCCATGCTTGATATAGCGTTCTCATATGACTTGACACAAACTGTAGAGCAACCGACCCGAATACTAGACAGTTCGAAATCCACACTAGACCTTTTTTTTGTTTCTGCCACAATTTTAGATACAGCTAAATGTGTAGTCATACCCGATATCTCTGATCACCAAGCCGTTCTACTTACTCTTTCCGACTTAACTGTTGATAAAAATTGCTCAGAAATGCATTTTAGAAACTTCTCTCGAGCTGATAATGTTTCTATTGTCGATGTTCTTTCCTTCAACTTTGATACATTTTGTTATAGCACCGACAGTGTTCGCAAACTTTGGGACCGCTTTAAAGCTATGATACATGAATGCATTGAATGCCACGTGGCAGTTATTGGTAAAAAGATTACAAAAAAAAAAACCATGGATTTCTCGGGCGACACTGCAGTTAAAAAGAAAACTGAAACGGATGAAAAAGAAAAAAGCAACTAGTAATTCTCCGGAATTAGAACAAAAGATCAGTTTGCTTATTTCTCAGCTCAAACAGAACACTATTTTTTTTTGCGAAGCTTTATGGCTGTTGCACGCCTAATGCCTTCTCCATACGAGTGCTAGGATCTGTGACTCAGAACTTACACGCTCTGGAAAGCAGGGTCTCTCCTTCATTTTTTTGCTGCACTCTTATGCCCGGGCAGCTGGGTGTTGATACCCTATTCTATATTGTATGCCGTCGGCAAACAAATGAGACGAGATCTTCACAGGAATCAACTCCTTACTGGGCTGACTAGCGCAATGGTTTGCCGCAATACTACGCACTTGAAAATCTCACCTGGATGTTGGAGAGTAAACAGACATGAGTTAACACAAACTTTGGGGAGTAAAAGAGCCTTTTGCGCGTAGTATGACTTAAGGCGTAAAACATGCACACTTTTTGACGGCGCTCAGCAGAGCTGAGATGCTTTTGCACCGTCGGCAACGACCTCATAGTTTAATTGTCCTAATCGTTGAAGCACCTGGTACGGGCCGAAGTATCGGCGTCGTCATCATCATCGTCATCATCATCATCATCAGCCTGACTTTACCCACTGCAGGGCGAAGGCTTCTCCCATATTTCTCCACTTAACCAGGTTCTGTGCTAGCTGCATCCACTTGACCCCTGCGAACATCTCAACCTCATCCACCCACCTAACTGTTTTCCGCCCCCTGCTACGCTTTCCTTCCCTTGAAATCCAGTTTGTTACCCTAAGCGACCATCGGTTATCCTCTCATCGCACTACATGTCCTGCCCATGCCCACTTCTTCTTAATTTCCACTAGAATGTCGGTAACTTGAGTTCTTTCTCTGACCCACTCTGCACACTTCCTGTCTCTTAATGTTACCCCTACTATTTTTCGTTCCATAGCCCTCTGAGTTGTCCTCAACTTAAGTAGAACCCTCTTGGTTAGCCTCCACGTTTCAACCCTATAGGTGAGTTACAGGTGAGATGCAACTGTTATGTACTGTCCTTTTGAGCGATACCGGTAAGTTGCTAGTCATAATCTACGAGTGCTTGCCAAATGCGCTCCATCCCAATCTTATTCTTCTCGTTATATTCTTTTCATGGTCCGGATCTGCTGTTCAACTCAGTCTGCGACGGCGAATCGGTGTCCCAACCAAGACTTGATATCCCGGCTTGTACTCAGCATCGCATTGTCGTAAATTGGAACGTCGAGCGTCTGTTCGTTGCTGATCTTAATGGGCATTCGGATGAGTCTTCGTGTTTCTTGTGCACGTTGAAGGTAGGCGCCGACGTCGAGGTTTTCTTCGTCTGTGACGTGCGGTAGCATTGCGTCGAGCGTCGTCGTGGCCTCCCTGTCGTACTCAAGGCTCGTTGGCTCTTGGACAGCTGTTTTATGGACGAAGGGCACGCAGGGCAGGATGGTGTTCCAGGTCTTGTGCTCGGAGTCGACGTACATGGCAATCATGTCCGCGGATGTTTCCTTGAGGTGCTGTAGGTCCGTTGGTCTGGGAATGGTACGCCGTTGCAAGGCGGTGGCTTTTATAGCTGTATATCAAGATGGCTTTTATCAGCCCCGTCGTAAATGCTGTTCTCTTGTCAATGATGAGTGCTTCTGGGGCGCCGTGTGGAAAGAGAATTTGTTCGACAAAACCTGGATAACGTCTGTAGTGGCACCGTTGGGCAATGCTCTTGCTTTGACGTAGTGCGTGAGATAGCATGTGACCACGATGATCCACTTGTGACTCGCAGATGTAGTCAGAAGGGGGCCGAGGAGATCTATCTCGATTTGTTGAAAGGGTTTGGTCGGGGATGGATGGGTTTAAGTCGCCCAGATGGTCTGATCGAGGGCGTCTTGCCTCGTTGGCACTCACGGCACGTTTTCACGTAATGGGCAACGCCGGAGGGTAACCGCGGCCAGTACTGCATCTCCTGGATCCGTTGCAACGTGCGCACAATACCGAGGTACCCTGCTGCGGCTCACCGCAAACGCCTGCAAACTTTCCTTTCGGAGTTCCTTAAGCACGACTAGAAGTTATATGGTCTTTCTGAGCGCGAAGTTCTTCACGAGGTCTTCGTTGTGCAGAGTGAGGAACAACTGACGTCTGAACACAGCAAGATGGGAAGCGATCTTTCCTTCTAGTAGTCCGCCAAGTCCGCCGAGTGCTGCATTTCAGCGTAGCTGCTGGCGTTATCGATCCCAAGAAATCGTCGTCGTGCTCCTGTGGGGGCGAGTCCACAGGGGCCTGGGTCCAGCATTCTGCGTCAGAATGCTTACGACCAGACTTGTAGACAGCTGGGATGTTGAATTCTTGCTGACGTGAGCTGCATCGAGCAAGGCGTTTGGAAGGGTCTTTCAAATTGGCGATCTAGGAGAGCACATGATGGTCGTTTACTACCTTGAATGGTCGACCATATAGGTAGGGGTAGAACTTTGCCCAGATGATCGCGAGGTACTCCTTCTCGGTTGTCGAGTAATTGGCTCCGGATTTTGAGAAGGGCTGGCGTAGGCGATTACTTTCTCCTGTCCGGCACTCTTTTGAACGAAAACGGCGCCTAGGCACCCACTACTCGCGCCGGTGTGCATCTCATCCTCGGCGTTTTCATCAGCAGAGTTGAAGTTTGGGTCAGTTGTACATGTTCTTAAAACAACCAGTCCAAAGCCGTCTTCCTCTTTGTTCTTCGTTTTTTTACTGCTTTTTTTTTCGAGAAAAAGTTCCCATCAAAGTGCCCAAGAAATGGAGGGGACTGTGCGCAGCGCTTGAGTTCCTCGAAGGCTCCGCTTGCGGTCCTTCCCATCTAAATGGCACGTCTGCTTTGTAAGCTGCGTCAAAGGTTCAGCGAAGCACGAAAAGTCTTTGGCAGAAGTAGGAGGAATCGGCGTATGGGTGTCTTGTCACTAGACTGTGGAAACTGTGCGATTGCTGTTCTCGGTCGGGGTGACCTCTCTCGTTGCTGACGATATGACCCGTAAACATCTCTTTATAAGCGAAGTGACATTTCTCTGCTTTCGGCGTTAAACCTGACAACTTGATTGCATCAAGTACTGTTCGAAGGCATGACAGATAGTCCTCAAGGTTTGAACACGGCCGGTTAATGGAGGCGCACTTGGTGAGGCCCGTCGCGTCGCGCCTCAATGGCTGGGGAAGCGCGTATTGGGAGAAGTTACAGTTTCCGCCGTCATTCTCCGCGGGGGCGCCACCACTCCATGACAGTTGACAGTTGACATCCGTGTGGTGCGGACGCGTGTTCCATCGCTCCTCCGATTGCACGTGGCTACCGGAAACGGACGGACTGGCGACAGCGGGAGCTTCCGAAGCGTCAAATAGATGAGTTCTTTCTTTTATTAACTTTATTTCGTTTTCAGCTAGTTAGGTTAGGTCAGAATAGATTTTAGCTCTTGGTCCTAGCGGCCTGGTTTTTCGTGCCGGCAGCTAGGTTTTCTTGGCGTTCATTCTTTAACTATCTTGTTTAGATAAATACTTTTTGTTCTAGGCTATTGGCATTCGCAGAATTGGCTTTTAACGCGTGTTTGCCAGTCGTTTCTTGTGTCTTCTTTTGGCAATTTATATATTCTGAGAATTCGTAATAGATATAGTTCAGTCGATGAGCGCTTAAGATGTGCAATCAAAAGAAGGTAAAGTGTACTCAATGTGAGGCGCAGGTTAATCTCAAGAAAACGCGTTTTGACTCTGTAGGTGAAGCGAAAGGCAGCGACTTTTTGTGTCGGTGCTGCGTACTGAGTGCGCGTCTAGATAGATTTGATCAAGAAAGGGGCAGTTTAGTGTCTCGTGTGTATGAATTAAAAATGAAGTATGTTTGTTAAGGGCGGAAAATCAGAAACTGCTCGAACAGCTTCCTTAAATTGGGAAAAAAAGGGGCCGACTTTATCCTTGGAACCAACGAGGACGAACATTCCAGTGCGGGCCACGTGGCTGGGGCCAGCACTGGCATGGAAGGCATAAGCGTCAGGCGGATCCGAACCGTCAGTTATTTAGAAGCAGCTAAGAAGCTGGAAAAAAAGGAAGAAAGGAAGAATGAAAATCCCAGAGATAAGGACAGATAACCGAAAGCAGGAGCCAACATTTGGGAGAGGGAGAGAGAAGGCCCAGGTGCTTATCGCCGGAGATTCTAACATGAACAGGTGCAAGCGAGATATCTTGGAACGTGTAAAGGGTGATAAGCGAGTGTTGTATCCTTCCCAGGGAGGACAATGAGGGCAGTGCTGAAAGAGAGTAAAAATAGGCTGTTGAAGAATTCCGCAGAGCGCAGTATGGTAATAGTAGCCGCGGGGCTAAACGATGTCCTAAATGGTGACGCTGAAGGAGTGGTGGAAAGTTTAGCTAAGGGAGTTGACGTGATCAGGGAGATAGCACAGCAAACGCAGATAGTTGTATGCACAGTACCAGAGGTGCTAGAATAATAATAATAATAATAATGGTTTTATTTGCGCCAAATGAATACATGGCGCGGGAGACCCGCAGTAAAAGCTGTCACAAGCGACAGCTTGACAAAGCCGGAGGCCCCCCTATACACTTGACAGCATCATAGGCGCAATGAAACGGCATGTCTCATCCAAAAAGAAAATAGAAACAAAAACATGAAAACATCTGCAATTACAATCACTCATAAAAACTACATAAAATTATACAGAAAATGTGTTAGAATGAAGCTAGAAAGCACTTACAAAAGCAATGGAACATTCATGTGCGATGGCAATGAGTTTAGCGAAAGTAACAGATAAATTAAGCACATTTTTGCTTCAAATAAAATTCAAATCAAAGTGAATACAGACAAGCGGTACAGTCAGGGTAAACAACAATGTGACAGAGTAAACAGGAATGGCAAGCGAAGTGTCCTAGTACATGTTGAAATTGAACGGAAAGCTCGAAAAGGACGTGGTGACAGTTAATCGGGACATAAGAAATTTAAGCCTGGTGAAGCGTTTCGAAGTGGTTGAGGTAAACAGGGAGGTACATAAAGCAGGTTTTGGTAGGGCTTTTCAGCGAGATGGAATTCATTTTAACAGAAGGTGGGAGCAGAGATCGGCTGGCGCCTGGCAGGCAGGGCTGTAGCTTTTTTAGGGGGTCCGCGAGGACTCCGTGCAAAGAGGTAGTTAGAAGTGAAGCAGAAGAAAGTGTAATAATGGAGGTTGAGCCCCCAAAAATGGCAAAAAGTAGGTCCAGAAAGAAAAGTACAAAAAAGAAATTTATCACTAGGATCAGGTACATAAACATGCAAGGAGGTAGAAAAACAGCGAAATGGCTACAGATAGAACAGCAGTTGAAGGATGACAAAATAGGTGTGTACGCTCTTTGCGAGACTCATCTCAGGGACCTAGAAGATCCGCCGTTTATAGAAGGCTACGTCTAGGAAGGGTGCAACAGAACGAGAACGGTAAAAAGGGTGGAGGGGTAGGTAAATTGATACACCAGGGAATAAATTGGCAAAGATATAAATCATCTTGTAAAGGACATATCTGGGGTTCAGGAACAATTGCCGGCATAAGGACATGGCTAGGGGTAGTGTATTTAGGAACACGATATCAAAGCATGCAAGAAAAGAAAACAAGGATCTTGTTGAATGCCTCAGTGACGATATAAGCCAGTTTGGAAACGGGGCCAATATTATTCTACTGGGGGACATGAACGGCCACATCGACGATCTGGATGGATACACGGATTGTAACGGGAAGCTAATGCTAGATTTCTGTGAGCGACACGATCTAGTTATAGTAAATAGAGAAACAAAATGTGAAGGCTAAATCACGTGGGAATTCCGCAACAGGCAAACGACCGTTGACTATTGTCTAATGTCGCAGGAAATTTATAGCAAGGTCAGAAAAATGGAAATAGACGAAGAAGGGGAGTGTAGTCTGGGAAGTGATCATAAACGTATTAGTCTGCAGATGGGGCCCTTGATGAAAAGAGAATTGGAACTTAGACAAAAAGTAAACGCAAAATTAAACGACGATCAAATAGCGCAGATAGCAGCAGACATACAGGAAGCAATAGAGAAAAGCCCCATGGAAGACTGGGATTATGAAGAGGTAGAACTTATATTCCTCTTATAAGGAGGAAAAATCAGGAGGTGAAAGTAGCAAACCGCTGGAATAGAAAGAGGAAGCCACGGAGCTGGTGGAAAAAGGAAATCAGGGAAGCTATTGAACAATGACGGGCTGCTTCAAGGGAAGACGGAATGGCAAAGATAGCACAGGTATCTCAGGAGGAAATCGACCAAAAATGGGAATCATATCGAAAAAAAAAACTTCAGGTGCAGGCCCTCGTCCAAAGTAAAATAAGGCAGTCCACTGATCGCTGGATGGCTGACATACACGATGCCTCTAGAGACAGAGCAAGAAAATTTCTGGAACCATATAAGCTGGCTAGGGAAGAAGAATCCAAGAAAGCAGGATCGGATTCAAGATAACGAGGAAAATTGTTTAAAGGGAGACAACGCAGTGAACTACATTAGATATCAGTTATAGCCGAGCCATTTACGAGCGACGATAGGGTAATCTCCGCAAATCAGGAAGCTACACAGGGTACAGAATAGAAAGCAGCTTAGAACTGACCAATCTAAACTGGAAAAAGGCAGAAAAAAATATTCCTAACTACACATCTACAGGAATAGATGGAATTCCAATCAAGCTGATTAATGAACTCGGTCCAAAGAGTAAGGAAACGTTGTTAAAAGCTCTGGAAACAGTCATAACGAATAAGAAAATTCTGGACAGCTGGCGGCAGAGTAAAATGAATTTGATATATAAAGGGAAAGGAGACAGGATGACATAAAATCCTGCAGGCCGATTACCATAACATCTGTTATGTACAGGTTAGCCATGCAGGCGGAGAAATTAAAGGTGCAAGCATGGATAGAAAGTAACAAGATACTCGGAGAACTTCAGAACGGCATTAAAAATGGTAGACGCTTAGATGATAGCCTGTTCGTGCTTACCCAATGCATCGAAATATCTAGAGTGGAAAATAGACCTTTGTATTTGGCCTTCCTGGGCATAAAGGGGCGTACGACAACGTAAACAGGGAACTCCTGTGGAACATATTAAAAGACGAAGGTATCGGTTATGAGATAATAGAGTTCCTACAGTAAATATACCGGGATAGCAAATAGAAATTACGTGGGAAGGGATAAGAAGTACGGAGGATGTCAAAGTATGCAAAGGATTAAGACAAGGCTGTCCTCTATCACCGGTGCTGTTCATGCTTTATATGATAAACCTGGAACGGAGGATACAAGACAGTAACCTAGGTTTTAACCTGTTATATAGATTAGGTGGAAAGGCGGTAGAGCAGCGCCACCCCGTATGCAGACGATATTGTGCTGCTAGCTGAGAGTCTGGAAGAACTGCAAACTCTACTTAAGTTTTGCGGAGACGAAGGGGACGCTCTTGGCTTCAGTTTCAGCGCAGTTAAGTCGGGTCTGATCATTTTCAACGGCTCAACTAATGAGGTTCTTAAAATACAAGGCCATGAAATACCTAGAGTAGCAGAATATACATATATGGGGGTATGGGTAAACGAAGAATTGGCATACATTGGAAAGCATGAGCAATCACTTAAGGCTAAAGGGCGAAGGAATGCCGGGATAATGAAGCACAAGGCATTGTGGGGATACAATAGGTATGAGGTTTTGAGGGGTATTTGGAAAGGAATTATGGTGCCCGGACTTACTTTCGGAAATGCGGTTTTGTGCCTAAAATCAGAGGTACAGTCGACATTAGAAATAAATCAGAGATCCATTGGACGATTAGCACTATGTTTCGGCGGCAAACCTACAAATGAGGCGGTACAGGGAGATATGGGCTGGGCATCTTTCGAAGTGCGGGAAGCTCAGAGTAAAATATTATATCTCTGACCATCTCTGATTGGAATTTGCTTCCAGAATTTCTTTTCCAAAGCAGTAATTTTAACAAACTCGAAGGTCATTTGTTTGGTGAGGCTGCTCAACTTTTTAGTACTTTATATCGGTTTCCTTTGTTCATGCCGAACTGTGCTGTGTGTTATTGCCTATTTTTATTTGTTAGACTGTCAAATTTTTTTAATAATTACTATTACTATTATGATTCCTTTATGCTCGCCGAATTGTAGTGTGTATTGTATTTTTTGTTTTTTCTGTGTGTGATTGTTACCTGGTATGCCCCTCCTGCTTGGGCCATAAGGCCTGCAGTATTTTGAAATAAATAAATATTATATGAGGAAAGCCTGAGGAAGTTAGACAGTAACAGATGGGCAGCTAAAGTATTTAAATACCTGTACTTAAAAGGCGTGGACTCACAATGGAGAAAAAGAACCAGGAAACTAACTAGTGAGTATCCTTGTCACAAGGCCAAGGACGGAGAAATAAAGAGCATTAAGCAACAGGTGGAAAACACAGAAGGTAAAAATTTGATAAATTCGATGGAAAAGAAACAGAGTGTGGAATTATACCGAAAGGGAAAAATGCAGATCAGGAAGGAAGATTTCTTTGATAACTCAAGAGGCAGTGCCCTACTTTTTGAAGCTAGATCAGTGTGCCTTAGAACACGCAGCTACAAAAAAAAAATTAACAATGGAGATGACGCATGTGCTGTATGTGGAAACCCCAGTGAAACAATTGATCATATTATACTCGAATGTAATAGTATCTATCCGGAAGTTGATGCAGGCGCAATCACTGTTGCTGAAGCTCTGGGGTTTAGAGATAACAGTGGCCGGGTGAATAAACCGGCGGTGGAAACTAGCAAAACAAACGACTGGAAGATTGATGGCTCAAAAGCAGAGAAGTGACATAATGCTAGTAATGTAGGAACAAAAATTTGATAAATAAAATGATGGTTTATTAAACCATTCTAAATCAATAACTAAGATATAGGGAGAAAAATGAGCATGATAGCAACTGCTACCACCCCGTTTCAAAGGGGACGCTCCTATATTCCATCCATCCATCGAAGCGCCGCCGGCACGGACGAGTAGACGGCGCGGAAGGAGAGCGCTGGCTGTGTTGGTGCGTGTTTTCGTTTTGACTGCTCAGCATAACCTCGTGGTTCTGATAGTTGTGCGTGCGTGTCATCAGTGCCTGCATCAACAGCGTCCTAAGCGTATGCAACAACATGCCAGGCAACTGCTGTGTGCCGCTGTGCACCACGAATGCAAGAAAAGATCTGAAGATCGGTTACCATGATTTCCCGTGTGATTCACAACGTTGAGCTGTATGGCTGAAAAAACATATCTGGGGAGGGCTTGGACGGAAAAGGAATCCGGTGGAAGCCGAGTGACAAGTCACTGGCATACTCACTGCATTGCACAGATGATTACAGGAAGAACATAAAACTGAAGATCCTGCTTCCTTCAGCAGTCCCCTCCGTGTTCCCGAATACCTACATTACAAGTTAGATGTCTCACGCGGGCTCATGTTGAACCAAACAACTTTGAAAAAAAAAAAAATGAAGACGCGCAAGTCAATAGATATATTTTCCCCGCTTGTTATAGCTACATACACTTCATTTCCTCCTGAACAACCCCCAGTGTCATCCTGAAGCGTATGTGAGTTTCAATTGGTAGATCCGCCACGATCACTTTTATGACAATGATATCAAAATGGTATGCCACACCACATCGCATCAGTAAAGCTATGGAGACACCAAGAGGAGCCGCTCTATTTGTCAGATGACAGCGATTCTCTTGGTTAGAGTTGAGCTTTGCCATATCGAAGACATTAAGGTCCAAGGAGGCACGTCGAAGCAAAGGCTAACCAAGCAAACGTACGAAGCAACAGTCATGACAGCCAGATCAGCAGTGGCGCAAATTAAGTACCTTCTTGATCACATCAAGCAATTTACACCAATGTCTTCTGTGTGCCTTACTAGTGCATTGCATTTAACCGAATCTTATTTTCAGCTTCCGATACGCCCTAAAATAGGCCCTCAACAGCGATCATGTAGTATCGCTTTTTAGCAGCCTAAGGCAATTCAAAGGCGGGAACGACAAAGTTGATGCAAGGGCTGCACTTCGGAGGAAATACTGAAGCTACCACTAGCGAAAAAAATATATATCGACTTAGATTACACACATTTTGCCATGCTTTGTGCAGGCTGGCGTCTTTGCAAGCATCAAAGTGCAAATGCACCTATCAACAATAGGCAGCTATATAACTTGGCATTCGTGATTATGAAAGTTGTACCTTGCCCACTGCCATCACTGTTTGCTGCGGGAGAGTTTTCGAGTCAGCTTGGATTCAATCATGTGTGGTGTGAACCAGCAGCTGACATAGAGTTAGCGCCGATTGCATTCTTGGCTGGTTACCTTGCATTTCCATGTGAAGAGAAAGTATGAATACTTTTACAGAATCTCATGAAACATTTTTATTTGGCGGTTTTCAATGCCTGCCCAATTGTTTTCATTATTTATATATTACCAAAGGTTAAATATTTTCGAGTGCTTAGTCTAGAGTGCCATTAATTTTATTTTATTAGTCCATATCATTTTATGAACTGTTTGTACTCGTTTTCAGCTAGGTGCCTTGTGATTCCTGCAAAACACTGGACTTACCAAAATTATTGATGTTGGATGTCTAAGGTATCTGACACTAAGGTATCTGAAAATCACCATGCACCTTTATTAGCAAGGTGATGAAGTGCCCGGAGGTCTGAAGGAATAGAAAGCTATGCAACATGATTTCATCCCTTCTTCCCTATTTTGCGCAATTTCCGGAGTTGACTTGTGAGAGAGAAGACCGCAGTCACACTAAGGACCAAACAAAACTAATGCGACCACTGCTGACCAAGTAGGCAGCAAATATCTATCTGACAGGGAAAAAACTCCCACTTGCACATAACCCTCTCTCGAGGAAAGTTCTTCGCTTGTAAAATAGGCTTGCGTGTCTTCTGTGCATCACACGGCTTCATAATCAAACGAAACAAAAAAATTGCCTGAGCCTGCGGGCGTGTCATTGAACTGGCTGTCTTGTGTTGTTTCTTTTTCAACAGTTTGTGCTAGCAGTATGCCTAGATGGTTGTACCCACTTGAATATAATTTCCTGTGAAAACGGAGGAACAGGCTGAACAAAAATCTTGAGCGCTACGCCCTGAATTGTAATTTCCAAAAAAGTGAACGCTGAATAAATGGGCCCAAACCTTGTCTTGATTTCAAGATTGTAATATTTAATGGATTATTACAGTGATTGAAACGCAACTAAATGGGTGCCCGCTCAGCGAAGCACACGACTGCCTTGATTCTCGTTGTAAACGGAGGTCAACGACTGACTTGGAAAAGCCCAGTGATGAAGACATGCCGCTATATCACCTTATAAATAGCAAACTTGTACGCGGCATCCCCATATTGTGTGAAACGCCGCTCATAAATCCTAAATTGAGCAAGCCCGAGCAAGCGGGCGACGAAACAAAAGCACAGTCACGGCTGCTGCGCGCAGCTCTCCGCCCGGACCCGTCCCGGAGCGGTGGCGCCGCGGCGGTGGCGATGAGAACTAGGCGCATTACGGCATGCCCGGGCAAAAGGGGAGACAGGCGCGCGCTCTTATGGCCTGCGCACCGGACGAGGGAACCACGGCCGCTCAATGGAGGCGCACTTGGGTGCGGCCCGTCGCGTCGCCCAGAAGAGCCGTATTGCGCCTAGTTCTCATCGCCACCGCTGCGGCGCCACCGCTCCGGGACGAGTTCGGGCGGAGAGCTGCGCGAAACGGCCGTGGCTGTGCTTTCGTTTCGGCGTCCGCGTGGTCGGCGCTTGCTCAATTTAGGATTATGAGCGGCGTTTCACTCAGTATGTGATGCTATGTGCAAGTTTGCTATTGATAAGGTGATAGCGGCAAGTCATCATCACTAGGCTTTTCCAAGTCATTCGTGGTCTTCCGTTTACAACGAGAACGGGGCAGTCGTGTGCTTCGCTGAGTGCGCACCCATTTAGTTGCGTTTCAACCACTGTAATAACGTATTAGATATTGCAATCTTGAAATCGAGACATGGTTTGGGGCCATTTATTCAGCGTGCACTTTTCTGGACGTAGCGTTCAACATTATTGTTCAGCCTGTTCCTCCGTTTTCACTGGAAATAATATTCAAGTGGGTACCACCACCAAAACATACTACTAACACAAACTGTTGCAAAAGAAACAACACAATACAGCCAGTTCAACGACACGCCCGCAGGCTCTGGCAATTTTTTTCTCGTTTATGAAGCCGCGTGATGCACAGAAGACACGCAAGCTTATTTTACAAGCGAAGAACTTTTCTCGAAAATGTTTATGTGCAAGCGTGATTTTTTCCACTGTCTGATTAATGTTGCCTGTCCAGTTGGTCAGCAGTGGTCGCATTAGTTTAGTTAGGTCCTTAGTGTGACTGCGGTCTTTTCTCTCGCAAATCAGCTCTGGAAATTGCACAAAATAGGGAAGAAGGGATGAAATTAACATGTTGCATAGCTTGCTGCTTCTTATGACCTGCAGGAACTTCATCACCTTGCTAACAAAGGTGCATGGTGATTTTCAGATACCATAGGCGTCCATCATCAAGAATTTTGATAAGTCCAGGGTATTGCAGGAATCACAAGGCACAAAGTTAATAAATGGATGGGGACTAATAAAATAAAATTATTGACACTCTAAAGTAAGCACTAGAAGTTATTTAAACTTTGGTAATATATAAATAATGAAAACACGGGCAGGCACTGAAAACAGAATAAATAAAAATGTTTCATGAGATTCTGTTAAGCTATTTATACTTTATCTTCAAATGGACGTGCAAGGTAACCAGCCAAAAATTCAATCGGTGCTAACTCTATGTCAGCTGCTGGTTCACACCACACATGAATGAATCCAAGCTGACTCGAAAACTCTCGCGCAGCAGACGTGATATGGCAGTTGGCAAGGTACGACTTTCATAATCACGAATGCCAAGTTTTATAGCTGTCTATTGTTGATAGGTGCATTTGCAGACTGATGCTTGCAAGATGCCAACCTGCACAAAGCATGGCAAAATGTGTATCTCAGTGGATATATTTTTTTTTTCGCTAGTTGTACCTACAGTATTTTCTCCGAGGTGAAAACTGCAGCCCTTGCGTCAACTCTGTCGTTCCCGCCTTTGAATTGCCTTAGGCTGCTAAAAAGCGATACTACAGGCCTGCTGTTGAGGGCCTGCTTTAGGGCGTATCGGAAGCTGAAAATAAGATTCGGTTAAACGCAATGCACTTGTAAGGCACACAGAAGACGTTGCAAGATACTTGATGTGATCAAGAAGGTGCTTAATTTGCGCCACTGTGGATCTGGTTGTCATGATTGTTGCTTCGTACGTTAATTTGCTTGGTTAGCCTTTGCTTCGACGTGCCTCCTAGGACCTGAATGTCTTTGATATGGCAAAGTCCAACTCTGACCAAGAGAGTCACTCGTCATCTGACAAATAAAGCGGCTCCTCTTGGTGTCTCTATGGCTTCACTTATGCGATGTTGAGCAAGGCATACCATTTTGATATCATCGTCAAAAAAATGATCGTGGCGCACCTATCTTGAAACACACATGTTTCAGGATGACACGGGGGGTTGTCCAGGAGGAAATGAAGTGTAGCTATAACAAGTGGGGAAAATAAAGCTATTGACCTGCGCACATTAATTTTTTCAAGGTTGTTTGGCTCAACATGAGCCCGCATGAATAACTCAACTTGCAAGGTGGGCAGTTCGGGAACACGAAGGGGACAGCTGAAGGAAGCAGGATCTTCAGTTTTATGTTCTACCTGTAATCGTCATCTGTGAAGTGCAGTGAGTATACCAGTGACTTGTCACTCGGCTCCCACCGGCTTCCTTTTCCGTCCTAACCTTCCCGAGATATGTTTTTCAGCCATGCTGCTCGACGTTGTGAATCGCACGGGAACCCATGGTAACCGATCTTTCCTTGCTTTCGTGGTGCACAGCGGCACACAGCAGTTGCCTGGCATGGTGCTGCATACGCTTAGGACGCTGTTGACACAGGCACCGATGACACGCATGCAGAACTATCAGAACCACGCGGTTATGCTGAGTATTCAAAACGATAACACGCGCCAACCCAGCCAGCGCGCTCCTTCCGCGTCGTCTGCTCGTCCGTACCGGCGGCGCCTTGTCCTGGAGTGGTGGCGCCCCCGCGGCGGAAACTGTAACTTCTCCCAATACGCGCTTCCCCAGCCATTGAGGCGCGACGCGACGGGCCGCACCAAGTGCGCCTCCATTGAGCGGCCGTGAGGGAACAATAGGGTGCTTTCTCGACGGCTGGTTGCCACGCTTGCCGAGTGGGGGCGCTTAGACCCAACTCAACCTCACTTCAGCAGACACCTCTCCTCTCCTCGCATGGACAGTGTTCTCCGCACGTGTTTTCGAGGCACCGCGAACATTCACCGGGCATCAATGCACACATTCGCTGCTGCCACGTTTTGCCAAGTAAGTATAGTGGTTTTGGCGCTTGATTTGTAATATTTTTTTCAATCGATTGTTGATTGCGCTGTTAAATTTTTTCAGGGTGGTTCGTGTTAAATCGCTGCACTGATCGGCATCCATATGGTATACTGCTGCGTACCCTTTTGCCGCTCGCGCTCTGGGAAATGCCCGGGCGTGTCTTTTCACCAATTTCCGAGTAACGCAGAGTTGTGCGCCAACTGGCAAAAAACATCGCAAGAAAGGACTTAATCATCAACGATACGTCGCCCTCTACGGTCGTGTGTAGCCAGCACTTTCTTTCGACGGACTACGCTCCAGAGAGCCGCATCAGGAAACTTTTGCCTGGCGCTGTCCCCACCGTTTTCGAAGGCTATCCAACCTACTTGGTACTTCCCGCGAAAAATCCTCGCAAAGAACCTGCTGCTCGTTTTGTTCCAACTCCAAAACAGACCAACCGAAAAGCTGAGCCATTTGAATCGCTGCCTGTGGAGTGCAATCTGCCAGACTGCCCCGATGAACACACTAAATGCGCCAGTACGCAAACTACGAACAACGATGGCCAGCGAGCAAGCCGGTACCTCTCTCTGATCTCAAAGTTGCGTATCACCGCTCCAAGAGCCAGAAGTTAGTGGGAAAACTCGCGGCGGAAGAACAACGCACTGCATTCTACCGCAAAAACACACATCATGCTTCGATCAGGAGAATCGTGGCGGACGCACAGAATGGAGACAAAAAGGCCGTATTTCTGCTTCATCAAATAGAGCGATAGGGAAAGCAACATCATACATATCCTGAAGTGGTTATTCGAGAATGCATCATATGGCGATTTCTGTCACCGAAGGGCTATGATCATGCTCGAAGGTCAAGTCTCCTGAATTTGCCAGCAAATGCACCCTCCAGAAATACATGGGCCGAAGTCCGACCACGTCCGGAATGAGTGCTGCGATGCGAGCAAGACTGGTTCATGAGGCTTCACTTCTGAGCAACAGGCAGCACATGTCATCATTAATTATTGATGAAGCCAGCATAAAGCCGAAACGCATTTATGACCGCAAAGGAGATGCTGTGTTTGGTCTTAAGGACAGGCCTGACAGCAGCACGTCGAACACGCAGGGGATTTTAGCGAACAGGGTTCTGTGCTTTGTTCTGTGCGGCACTAACAGCCAATACAAGATACCCTGCTCTTATTATTTCACAAAGCAGCTAAGTGGGAAAGACCTTTTTCAGTGGACGAAGGAAGTGATTGCCGCTTTCTAGTCGTGTGGATTTATCATAGTCCGAATTGTGACCGATAACTACTCGGCGAACACCACCATGTTCAAGCATATGGGAAATGGTTGCTTGCGTACAGTTGTAACGCATCCGCATGACCCCGAGCGGGTTATCTTCCTTAGCTTTGACCCGTGTCATGTTATAAAAAATGTCCGAAGTCAGTTCCTCGAAAGGCAGCTCATGGATGGCAGTGACGTTATAACTGGCACATACGTTCAGAAGCTCTACGAGTATCAAAAGCAGATGACAGTGAAACTCGCTCGAAACCTTACAAGGAAACATGTGATCCATCGAATCTTGAAAAGCAAAATGTGCTGCGTGCTGTTCAAGTGTTTTCACCACAGGTTTGTGCGGCGCTACAACACCTACAGGAGAACTACCGTGGAGATAGGGCCTTGCATGATTTCAAAGAAGCGGGGGCCACCATTCGTTTCCTGAAAACGTTGAAGAAATGGTTCGATATACACGACACTTCGTACACAGGAAGTGGCTACAAGGCGCCGATCTCCAATATGGACGATCATCGTTTGCTATGGCTAAAAAACAAGTTCAGTGTATACATAAGGCATGTACAGTCATGTTCAGTCGCCTCAGGCAATGGTGCACTCACAGAAGAAACATTTCAAGCCTTGCTCTTCACAACTCAGTCCACTGTGGAGACAACATGCTTCTTGTTGAAGAAAGTCGTCAGTTATGTGCTGACGAAAAAATTAAACATTGACCCAATTGAGGCACTTTTCGGAAGAATTCGACAGATGTGCGGCGGCAACGATCAACTGGATGCAAGGGCTGTTACGGCTGCCCTTGATCGGATTGTGAAGGCCAAGGCGTTAAGCCCGAAGGAAGCTGAGACGCCCGATATTGGTGTTGAACAAGTGGCTGCAACACTGTCTGAAAAGTTTCACGAGGAGCTGGAAGACCTAAGGGAATGTCAAGTGGCTACACCAAGGTCGGTAACTTACTCGGGCTTGTCATATGTTGGTGGATACATTGCCAAGTTAATAACAGATTTTGGTTGCGGGACCTGTGAAATGCTTGCCACAACATGCAACAAAGATGATCCTCTGTACGCACTGTTACAAGGCCAAGACAGGAGCGGACTGTATGCTACCCAAGGCCAGAGTTCCTTGCTCTTTTGAACAAAGTATAGTGACTTTTTTCGAGCGCGTGGCAAAAGACTTGCCACGAACGAATACGCTTGAAGTTCTTCACTTGCTCATGGAGCGTCGGCTTGAAAGCTCACCGGTACTAAGCTGTCCAGAGTGTGTTGACGACAGGCAAAGCGATCAGCGGCTTTAATTGCCGAAAAATTCACGAGACTACTTCTGATCCACCATGCAAACAAAATAACAGGCGCACAAGATAAGCCTTCCAAATATGTTCACAAGCCCTCCAGGAAGTTAATCAGATTATGACCTTGACATATATGAGCCCAGGACCTTTGATAAAGAAGAAAAGGTCCAACTACAGCCTGCTTGTTTACACAGTCTTCAATGCCTCTTCTGAGTGACTATTTTTAATCGAAGTTTGTACCCAACTTTGCTGGAAAATTGATGCTCGAAATGCAGCAGGTATGATTCAATAAACAGTATATTTAAGGGTAATTTGCATCATTTGCATCATAGCCTTTGCGTGGAGCATTTCTTTCAGATGTTTATGATACGAAGCTTCTCAGCAATAATTTAATGCTGATTCGACCGTTGGCCAAGAACTCCCGAAGTGGACAGGAAATCACCATTTTCAGGACGCCCATGGTAAAGGGAATGTAAATTAGTGTAAACAGAACCCCTATTGCCTGTTCTCCACGAACGGGAGAGGCGTCCGGTTCAGTCAACTGAATTAATACCGTTTCTTGGGCTAGTTGGTTCATATTTGTACTGTGAAAAACTGCGCCGAAATAAACACACCACAAGAAAGAAGACGGGACAAAGATAGCGCCTTTGTCCCGTCTTCTTTCTTGTGGTGTGTTTATTTCGGCGCAGTTTTTCACAGTACAAATTCAGTCAACTGAACTGGCCAGGGTTGGGTTACAGCGCCACAAACTAGCGGCGGTGAAAGGTGGGAACTTGCCCCGAAGCGCAGGCCGGAAGAAAGAGCGCGCGCCTCTCTCCCCTTTAGCCCGGCCATGAATACGGCTCTTCCGGGCGACGCAACTGGCCGCACCCAAGTGCGCCTCCATTGAGCGGCCGTGGTTTGAAAAGAAGACAATGTCATCTAAGTATACCAAACAAATTTGCCATTTTAAGCCAGCCAGTACGGTGTCCATTACTCGCTGGAACGTCGCTGGCGCGCAGCAGAGGCCAAATGGCTTTACCGTGAACTCGACAAGGCCATCTGGCGTGCTGAAAGTGGTGTTCTCGCGGTCTCAATTTACCAGTACCCGCTCTTCAGGTCCATCGAAAAGAACTACTTAGCGCTACAGAGCTGATCCACCATGTCGTCGATGCGAGGAAGCGGGTAGACATCCTTCTTCGTTATGCTATTCAAGCGGTGGTGATGAAATCAACTTTATTCCAGCAGAATCAGGGTGCAAGTACTTGAGAAATATTTGTTATTACATCTGCTCAGGTTCACGAAGCAAAAGGCGTCAATATGGCGCCTGACATGGATTCGCTCACGGCGAAGAACAGCGCCAGTATTTGCTGAAGGGAGACCTTGTAGATTACAGAGAAAATAGCACGACGATGCGGTTTTCTAACCCGCTCTGCTTCCTCGTCCAGGTTACCGCATGGGCTCACTTCAGCGCCGTACCGCTATCTTCACCCACCACTGACGTCAGCAAGCCCTGTCATTTCAGACACGGAATTGGATCCGCCTGGCCTCACGACGCCCGGATTTTCACGGTCATCCCTCCATCATTTCAAAGATCCGGATCGACGGTAACATCACCCTCTGCTGCCAATATGAAGATCTGGCAGGATCACGGCGCCTTTAGTGGGCGTGTGAACAGCACGACGATGCGGTTTTCTAACCCGCTCTGCTTCCTCGTCCAGGCTAGTCCTGTTACACCTCTATACGCTAAGAAATCGAATAACGTTTGTCTGCGGTTTTCCCACGCCCGGGAGTTTTGCTTTCCGTGTTCAGTGAACGCTTTGATGTTACAACCCATCTACTTATGTTGTCCGGCGATGTTGAGCTCAACCCTGGGTCTGCGCCGAACACGAGATCGAGGGCGCAGGACTCTCCGTCAGATTCTGGTTCTACGCAAATGGACGATATGCTTGCAATATCGCGGACTGAAAAACACGCGGACACGCGTGTTTTTCAGTGTTTCGAAAAACACGCGTGAACACGCGGACTGAAAAAATGGAAAGGGATCAGAATGCTTTAATCAAGTCTGTTGATCTTAAAAAAACACAGGCTAAATTTCAAGAAAATCTGGCAGATACAGAAAGAAGGCTAACAGGGGTTGAACGCAAAACCGTCACCCTTAAGGCAGTTGAGGAGGAGCTCCAGCGTCTTCGCCAGTCGATTGATCGTCTTTCAACTGAAAACTCTCAACTGCACTCTAAGCAGGCTGAGTTTGAAGACACGCAGCGGCGAGACAGCCTTCTTTTGTACGGCCTATCAGACACACAATCCGAATCCTGGGCCACGGCCGGTCTCGAGGGAGAGAGCGCTTCTCTTCTCTTACGGCCTCTCCAATGGGGTCTGTTTCTGCCGCCCGCCGCGCCTCAGTGGGGTCGCCACCGCCCCACTGCTGCTCCTCCGCTACAGCCGTTCACGCGCAAAGGAAACGCGCGCTCGCTTTTAGCTTCGACCGCGTCAGTTGCAACCGGCAGGCCGTGACATTTCGCCCGTTATGATTTATACAAAATCCGTATTCAACATAGAACATTTATCGTGTACGAGGAATAAAATACAGTCAACAATGCGCTCAAGCGCGCGCTCCTTCGTCAATGCGGCCGTGCACGGTCGAATGAAGCTTCGGGAACACTTCAACATTCTTTACCCCTAAGTTTTGTACAAAAATAAATTTACTAGGCTATGCAATGTGCCTTTGAATGTTTTAAGCAGGCGTAGCGCGACCTGACGTGAGTGCATGGTGAACTGTTGGGTGGAAATTCTGTCAACCGCTACCATTTTCGTTTAGATCAGAATTGAGGCACCGGCAAAATTTCATGGCGCGTCTCAGAATCAGAGTAAAGAACAAAAATTTACTCATATAGTAAAATTTTCACTTGTCTAGTGAAGCGGGATGTTCTAGCTTCGTTCAAAACATATCAGTCGGTTGAAATACCGAAGATGCATATGTAGTCTCGCGACTACTTTTAATCAAGGAAATGGGCATAAACAGTTAAGCAGAATCGAAAAGAGCGGCAAACAACAAAAAATTTGTCCTTCAATTACACATTGCACTATATATTCATCAATTCATGAAAATGCGACCTGCGTCTAGAAAATTCAGTCTCAAAATCTTCCTGCACTGCTTGTGCACATAAGGAGTTGGCATCTCGGTCTTTCTGTCACTTTCCTGGTATAATTAATCAAGAAGAAGAATTCTGCGAAATTTAAATATCAAAGAAGCGGACCTAATAACATAGCTGTTGTCAATTCCTTTCTGGCAACTCAGTGTTGAATTCTGAAATGCTTACTGAATCAGGATCTTAAGTACTTCGAGGACATTTGTGTGTAGTAGGTGCACGGCAGCTTTTTCGAAAAAAAAAAAAAGCCTGTCCAATAAGGCAACAAGCTCTGGTTTCGGATAATGCAGTTCACTAGAATATCGTCCTCGTAGAAGAGCGTACTACATGGGGCTGCTTCTTTCGCTAGTTTCAAAAAGAATAGCGCGAACGTCACACCCGAGGTTGATTAACTAAACGATATATCCAGCGACGTAAGGTAAACTGGAATATGTGACAGTGGGAAATGGAATGGTAGGAGATGCCCTCACTTTCTCCAGTGCCTTCATTTTGCTCTCAGATGAAACGTCCGTCTTGGCAATGTAGTCATGTGTCGCTAGCTACTACGGCCCTCGCATCTAGCATATGACATTCCCTACCACACATTAACCTTACTTTCCCGAAGAGAGCCTCAATGGTTCGCTATATAAGGCTTGAAATGGGTCTTCAGTGAGAGTGTCCTTCTTTAACGCTTAAAGTTTCTTGTATAATTCGATATAGCAGGTGAACTCATTTGTAAGTCACTACATCGAGTATCACCTTCATCATTTATTGGCCTCTTTTTACCACTTCGAGCACAAGTGGTGTCATGAATATCAAACCATTTCTCTATTGTTTTCATAATAAGCATAATATCATGTAAAATTTATTAAAATGGCATTTATTTGCAAAATAAAATAATGTTTAAGTACAACACATTTGCTAATATATAAATTGTAATAACATTGAAAACTCAACCTTACAGTCTTTACTTTCACTGTTGTACTAATACTTTATATCATGCAAGCATTATGCAACTTAAATTACATTTTTATGAAATTATTTTCATCTTCGGTGCTACGTATGGATGGTTTCGCATCTAGTGCTGAAAGACGGTTTTGCTGTTGCAGACGAGTTGCTGTAATGTTAGCCTTGAAGAAGCTTCGATGTGATCAGCTTTTTTTTTTTTTTGCTATTCCTGTGCAGGCTTTGGAAAAATTCGGATTAAAATGGACAAAAGTAGCTACCATGCCGCAATGCATGTCATATGCTTGTAGAACGTTTGCAGAGTGACAGTGTTTTTATATAAAGACTCGGTTCACTTGTGTAGTACGCTGACATGCCGCTGGAGTATCTACCTTTCGTGTTCTTTCATTCCGGGGCTGCACACACCACGAAACAAGCGAGTGACAGCGCGAAGCCATGCAAAAGCCACCCGCCGCCGCTGAAGCAGATGCGGAGCGAACAGTGAGCAGGTCGCGCCCCTTGCGGTGGCGGAGAGCGTGACTCAAGGAGAAAAGTTCCCATTGTTCACGCGGCGATTGAGAAGGCCGTAAGAAAGAGCGCGCGCTCTCCCTCGAGACCGGCCGTGCCTGGGCTCAGTCAGAGGAAAAACTGGTTAGCATGCTTTCGTCCTGTTTGAAAATTCCACCCACCGAAATTCTGGTCGAAAGAGCACACAGGCTGGGCCTGTATACTCCGAATAAATGCACGCCACTTATTGCTAAATTTTCGTCTTAGAAGCCTAAACAGAAGATACTCGTCGCTAGTTCTAAGCTGAAGGAAGAAAAAATTGCAGTTAGTGAAGACTATTCCGTCGCAACTCGTCTTGCTAGGAGGAAACTGGTTGAATTTGGCAAAACCCAACCATTAACCTTCAAACTTCGCTTCAATAAATTATTCATAAACAAAACGTGTTATACCTACAATCCCTTTGATTATTGCGTGCATGAACTTTCCAGTGTCTCTACGCCACTGGTCGAATCTTCTGATGACATGCATGCACTATCTATTCCTTCCACCTCATCCGCTCAGCCCATCACTGATTAGCACTACGCGAGGGGCAGTGGAATAAAGTTACCCGTCAGTAACCAACTTTCATTTTTATTCACAAATATACGGAGCATACTTCCAAAACGCGACGATCTTTGTTCTGTTATCAATGCTTGTGATGCCGACATAGTATGCCTTACTGAAACCTGGCTGTCTGCGAAGGTTGATAGCAGTGAACTCTTTGACTGTCAAAAGCGCTACAACATTTATCCGTGTGACAGGGGTGCTCGGTGTGGTGGAGGCGTGCTTATCGCCATCTGTGATACTATTTTGTCTTTTCCTATCCATTGTACAACCGATTTAGAACTAGGCTTGGTTGAAATTCGCACGTGCTCTAAGAAATTGATATTGGGTACTTGCTATCGTCCGCCTTCCAGTTCATCAACCTTTGCCGACGACCTTCATGATGTCATTCATGTGATTACTGTGCGGTATCCAAACAGTCCCTTCATTTTACTAGGCGACTTTAATTTACCTAACATTGTGTGGTGTGATGTAAATTCTTATTGTAATCCTTTTTCCAGTGAAGGCGATAGATTTTTGAGTTTGTGCAGTGATTTCAACTTATCCCAGCTTGTGATGCAGCCAACTCGGATCATGTCGACTACTTCTAACATCCTTGATTTCATTCTTACTATTTCGCCTGATCTTTTTCAGCCTTTATCATTTCTACCAGGGCTAAGTGATCACTTACTGCTTTATTTTTCTTTATCTTGCACCGTACCTCATCAGAGTAACCACAAAAATATATCCGGAACTATAAAAATGCTAATTTTGATGCTATTAACCATGAGCTGTCTGCTTTTTTAAATGATTACTTAACAAGTTTTTATGATCGCTCCGTGAACGCTAACTGGAATTTATTTAAAGAAAAAGCTTCATCGCTCACTGAGAAATACGTTCCGCGCACAGTAATTACTTCTAACCGGCAGTCACCACGGTTCAATCAATCGTTAAAAAGGCTTAGTAACAAGAAAAAACGCATTTTCCGCTCTACAAAACTAACTGGCTCTCAAGAACGTTGGGCTGCGTATCATACTGTAGCTGCTGAATACAAAAAAGCTCTCAAACACGCTAAGGAGACATTTTTCAATACTACATTACCATCCCTTTTAGATAGTAACCCTAAGCAATTTTGGAACTTAGTCAATAAAAGAGATGATTCAGGCATTACGCTCAAATACTCAAACAACCAACTAATCCCACTTGATGAGTGCGCAAATGTCCTTAACTGTGCTTTTGTTTCAGCTTTTTCCAAAAATCTGTATTCTGTAGCCCCCGCTTATCCTGGTGCTGGTTTTCCACCAATGGACATTATTGTCTTTGATATGGCTGGCGTGGGACAATTAATTGGAAAAGAAAAAATTTCTTCATCGTGTGGTGTTGACAACGTCAATTCCAATGTTCTGATCAGGACTAAAGTGTACAGCGCTGTAATACTTTCTAATCTATTCCAGCAATCTCTTCAGACAGCCTGTATTCCAGAGGACTTGAAGGTTGGGAAGGTGATTCCCTTGCACAAGTCTGGGGACAAACATTCGGCACTTAATTATCGACCCATTTCACTTACGAGCATTCCATGTAAAATCATGCAGCATGCCATTTACACTCGCCTTGTATCATTCCTTCAGTCAAATGGCTTTTTTACAGATTGTCAACATGGATTTCGAAAGTAATTTTCATGCGAAACTGTACTATTATCCTTTACACATGATCTAAATTCCATCCTTGATAGGGGCTCTATTGTCGATTGTATATTCCTAGATTTCTCTAAAGCGTTTGACAAAGTTTCGCTTCAACTGCTGTTTTTAAAATTAAGTAAACTTAACCTTGACACTAACGTTCTTGCGTGGCTTCATTCTTTTCTTACTGATCGTTCACAATTTGTCACTGCTAATAACACTTGCTCCTTTTCTTCCCCAGTTCAATCGGGCATTCCGCAAAGCTCTGTGCTGGGACCTTTGCTTTTTCTCATCTACATCAACGATTTACCTGATACCATATGCTCATCGATTAACCTTTTTGCAGATGACTGCGTCATATACCGCAAAATTAACAGTTATCTGATGTAGCGCTTCTTCAGTCCGATATTAACCGTGCTCTTGGCTGGTCTAATACGTGGAACATGCAACTAAACACTAAAAAAATTGGAGAACGCTTAAGCTTCGCCTTCAAGAGTGGAACGCGATAGCGTTATTTCACCTCGTCGGGAAAACTTATTAAACGCAAGGGTATTGGGGCATGGAGGGTATTGGGGATTGGGATGGAGCGCATTTGGCAAGCACTCGCAGATTATGACTAGCAGCTTACCGGTATCGCTCAAGAGGAAAGTATACAACAGTTGCATCTTGCCTGTACTCACCTATGGGGCTGAAACGTGGAGGCTAACCAAGAAAGGTCTACTTAAGTTGAGGACAACCCAGAGGGCTATGGAACGAAAAATGGTAGGGGTAACATTAAGAGATAGAAAGCGTGCAGAGTGGGTCAGAGAAATAACTCAAGTTACCGACATTCTAGTGGAAATTAAGAAGAAGAAATGGACATGGGGAGGACATGTAGTGCGAAGAGAGGATAACCGATGGTCGCTGAGGGTAACAAACTGGATTCCAAGGGAAGGAAAGCGTAGAAGGGGGCGGCAGGAAGTTAGGTGGGCGGATGAGATTAAGAATTTCGCAGGGGTCAAGTGGATGCAGCTAGCACAGAGCCGGGTTAAGTGGAGAAATAGGGGAGAGGCCTTCGCCCTGCAGTGGGTATAATCAGGCTGATGATGATGATGATTTCTGTGCAAAGTACAGCATTCACTAGAGCAGCTCGTGGAAACTTTAATCGTCCTCTTGTCAAGTCTTCAATGAGCTGTGTGTCATCATAATCCAAAATTCAGGACGCGATTTGCTTTGCACGACACACTCACTGAAGGTGTCATGGGCACAGTATCCTGCAACGTACTTACGTAACGAAGCATTTCACCGACTTGGTCTTGTATTGCTTCACATTCTCGCGGTGATGGTCGTTAAGGGCTTTGACGAAGAGGCCGGGCGTGTTCGTCAGTGTTAACGCGGTGCTTTGCCAATGGAGTTTGTCGCACCTTCGACTTTGACAAAACGCACTTGCTGTGCTTTTAAGAAGACTGCGAATTTGGTCTTGCCTGCCCCTGGGTAATGCTGCGTTGACACGTCGAATGTCGGGAGATTTCCTTGGTTGGTTGCATCGTCTGCGAACTGATCGGGTAGGGCGAAGACATCTCGGGTGTCTGCTAGTGCGTCGGGGAAAGCGATCGTCGTGCTCCTGTTAAAGTGCCGGTATTGTTCGGTGAAGCTCATCACCAGCACTTTAGCTTGTCCACCGCGTAACTTGGCGTTGCCTCTTGTGATGCCGAGACCTGGTTCCAAGAGCAACTTGGTGTTTCCTTCGACGCTTTAGATGTCTGCACTACCTACACTGACTAGAAGCTTGATGGGGGTGGCACGGTCACTTCTTTGGGCAGGATATTCAGAGCGGCAAATTACGTCGAAATTGTCGTAGTAGGTATGACGTTTTACGTCGAAAGCTTGACGAGCTTTGATGAAGGTCAATGGCCGCTCAATGTTCACTGAGAAAATCCATACCCAGAATAATGTCTCACGAGCAGTTCTGAAGGACCGCGAAGCTCGTAGGATAAGTACGTCCATTCACTGTCGCTCTTGCGATGCATCTTGCGTTCGTGGGTAACGTTGTCGAATGCTTCCTTCAAGTCCAAGGCGACTACAACCTTGTCATTGTGGGGGTATTCGACGGAGTTGAGGAAAGCCTGACTGAGTTGTAGTAAGACATTCTGTGCAGATCTGTACGGCGAAACACGAACAGGGTGTCCGCGAAAATGTGTTGGGATTCTATGAACTCGGAAAACCTGTCTCTTAGCATCGTCTTCATGAGTTTGACTGCACAGGACGTGAGAGGGATGGGACGAAGTTTGTCCGTGTTGATGGCCTTGCCAGGTTTAGGAATGAAGGTGACCAGGGCGGTCCTCCATTCGATGAGGAGTGGCACTTCCCCAAGTCATATTCAGTTAATGTAATCCAATAAAGATATGTATGGCGGGTCGGGGAGGTTGGCTAACAATTTGATTGTAATTTTGTCACGACCCGGAGCAGTGCAACGTTCCATTTTCGCCAAGGCCGCCCTCAGGTCGTGAAGCTGAAACGGTTGATCCAGCTCAACTTTCTCAGAGACTGCATAAGATTACGCCGACCCGCGGGGGCCCTGGGTGGTGCACAAATACAGGTCTCGTAGCTTGTGCACCAACTGAGTTACGTTGCCTTGAAAGCTGTGTATTCCTCTTTGGAGGTGTTTTTCAGTTTCCGTGCGTGTTTGCGTTGGGTCAATTAGGGCGCGCGGAAGAGTCGCCAGGTGTTCCGACTAGACTTCTGCCGCGCGGCCGTATTGCATCGGGCCACCCATTTGGAGTCGGCGAGTTGGGCCGCATACTCAGCCGCTCGCTTGGTGAGCTCGGCGATGCGAGGTTTACGTTTTTGGTTGTGCTTATGCCGGCAACACCGACGGATAAGGCCATGCCGGGCCTCCCAGAGGGGGAGGAGATGGTTGTCCACATCTGGGACCGCCTCCGGGCGCTGAATTTGAGATTTGGAGGAGCGAAGTCTGGAGATAATTCTTTGGACCAAGACTGGTAGCCTTGCTCATGTATGGGTGTCTCAGTGTTATACTTTTGCCGGAACTTGGTCCAATCTGTATGTCGGGATTGCTTTGTGGGTTGCGCGAAAGGACGGATCGAAATCGTGGTGTTAAAGAAGCAGTGGTCGCTGCCGAGTTTTTCCTCGGTGTTGACCCTGTCTGCATACTGAATGTTGCGGGTGAAGGTCAATTCCGGACATGTATAGTCACGGAGTTGCCTATACGAGTTGGGTGGACTGGGTCAGTGTGGAGAGTGCGGCCCAGCGTTGACGCATGCTCCGCCACCTTGCGTGCCCGCTTCTCTTCACGACGGTAGCCCCACGCCCGAGTGAGAGAGTTGAAAACAGCTACAATCAGGAGGGGGTTCCGACCCGCAACTTTCAGCGCGCGGCTAAAGAGGTCCGCGAATAAAACATTGGGCAGTTACGAAGTGCTTTATGCATTGAGTGTGTGTAACGGTAGGTGCTACTTGTGGAGCCGGAGGAGGGTCACCATTACATAGCAGCAATCAAGTTCCAGATCTATATCGACCTCGTTGGCTGTATAATTTATATGGACGCATAGACAAGTCGAGGAGTTCTGCTGGGATGTCATATCATTTGTTAGTGTGGCGTCTCCCTGGCTCTTGGAGAGCAACCACAGCTGGCAAATGATCGAAAGCTGAAAGGAAAAGACGGAGGTCGGACCGCTTGGAACGGGATGGAAGTCTTCGACAGTCCATTCAGTAATCGTAATGAGGGAAGCCGATTTCGAAGGAAGGGAGCGCCTGCACCGAGGGTGTCCCGCAAGGTTCGGGTTTAGGGGTGACAGATGCAAGTGCGGTTGCCTCCGAATCAGTGTCCAGGAAACAGAGTTGCCGTGTTCAGGGCCTGAAGCTCAGCGCCTGGAAGAGGGCAGCTGTCGTCGTCATCGTCGAGGTCAATGACTGGGCGGAACAAATTATGGTGGCCGACCAAATACGTCCTTTAGCAGACCGGCTTTACAAGAAAGACGGTGGTTTTTCGCGACGTTTTGAGTGATCATAGAGGGGATAGCCTTCATGACTTGAGCGATGAGGCGTTCCATCGTTGTCCTAAGCAGGGCATCAAAACTGGCATTGAGACGGGATTTCATTTCGGCAAGGGAAGGTGACGTCATCACTAGACATGACGTCATGACCAAATGTGGCGTCACGATCATTTCCGGTTATTAGTCTAAAAGCACTTTCTGCTGGGCTAGTTGGTTTCGGTTCATAATTAAATAGTTTTAAGGCGCTAAAAACAGACAAGACACATAGGTAGGTGACAAAACGAAGCGCCACGAGGCGGTTCGTCCCAACTTGAACACCTCGCGCAACACTATGCCGCCTTACAAACACTGGGCTCCTCCAACACAACTGAACAACTGTCTTAAGTTGTACATAAGTGCTGTATAAAAAGATGTCTTAGAAGTGTATAAAATACAAGTTTCTTTCCATCGAAACCTCTCAGTCCGTGAGGCAAACGAAATGGAAGAGTTAGCTCCCAGAAAAGAAATAATCATTAAGCCGGCTGAAAAGGGTGGTGCTTTAGTCGTAATGAATAAAAGTGATTACTCCTTAGAGGCACACAGGCAGCTGGTAGACGATAACTTTTATCACCTTGTAGACTGCGACCCTACAGATTAGTTCAAATATATTCTGAAAAACGCATTACAGGAATTTCATAAGGATAACAAGATTACAGAAAACAACTTGCGCTCCATTGTTCCACTCAGCCCGATGGGCGGTATATTCTATGTGTTACCAAAAATTCATAAAGAAACCATTCCAGGTTAATCCATTTTTTTTTTGGGTATCGGCACGGTTACAAAAAATCTGTCTCGTTACGTCGACGCGCTCATTAATAGCATTCCTCCCACATTTTCGTCTTACATAAAGGACACTACTAACGTCTTGTCTGACATCATTGCTCTCACCATTCCTCATGACTCTCTGCTTGTCACGCTCGACGTCACTTCACTTTACGCAAACGCGTCCCGCATGCAGATGGTATATGCGCCGTTGTGACTGCCTACAATGAAGCTTGCATTGAAACGATGATCGACAGTAACACTTTGGCCACCCTACTCCAACTTATATTAGATCTTTGTAATTTAGAGTTTGAAGGAAAGCATTATATCCAGATCAGTGGGTACAAGAATAGGACTTAATCACGCAAACATATTTATGGCCATGCTGGAGAACAAATTTCTGCAAAGCCGATTTTTAGTACCTTTTTAGTACAAACGTTAGATTGATGATACATTTCTTATCTGGTCCCATGGCGAAGCCGAGCTCCTATAATTGATATCCGATTTCAACAACTTGCAACCTTCTATATCATTTCCCCACACGTACTCTAGATATACAATCAATTATCGTGACCTCACAATTTCGCTCCAGTAGATAAGCTTAACTACAACAGTTTACCGGAAACCGACTGACCCTCCGCAATATCTGCATTTCGATAGTAACCATTCAAAGCACGCCAAACCCAGTATCCCCTAAACAAGTTCATTTCATTTCATTTCATTTATTTTTCCCTTAAAGGCCCGAGGGCATAACATAAGGGGGGAGCAAACTCAATATACAATGCGAACAAGAACAGGAAAACATAAAAATAACAAGAAAAGAAAAGAAAACAGAAACAAGCGAAATAATGCAAGGGTTAGACGAAATAATAAAGTAGTTCGTTTCAAACGGTTTCAATCAAAGCAATCTGATTTCGAACATAACTGTGCCACGCTTCGCACCTCGCTCATTAAACAAAAATACCCCCGCTGATAGATGACGCCATTAAGCGAGCTGATACACAAGACCGTAGAATTCTACTTGCCAAAGACAAAGCGAAAACTCCCCACTTGCATCCTAATCTTGTCCTGACTCATTCTGCTTCTGCTCCGAACGTTTCGGCAATCCTCAAAAAGCATCAAAACATTCTCATGCAAAGTGATCGCCTTAGGAACATATTCGTAGAGCCACCCAGGGCAGTTTACAGAAGGTCGATAAACCTACGAGATATACTAACACAATCGAAAACAGATTCTCCGGAACACATAGGCTGCCGTCCTTGCAGTCAGAACAGGTGTAAAGTGTGTCCCCACATAACCACATCACCGAGCGTCCATAGCACTGGGTCAAAGTTTAGTTTAAACTTTCACGGCGAGTTCACCTGCGGTACTTCAAACGTTATTTATCTACTGCAATGGAGGATGGTTGGATGGATGGATGGAATATAGGAGCGTCCCCTTTGAAACGGGGTGGTAGCAGTAGCTATCATGCTCATTATTCACCATATATCTTAATTATTGATTTAGAATGGTTAACTAAACCATCATTCTATTTATTAAATTTTGTTCCTACATTACTAACATTATGTCACTTCCCTGCTTTTAAGCCACCAATCTTCCAGCCGTTTTTTGCTAGTTTCCACCGCCGGTTTATTCACCCGGCCACTGTTATCTCTAAACCCCAGAGCTTCAGGAACAGTGATTGCGCCTGCATCAACTTCCGGATGGATACCATTGCATTCGAGTATAATATGGTCAATTGTTTCGCTGGAGTTCCATATACAGCACATGCGTCATCTCCATTGTTAAATTTCTTTTTGTAGCCGCGTGTTCTAAGGAACCCTGATCTAGCTTCAAAAAGTAGGGCACTGCCTTTTGAGTTATCAAACAAATCTTCCTTCCTGATCTGCATTTTCCACTTTCGGTATAATTCCACACTCTATTTCGTTTCCATCGAATTTATCCAATTTTTACCTTCTGTGTTTTTCACCTGTTGCTTAATGCTCTTTATTTCTCCGTCCTTGTTACTAGCATACTTACTAGTTAGTTTCCTAGTTCTTTTCCTCCATTGTGAGTCAACGCTTTTTAGGTACAGGTATTTAAATACCTTAGCTGCCCATCTGTTACTGTCCAATTTTCTCAGGCGTTCCTCATATAATATTTTACTCTGAGCTTCCCGTACTTCGAAAGATGCCCAGCCCATATCTCCCTGTACCGCCTCATTTGTAGTTTTGCCGTGGGCACCTAGTGCTAATCGTCCAACGGATCTCTGATTTGTTTCTAATGTCCACTGTACACCTGATTTTAGGCACAAAACCGCATTTCCGAAAGTAAGTCCGGGCACCATAATTCCTTTCTAAATACCCCTCAATACCTAATACCTATTGTATCCCTACAATGCCTTATGCTTCAATATCCCGGCGTTCCTTCGCCCTTTGGCCTTAAGTGATTGCTCATGCTTTCCAATGTATGCCAGTCCTTCGTTTACCCATACCCCCAAATATTTATATTCTGCTACTCTAGGTATTTCAAGGCCTTGTATTTTAAGACCCTGATCAGTTGAGCCGTTGAAAATCATCAGACCCGACTTAACTGCTCTGAAACTAAAGCCTAGAGCGTCCCCTTCGTCTTCGCAATACTTAACTAGAGTTTGCAATTCTTCCAGGCTTTCAGCTAGCAGCACAATATCGTCTGCATACATCAAACCGGAGAGGCGCTGCTCTACCGCCTTTCCACCTAATCTATATAACAGGTTAAAACCCAGGTTACTGTCTTGTGTCTTCCGTTCCAGGTTTGTCATATAAAGCATGAACAGCACCGGTGATAGAGGACAGCCTTGTCTTAATCCTTTGCATACTTTGACATCCTCCGTACTTCTTATCCCTTCCCACGTAATTTCTACTTTGTTATCCCGGTATATTTCCTGTAGGAACTTTATTATTTCATAACCGATACCTTCTTCTTTTAATATGTTCCACAGGAGTTCCCTGCTTACGTTGTCTTTACAAAAGGTACGAGGCTTTACAAAAGTTAGCGCCATCTAGTGAAAGAAACAAACTGAGCGGCGGCCATGTTTTGTTCAGTCCGCCCGCGCCTCCCATCGAGAACGCTGTCAACGTGCGCCTTCGTGGAACCCGTGCATGCGCCGAAAGGTGCATTGGAATGCTCACAAGTGATTGTTTCATTTTTTAACATCACAGCAGTCGCTGGTAGCTCCAGGCTCTATTCGGAATGATGCCAGCATGTTGCTGCGTGCCCTTCTGCAGCCAGCGTACCGTCGTAGACGCGCACGGCATCAAGGTATACGCGTGTATGCGAGCGTTCGTTTGCAGTTCTAATCGGCTTTACAAGTGTCACTTGCATCATGTAAAGCATTACTGCACGTCCCTCTGACTGGGAGCTAGCTCACAGAATATGCTATCACCTAAAACAGCAAGGTTGTTTTGCGTGCTATGGAGCCTTGTGAACGTCAGACACGGGGGCAGGAGCAATGCATGTATAACGAATGCTATACGTAGGTTGCATTTACCATTGTGTATTTTAATTAAGACACGGGCATGATTTCCGAAACTACTTTTCACAGTCGTACGAAATGGTAGTGCTTGGTGCAGTGAGCAATACGGTTGTCTAGTGCGCCCAAGGTGCGTGTTTCACGCTGCAAAAGCAAGCGGCTGCCAAACCCGCGGCGTCTAGTAAAGCAGGAAAAGATGACATCCCACTAGTGTGTTGTAATAAGCTCACGTGCAGCCCGTTTCGACCAGTCCACGTCCAGAGCACGTAGCTCAGGTTTGAATTCTGTGCCTTATACCTGCCATCGCGGCCGATAAAATAACGAAGCGTTCGCTTCCCTTTAGTGTGTTTTGTCGAGCCACCCGATGGTTCGCTAATTGACAGCTACCTGAAATTCAGTGGATTTTGTAGATATTCCGATTTGTTGTTTATTCCCTCTGTCAGATACATTTGAAGTCGTAATCACATATGAAAGCGCTGACATGGGAAGTTTCGAGGAACTCTGAAGAAGACGAACTCGGCTGAAACGGAACGAGATTTGAAAAGTCAACTCACATTACTGCGAAGTGTTTGTGCTTGGTGCAACTGGCTATGTTCTTAAAGTCAGATTTATTTTATATTATATTGTTATAAAAAAAATTAGGGGGACACTTAAGCTCCGCCATTAAAGGTATAACGCGATAGCGTCTCTCTCTCATACACACACACGCAGGATGTTTTCTTTCTTCACGTTTTATATTTTAACTCTCTTATTTATATTTCTATTGTTTCTTTATTTATATTTATTCAATTTGATGTTTTATATTTTTACACACGAATAATCATGCGTGAGCAACAATCGCTTTCCATACTGAGCAATTTGACACTTTTGAACACATTCTTCAGTTGTTTCAATTAATCATTTACACATTCTAAAGTTTCTTCCTTAGCATCATCAAGCACTGGTTTTTCATTCTGAGCATTCTGACACCTTTAAACCCTTAATTTCCATTTTTTCCTTTTTCCGTTTCTTTATTTCATAAATTAATTACAAAGATTTTATTAACTCGTCATCGCCTATTGCACACCAATCAATCGTCAATCACTGGAAGCACAAATTACCATGGCACTTTAGGCAGCCCCCGATTATTTCCGAAACTCGTGCCAAGTACTTCGTCGACGGCATGGGAAGGAAAGTGCTAAGCGGAAGTCCAACTTACGTCAAATTACGAACGATTCTTTTATCATATAATAAAATGCATCCCCGCTCATTTCAGCAATCAAGTATCTTCCAGTGGGATGAGCGACGGTGATTACGCAAACCAAGCAAACAAACTCGCGATCGTCTGTCATAGGCGTCCAAGTAACAGCAAAGTCACACAGACAAAAAAAAATCCACATTACAAAACTCTGGATACTGTACCTGGATAGGGATGACGCTACACGGATTGCCGAGGGGCCCATGCACGACTCGCAGAGCAGTTTGTAACTGCGCTCGGCAGCACGGCCGGTGGGCCCCGCCACGTCTCGGCTGTCAAAATACGCTTTTAGGCTTCGCTAACAGAAACCGCCAGGGACAGCGCAGAGGTCCAAAAACAGCACACTAGGTTAAAACGTGAAAAGCGCGATCAGAACGGTGAGCGCTGATGGACGGACCCGAAGCGAACGGATAAAGCGAGCAAAATATGGCGGTCAGCGCGTGATCAGCGTGCCGCTCATGGTTGCCGGACTTACTTTTGTAAACCCTCTATACACCGTATGTAACCAATAACATCTAGGACGAACTGAAACCCCGTTTAGATTACGCTTTATTAATCAAAGAGCCTATGTTCAATGGCGTCCGCACCTGCCTCTCTAAAAGCATGTTCAGCTACACGGTAATTCATTAGACCAGATTTCCGCCACTATTCTCGAATCCGGTTATAAGAGCAATCATGAGCGGGCAATTAGAGAGTCGTTTCTTATCTATGAATTCAAAGCATTGTCATCAGGTTGAAATGAAAGCACAGGAAAATTAAGTTTAATCCCTACAACTTGGGCACCCAAATACGTTCCCTTGTCAATGTTGTATTATTGGTGTTTCTAGTTCATTGTCTTCGCATATATACTGCGCTTGCGTGTCTTTCTTATTCTTTTTTGTGCTTTGGTAGAGCATATCGTTCTCTTTTAGGATGTGGTGATCGATTTGCATACTAATCTTTATGCTGTTCATTGAGCCGTGTTTTCTTTTCTGTAATTTCTCGCTTCTTTAATTTGCTGTCTAGCAATTGTGCATGGTTATCTTTGAACTTGTGCTATGCCTACTGAATACCTCGCACATGCATGCATCTATGTATTTATATTTACCTGCTGCCGCCTTATTTATAAGTTAAACAAGACTCCAAAACGCTAACACCTCCTACAGTGACCAACATATCGCCTTTGATTCACGTGCCCGATGCGTCCACACTTTTCCGTGCGATATTTTTGTATATTGCCGTATACCTTTCCACAAATACTGTAACTTCCATTTGAGTATCGACATTCTGACGAAGGCTGTTCCACAGCCGAAACGTCAATAAATTGCTTCATACGTTGTTCTTTGTTTTTCACTACAATTCACCATGGCCAAGATTTTATTTTATTGTATATTGCCGCAAAACCTACGAAACTGCATTTGTTGTGCTTTCACAGCCGCCGGTATGCGGTCTTATCACTCTTATTCTGGATCGCGTATCAGCTCTGTATTCTTTGTTAATGATCGATGTCGCGAGAAGCACCTTTATCAGTTTCGTTGTCTCGCAAATGCGCCGAGATCTGTCTTGGAGATTCCGATCACTCGCGTATATTTCTACGATGTGCCGGGTTGTGCTAGTAGCAGTTTTCGACGTTATCTAGACTGTTCTGAGCAACCTTTAAATTGAGCGTTGACGAGTGCGAAGAGCTTTTTGGTTCAACGACCCAGGTAGCACAAAGTGGGCTATGAAGGGTGGGCCCCGGTGGGCCCGATGTAGGCAATGCAGGACAGCCCCGGTGGGCTCAATGTGGGTGCTGCAAGAGGGGCCGACGTAGGCCCGAAGCGGGCTGTCGACAAAGCCCCAATTGGCCCCACTAGGGGCCGATGCAGGCAGCCCTTGCGGGGCTGCCCACATTTTTCCGGCATTGTTAAAAGGGCACATCCCGCCAACTCCCCGCGATGGTCCTACTTTGGACCTATTTGGGCAGCCGCTTTGGAGGAACATTTTTTTTTTTATTTCAGTTAGCCCCTCAGAAAATGACATAGGACCAATGCGGGTTCTATAGCGCTAGCCACACTTGGGCTTGCCCACATTATTCTCATAGGGGTCCGACGTAGGAAATTGATGGAAAGCCCTAGTCCAAGTTTTCCCAATCAATATTTTGGCACATAATTAAGTAATTACTTTATACATGTCTGCACTTTCTAAACAGCCACAATATTAAATTTTACAATAATTCATAACATTTATCTAGCCGAAATGACTTCATGTACATCTTGTTCAGGCTATGGAGATGTGTGTTCTGAACAGTAATATTGTACTGCGAGTTGCAGGCTGTCCAAAGCAACCACATAAGAGGCAACAGTTAACAATCAGTTTGTTTTAGTATTTGTAGCGCAAATCGCATGAGTGTGAGAACTAAGTTCAGTTCAGTTCAGGCGTTCAGTCGTGTCCGACTCTTCGTGACCCTATGGACCATGTCACGCCACGCTTTCCGGTCTCTCACTATCTTCTTAACATCACATAGCTTCATCTGCAATGCCTCGAGAATGCCATCTAACCATCGCGTTCGCTGCCTACCCCTTCTCCGGCGACCCTCAACCTTTCCCAACATCAAATCTTTCTCCAGCGACTCCTCTCTTCTCATCAGATGACCAAAGTAGCTGAGCTTTAACTTTAGAATTTGACCCTCCAATGAGCAGTCAGGGTTTATGGTCGACAATATCGACTGATTTGATCTTCTGGCAGTCCAAGGAACTCTTAAGAGTCTTCGCCAGCACCACAATTCAAACGCGTCAATTCTTCGGCGGTCAGCCTTTTTCACAGTCCAACTCTCGCATCCATACATCACAACTGGAAAGACCATAGCACGGGTTATACGGATCTTGGTTGGCAGACTAATGTCTCTGCTCTTTACTAGGCGGTCAAGGCTAACCATTGCTCTCTTTCCCAGAAGCAGGCGTCTCCTAATTTCATGGCTGCAGTCTCCTTCCGAGGTAATCTTGGCTCCCAAGAACAGAAAATCTGTCACAGCTTCCACTTCTTGTCCATTGATGCTCCAGGACTTGATAGGGCAAGACGCCATGATCTTCGTCTTTTTAATGTTCAGTTTAAGCCCAAACTTCTCACTCTCTTCTTGTACGCGCATCAGAAGTCTCTTGAGTTCCACTTCACTTTCTGCCATTAAAGTGGTATCATCCGCATATCTAAGGTTGTTGATACGTTTTCCAGCAATCTTCACTCCAGCTGATGACTCGTCCAGACCAGCCTTCCTCATGATGCACTCTGCATATAGGTTAAATAGGCAGGGCGACAGTATGCAGCCTTGCCTCACCCCTTTCTCAATCGGAAACCAATCAGTAAGACCATGCCCAGTTCTGACTGTGGCCTCTTGCCCTTCATAAAGGTTCCTGAGGAGACAGATGAGGTGAATTGGAACTCCCATCTCTTGGAGAGCTTGCCACAATCTCGGAAATATAAGAACTAAAGCCATGTAAATTTCTAATCGACTAAACATGGCCACAACTGTTATACAAATCATCTATAACAGTAATTTAGGGCAACATCTAATGCAAATAAAAGTTGGAAACAATGATTACGCAATTGCACGCACGCCATCTAGCCCCATTACGGCCGATGTGGGACCTACAGCGGTTTTGTGTGGGCAGCCCCAATTGGGCTGGGTGTTGGTTTTCAACCTAAAGCCCACTTGCTATTGCACGTGCCTTCAAATTCCCCACAAGGGATCAATTTTGGTATCATGCGGGCCCTCCCGCCTTCCAGCCCCATTACGGCCCATGTGGGATATAAAGCAGTTTTATGTGGGCAGCCCCAATTGGGCTGGACGTTGTTTTTGAACCTAGAGCCCACCTGCTGTTGCGCGGGCCTTCAAAGCCCCCACAAAGGACCGATTTTGGTACCATGCGGGCACGCCCGCCTTCCAGCCCCATTACAGCCTACGTGGGACCTAAAGCGGTTTAGCTAAGGCTGCCTCATTTGGGCTTCACGAGGGCTTGCCCAAATTGAGCCCTTATTCATATTTCACCTGCCCTCAAGTAACCTACAAGGGGCCGATTTGGGCAGCATGTGGGTATGTCCGTTTTCTTGCCCCACTACGGCCGATGTTGGTCCCTCAAAGATTTAATGGCGGCGGCCTCACTTCGGATCTATGAGGGCTTTCCCATAAAAAGCCCACATTTAGGTTGGATTGCCCTCAAATATCCGGCAAGGGACCCTTGTGGTCTGGATGCAGGAATGTGCTCTGCATTAGCCCAAGAAACGCCGCTATGGGACCCATGCAGGAGGAGCAGGGGCAAGCCCAAATGGGGCTTGCCCACATTTGCCCCATCGGGGACCGATGCAGGTTTTATGATGGTTGCCTCAGCCCCACTTGCCTACATCGGACCTACTGGGGCCCCACATTCTGTGCTACCTGGGGATCGACGAGCACATTTGTTGCTATCGCCGCCGCCGAGTTGCTTACTTCTTTTGCGGGCGCAAGTGAGCCCAATAAAGAGTTAATTTGAGTACCATCACGCCTGCGTTTTCTTTTGGTGTGTACGGTATTGTCACCACTACATGACTATTGGTGGAAGTGATTCAATTCCCGGTTTACTCCATCAAGCCAAGACACCAGCGCTGTTCCTGGCACCCTGGGGGATCAGCCGGCAGGTCAGAGAACCAGCCTCCATCTTAAAGGGCTCCAACCGGAACATGGTCTGCTGCCGGACCCCGTTCGATCTGGGAAGGCATCAACGCTCATAATGGCCCAGCCTACTGCACCGGTTTATTTTGTCCAACCCCGACAGCCGCCCTGCTTCCATGGACGACCGGACGAGTATGCGGAAGATTGGCTCAACCTGTTCGAACGTGTGGCAACTTTCAACGCCTGGAACGACGAAACGAAACTCGGGCAAGTCTACTTTTCTCTTCAAGGATCTGCCCGAATATGGTTCGAAAATCATGAGGCCGCTTTGAAAGGTTGGAAGATTTTCAAGAAGAGTTTTTGACTGCCTTTTCAAGCGCCGTCCGAAAGGAAAGAGCCCAAGCCCTCCTTCAATCAAGACTTCAATTCCCAAACGAGCCCGTCCTGGTCTACGTAGCGGAAATGAAGCGCCTCTTTCGCCGCGCCGACCCTAACATGACCGAAGGTGATAAAGTGAAATTTTTAATGCGAGTCGCTTTTTACAGGTCTTGTCGAAATCCGCCAAAAACCGTGGCGGAATTTGAAACGGAAGCGTCTACCATCGAGAAGACTTTGGACACCCGGATGCGCCACTACGAGCGACCACTTCAACCGGACTGCTCAAGCCACTACCCCAGTGCATCTGCAAGCGGAGAGAACCTTCGGGACCTCATCTGGGAGATCGTACTAAAGGAGCTCCGTCGATTGCTGCCATCATTCAGTCACAAGTGAGATTTCAGTGCCTGTGCAAGTGTATCTAGTTGAAGGCTCTGACTTGCAGCGTTGCGTTGTTTACAACGTCGACATAAACGAAGATCAAACCACCCTTCAACGTGAGCTGTACTGCTCAACGCACCGAGTCATACAGGCCCGACACGTAGGAAAGGGGCGTTCCTGCATGATCACCTTGCAAGGCCCTCCGACACTCCCAGCTTGTCTGTACTACTACGGCTGCATATTAAGGCCACGGCCGTATAAACCGTGTGTGGTTTACTGTTATAACTGTTTTCGGGCAGGGCACATGCGCAAATCTTGCCCCTTTGCTACTGCCGATGAAGGTGCGTCTGAAGGAAAAGTTACGTACCGATGCGGCCTCTGCAAATCGGGCGACCACGAGATAACATCTCCAAGTTGTCCGACAGAGCAAAAGGCAACGCAGAAGGCTCGTCTTCGGAACACTAAGCGTTGGCCAATAGAGGACATGACACCGGTGCAGACATCCAATCGCTTTGCAGCTCTTCAGTGGAATGATGACGAGTGGCCAGAGCTTCCTGAGCCCGCTTCGAATGCACCTCCAGCTAAGACAAAGTCTAATGATACGGTGCTCAAGAAACGCCGTCGACAACAGCCAATACAGCAGTGTACTGGTCTACCAGACGACGATATGGCTGTAGTGGATGAGCAAATCAATCGTCTCTTAGCAGAGGTCTCTAAGCTCCGACAACACCGCGAAATGCTTGCTCGACGTCGGCGAGCTGCAGAAGTAACCGCCAAATCTAGTAATTGCCCAACACAACCGCCTTCATCCCGCGCAACAGGGCCATTTGCTGCCTCTTCCCAGTGTACCACAACGCCCAATGATAACTCTCCAACATCGCTGCTCCGCTATATGGTCAACCAGTTGTCCAACCTGACATCTGTGATACTACAGCGCTTAGACTAGCACACAAAAATGGTGAAATCCGGTCGTCCTGGTGTACTACAGTGGAACTGTAGAGGCATTTCCACGAAGGTGGCCGAGCTCAGGACCCGACTGCGATTTAACAAGCTTCGGGTGTGGGCTATGTTACTTCAGGAAACGAACGCCTTGCCATCTATTCCTGGCTTCAGCGGCTACGTGTCTCCTTCAATGACCGACCGTCGCGTGCAGACTGCTTCTCCCCCGGGAAAGGCGGCGATATATGTTGAAACGAGTATTCCTCATGTACGCCTTTCTCTCGAAAACTGCTGCACATCATGCCAAGATGTAGTAGCAGTTGCTGCGAAATTTCTGAAAGGAACCGTTGTTCTTGTTTCTTATTACGTTCGACCAGCTGGAGGCGCCTCTTCCCGTATTAATCTTGGCTGGTTATTAAGCGTTCGTCGGCAATACCCCGGGTGTCCAATTTTAGTCGGAGGCGACTTTAACGCCCCTCACCCAGATTGGGGGTATCCGACTGCAAGCCCTCATGGTAGGCCTGTGCGGGACGCCTTCACTGATGCCCTGTTTGTTCTGCTTAATCACCCTCGGACAGCAACACGGCCTGTGCGTCACATACATAGTGCTGCCTCTGCTCCAGACTTGACGTGGTGGTTGGGCGCAGGAACTCCCTCATGGCGCATGGAGCCGGACTGCTGGGGAAGTGATCACCACCCTATCCTCATCGGTCTCCATCCCTCCCGTCTCCGCCCTTTACGCCGCAAATGTTCTGTGATAAACTGGGACAGCTTTCACTCATGTCTCGACAGTATGTCTTCAGATTCGCCGTCGCTCCTTGTTGACTGTATACAGAGAGCACTAAACAGCGCTACGACTACTACCTGGATTGATGTAGGTCGACCGGCACCAGATCTCGGCCTGCTTAACTTGTGGGCAGCCCGCCGTCAAGCTGAGCTGGCTGCTACGCGAGACCCTACTTCGGGGCAGGCACGTACACGACTGAATTATCTTACCGCGAAGGCTCGGAGATATGAACGCGATCTCTGGCGACGCCAGTGGCATGCATGGTGTGAACAATTTTCTGATAAATCATCGAATGCCTCACTATGGCGAACGTTTAGTGCAATGGAACATGGTCGTCGTTCTACTGACGCAGCAGCAACAGCATGCTTTGCGGCTAATCTGTCGCCGGGTGATTTCGCCAAAGAAGCTGCTCGAAAATTCCAAAATACGATAGACTGCCTCCTTCAGCTGTAAACCTTAATTTGGCAGGTATCCCTGCAGGACGCATGGAAATTACCATCTGCTGCCGACGCAGGTGGAATTGCGAGCCCCTTTTCGATGTGCGAGCTGCTGGCTGCAATTGACGATGCGAAACGGAAAACAGCGCCCGGCCTGGACAAAATTCAGTATGAGGTTTACAAGAACCTCAGTACTGCTGCACTTCCTCAACTACTAGACACCATAAACAAAGTGTGGCTTGATGGTGTCGTACCCGAGAGCTGGAAAACCGCTGTCGTGATCCCTATTCCCAAACCTGGGAAGCCTCCAACGAACCTCGCCAACTTGCGACCAATCTCCTTAACATCAACGCTTTGCAAGCTCGCAGAGAAAATGCTAGCCACACGACTTTCTTGGTGGCTTGAACAGCATGGTTTTTATCACCCTGCTCAAATTGCATTTCGTCCATACATAGGTACAGAGGACGGGTTGGCTGTCTTGGCATCAGCAGTTCTGTCATCTACCCGCAGCCGCAATGTACGTACCATATTAGCAATGAATGTTGAAAAGGCATATGACAACATCAGTCATGCTGCAATCCTGAATACCATTGACATGCTTCATCTCTCTCCGAGAGTACGCACTTTTGTCGCATCATTTTTGGACGGACGAAAATTTGCAATACGCCTCAGCGGTGACACTGTTGGTTCATTCGTTTCACTACGTGGCGTGCCCCAGGGATCAGTATTGTCTCCGACGTTATTCAATATTACTTTCATCCCATTGGCGTGGCGCTTACATGATATCCCTGAAATCAAGTTTTTGCAGTACGCAGATGATATCACGGTATAGAGCACTCACCATGATCCTCTCAGTCAAGAGGCCGCCCTTCAGACAGCATTAGACGTAACCTCTGATTACGCATCCTCGATTGGCCGTTCATCTCCTGGCAGACATCTCCTGTTGCCATTAAAATATATCTCTCTCTCTCCATTGGCCTTCAACTTTCTGTGTGTAAAACTTCATACACGTCAGTCGCCAACCGCTGGGGACACCGTAAACTTGCCTCAAATCCAATTCGTCTCTCTCTATCAGGCACCCCAAAAGAAGAAAGTTCGAGCCTGAAAATTCTGGGCTTAATAATTCACCAATCAGGATCAGCGACTGCTTGGCTCTCTCAGGCAAAAAAGCAAGCACTTAAAACTATAAGTTTAGTAAGAAGAATTTCACCTAAAACGGGTGGCGCTGGCTCGTCTGTTGAACGCCAGTTAGTGAGGGCGGTTCTGCAGCCCCGTATTGTTTATCAGGCCCAGTTCCAGCATCTTACAAGGACACAATGGGATCGCCTTGAGGCCGTAAATCGAGAAGCTATGATGACCATAGCATGCCTTCCACGAATCACACCGGTCGTAGCGTTACAGGAGAATGCGCAGCTCAACACCATCGATGAACTGGTGCAGTAGCGTCGAGATGCTCGCGGACTCAAGGCCACTTTGTCACATTCCACTCAAGCACTGAGGGCGTATGCAACGTCACACATTATTCTTCAGCCACCTGCGCCAGTTCTCCCTCCCTGGAAATTTATACAGTTAGGAGACAACAAGCCAACTGACATCCGCAGACCGACGTCTGCCAACTCTGCATCGTTGCTACGCCAGAGATTTGAAGAGCAAGATACTAACCTGCCTCAAGATTCCATAGTAGTGTACGTAGATGGAAGCCTGCAAGGCTGTGAAGCCAAAACGGCAATCCACTGTCCACGGAGACCTAGCCTGAATCAGACAACTACGTTTCAGCTTTCGGAACCACTTACATCTTTCTGCGCTGAGCTTGTGGCAGTTCAGGAGGCACTCTGCTCCGTGACTTCTATAACCATGCTCCCTACAGCCCACATTGTCATCCGCACTGACGCACTTCAAGCAATACGTCTGCTCCGACGTGTCAGCCGCTGCCCTAAAATTTCCCAGGACATCTACCAGCTTGCGGCGCGCATCCCACAGTCAATACGCATTGAGTGGGTCCCACGGGATCTGCTGCCTTCCCAAAGTCAAGCTGATTTTGCAACCTGCCTCGTGAACCAAGACGCATCAATCCCACGGCTTCTCGAAGTCGACGACGCTACCCTCCTTTTGTCAAGAAAGGAGCACCTCCGGCGCCGCACACGTGCACTTATCCCTCCGTGTGCGATATCCCTTCCCCGCGGTCTCACCCGTGCAGAGGAGGTTGCGCTTAGGAGGATCCGGGTCGGTGTTGCCCTTACACCAGCAGTAACTAGGACGTGGCCATACTTCCAACACATATCCTCGCCCAGGATGCCCGATCTGTAATAACGAAGATGTCGAGGCCGACATCCACCACTTGCTGTGGGACTGCCCAGCACTCAAGCCAACACGAATCCGGCACCTGAGAATAGCTGGCCTTTCAGCAACCAATCCTGCCTCATACGTCACTTGGACGCAGGGACCTCATCATCGCTCACTTCTGGACTTCATAAAATCAGCCAACCTTTTTCCATTCATTTAATCATTTGTTCATCCTTCATCTCATAACCTACTGATGCCCTGAGGCAATAAATATCGATTTAAAAAAAATTCCAACAAGCCCAGGTGGCGACGCTCGCCGACGTCGTCCGTGAAGAATTCCAGCAGGCGCTGTGCGTTCCTCAAGCGACCGCTGCGACAGTTCCATCACAAGAGGTAACAGCGATGAACTTTGCTTCTGCATTATGTCGCCCTGAATCCCGACGTGATGACTTTCCCAACCCTCGCCTTTACCGTCCTGTTTCTGAAGTCACCCCTTGGCCCCTGCCCGCAAGCCGAGCAATGACCTCCAAGCCCAAGAAAGGGCGACGCATGGAGGACAGCGAACAACCGGCCATTACGCGTCCACTGCGGTGAGGCCGGCACCAGTCTGCGCCACTGCCCGTAACTACGAAACGGTCTCCGCGGATTTGTAATCGACGCTCCATGACCACGCCCAGGTGAACGACCGCAAGCAATCGACAGCTATCTGCGTAGCGGTAAGATTGCGCTGCCAAGCCGTCGGTCCAGGTCCCCATTGCAGTACAGGGCGCGCTTTGCGTCGCCAGGGCGTAAATGCAAACACAGTGTGCGCGGAAGTTCCCCAAGACCGCGCAGGGGAAACTAAATAGAGCAACCTTTCGAGATGAGGTTGCTTCATGGCGAAAACAAGAAGATCCTCCAACGCCGATGATGAGTCACGACGATGCAGTCATTAAATCGCCGATCCACAACACGACAACATTGACGAGATCACTACCAGACTTGAAGTAGACATCGCCGCCCAGCGACGTGAAGACGGTGTGCCCCGGCCGCGACCTCAACACGAGACGAAGCAGAGATCGAAAACCGAAGCCAACGTGCAATACTAGGACACGAACAAGCGACCTTGAGGTTGCTGTCGGCGGACGCACGGTTATCGCCCTAGTGGACACTGGAGCCGACTACTCAGTCATCAGTGGAGCTTTCGCCGCCCAGCTCAAGAAGGTGACGACCACTGGGGAAGGCCCGCTAATCCGCACCGCTGGTGATAATTTTATTACGCCGTCAGGCGATGCACCGCAAGGGTTACAGTAAATGGACGTACCAACCCTACCAGCTTCGTGATCCTACAATACTGTTCCAGCGAAGTGATTCTGGGCATGTATTTTCTGAACAAACATCGAGCGATCATCGACCTCTGATTCAAACTCATCAAGCTCTCGACCGACAAAGCCATACCTGCTACGAGAACTTCGACGCATCACATCGCTCTCAACCTCCTCGACGGAGAATTGACCGCACCGCCCCGATCAAGCGTCATTGTCTCTGTGGTTACAAAAGAAGTCGAAATCACGAAAGGGTTTGTTGAAGGAAACACTCAGTTGTTACTAGGTAGAGGACGTGGCGTCGCAAAAGGTATCGTCCGTTTCCGTCATGGACAAGCTCATGTGCTCGTCACGAACTTCACCGACAAATACCGGTACCTTAACAAGGGCATGGCGACTGCTTTCTTTGACGAGCTAGCAGACACCCGAGAAGTCTTCGCGCTTCCCAGCCAACTTGAAGACGATGCACCCAACCGAGCCAAGTAGCCCAATTTTGGCATTAACCCGGCGCCTCCTCGAGACAGACAAGATCGGATTCCCGCTCTTCTTAAAAACTACAGTGACGAGCACATTTGTGCTCGTCGCTTCAGCGTCGAAGGTGCGGCAAACTCTGTTGGCAAATCATCGCATCATCACGGACGAAAACGCTTGACCGCTACGTCAAAGCCCCTACCGTGTATCGCCGCGAGAACGCCAGGCCATACGCGATCAGATGAAGTTATGTGATGTTAGGAAGATAGTGAGAGTCCGGAAAGCGTGGCGTGACATGGTCCATAGGGTCACGAAGAGTCGGACACGACTGAACCGATGTTCCCTGTGCCTTTGTAGAGGACCTTGTACAGTGGCGGCTCAGGTGCAAATGTGTTAAAAAGGGTAAAAAGAATTCAGGTGACGCTAGGAGCAAAAACCTTTATTTTTAAATTGCACACCGGCACCTTGACGTTAAAAACATTTTTGAAGGAAAATAGATTATTTATACCATGGGATCACACTGTTTAATGTGCAGGAAGCCAGAAAAAATGGACTATGTCTTTTACACTGAGGGAAGGAGTATATTTTTGGGATGTATTGCAGAGAACGCTAATGAAAGATTTTCCGCTAGACCCGCATGGCATCCGGCGTAGAAAGTGAGGATGGGGTATCATTTAATTTAATTTATGCTCATGGGCCTTCACTGTATATAGCGCTCAAGAATGGTCGGTTATCATTGTAATAGTTGCACGGCCTGCCAGATTTTTTCAGGAAAGCGTGGAAAGGCTTTTGGCGATTCAGAAATCTGCACCAGAACCTCTCGAGTGGCTCTGAAGACTAGAGCCTTTGTTGTGCATACGTGAATTTTAGTGTTTCAAATGTAAATAGCATTTGTTTGATTGTTGTTGATTTGTTCTTTTAAATTCAATGTGTCAAGACCAGGCATTAAGCAAAAAAAACAATATAAAAGCCGGGGGCGCGGTGCAGCGGTAAAGCACTCGGCTGGGGATCGAAGGGATGAAGGTTCGACTCTTGGGTGGAGACTAATTTTCTTTTTTTTTGATCAGGTGAAGTCACACATATCTTAAGCATTGCTAGGCAACGCCGGCAGAGCTTGGCGAGGAGGCAGCGCAGCTGGCCTTGGCTGTGACGTCACGGCAGAGGCGAGGCTCGTCTCCGATTCTCGTAGTGAATCTTTTCGCTTCAAAATCGTCAGCGGCCCGCTGTGACGTAACTACGTTGCGGGATACTGTGCCCATGACACCTTCAGTGTGTGTCGTGCAAAGCAAATCGCGTCCTGAATTTTGGATTATGATGACACACAGCTCATTGAAGACTTGACAAGAGGACGATTAAAGTTTCCACGAGCTGCTCTAGTGAATGCTGTACTGTACACAGAAATCATCATCATCATCATCATCATCATCATCCAGACTATACCCACTGCAGGGCGAAGTCCTCTCCCATATTTCTACACTTAACCCGGTTCTGTGCTAGCTGCATCCACTTGATCCCCGCGAATTTCTTAACCTCATCCGGGCGCATGTGGCATGATGGCAGTCAAAAGTGCAGTGCGCAGACGTTGTGCGCCCATAAACTCCCAGTCGCATGTGTCACCGATCAACGCAAGCAACCGACCGTGTTACCTAATGCGCTGATGATAGCAGCGACGAATGCTAAGCGTGCTCAGGCGCCCGTAGCGACCATGTGTCGGGTGTAACGACAGCGCACGAGCGACTGGGACGACCCACAGCGGCGTCTGTCGAGCAGTTGAGGAGCGGCGGGAATTCCGCAATGTGGCGGAGCGGCAGGTTTACGCGATGTTCGACCAGCAGCAGCTGGTCCCCCTTGTAGACCGCGTCGCTCGCCTCGAAATTGTCCAGCGCGTAGTAGACGAAGAAGAGTGCGTCGGCTGACAACGACGGTAGCCGACGGTGCCGGAAGTCGACGTTCCACGCACGGCGTACCTGGAAGTGTAGAGAAAACGGCTGCCACAATCCGCTCCGATATTCCTCAGTGTTACTTCGAGAGCTTTCGATTGTTCAGATGCTCGATTGTGAAAGCCACCCCTTTTGTATCTCTCAGTGCCGCTGCCAGGCACATTACGGCATTGCTGGACATGGTGCACAATCGCACATAGTACATTCAGCACAAAGCAGCACTAACTCACCTGCATCGCGAATGGAATGAGAAACCATGGATTGCACATACCAAGGAGGATTGGCGAAGTGATTCATTCACAATGCCATATGAATTGTGAGGAAACGCACGCAAACACACAACAAACACACGCACGCACGCACGCGCACACACACAAACACACAACACACACACACACACACACACACACACACACACACACACACACACACACACACACACACACACACACACACACACACACACACACACACACACACACACACACACACACACACACACACACACACACACACACACACACCTAGCAATTTAATTCGCTGGGGTACTGACCATGTTTCGCAAGTCTGCTGGTAAGCAGCGCTGTACGCATAAGGGTACCGCAGCCGAATGCGCAAAGGTTCCGTACTATCCCTGAGAGAGAATGCCGGCCTCAACGCCATTGCGAGTTTCTCAGAGACAACTTAAGCATGTGTGTCGAACAGGAAGTTTTTCTGGTTTGGTTGCGGCTCCGGAGAAACATTCCATTCAGGTTCAAGCCGGTTCGACCCTGCCCGAACCAACTCAAACGTGTTCAGAAAAAGAAAAAAACCTTCGGTGGATTTTTACTCAAGAAGAATGGAGGTTAGGGATAGTTGATGATTATAAATGTTTAAAAGCAGCGCTAGCGTACGCAGACTGCTGCAAGAAGGGACCCACGACGGCGCTGAACTTACAACTGTCATTTTTGGTGAAAACACACGTCGATTTATGCTTTAATCAAATCTGCGCACATGCCCAACGTTAAAAACATGCGTCAAAACATCATGTGCTTATCAAGGATAAAACCACTTCAAAAGCACTGTGTGTACACTGCGCCATTATCCATTGTGTAGTAGGCCCATTTCCCTGGCTTATAAAACGCCTCTCCCGTCTTCGTCCTCTAGCACGGTTGCTTGAACATGTGTTTTTGCTTTACTTTTATTACCAAGTTTAGTTTACCATTTCAGTATGTAATAAAAGCTCAAAACTTGATATAGTAGTCTATATTTGTCGTCAGATGTGACGGGCTCCACTTGGTTGTACAGACTCGCAGTTTCCTTCGGTCCGCCTGTCTTTGTCCCTCTCCCTGCTTTTCACGGTTTTTCTCCCGACCTCCCTTGTGTCCGCGAAACCCATTGGTTGCTCATTAGTTATGTTTTCTCTCAACATTGCACTTCTAGCATTAAGTCCTAGCTTTCTGCAGTGTATTAAGGCGAAATCCTTTAATGCCTCACACTGTGGCCCGCAAATGTGTCCATGTTTCGGGTGCATGCCTTATATGGGCGCATGTCAGTCACCATTGAATCGATGCTTAAGCAATAGCAATCGGTGATATCGGAACATGATTTAAGGTATTTTCAAGATTATTTCATGATAATTTACGACTATTAATAAAATAGAACCCATGCATTTGGAGTTCATCCTAACACTAGCCAGACATTGACTAGTACTCAGAAAGTGCAAGTCACTACTAATTGTCACTTACCAGCAGTAATGGTTAGACGTTTCGAGACATCCATAGCCGTCACATGGCGACGTCATCGGCAGTGACGTCATCATGATGTCACATCCGGTCATGTGTAATAACCGGAGGTGATAATGACGTCACATCCGGTCGTGATGTTATGGCTGGTGATTACGTCACCAGGAGAGAAGCTGACGCCTTTGGGCATTCCATCCCGGCATCCGTACATCGCCTTTCATTTGGCGGCTTCCTCGAACGCCGCCCCACAGAGCATATATAGAAATAGACGCAATACAGCAGGCATCAGCGGTGATTAAAATTGGTTCACAGCAAAGAAAAGGCGCAATACCTGCCTCAATTCTAGTCAATCACAAACGGTCTCGAAGTGAACGCCTAAGCAGTGCGGCGGGGAAGGCTTCCGCCTTGAAGCACTTTAGTGGACCAAAGTGCACCTCAATTTTTAGTTAATCATATCTGTGATTGTGGATAAAGCGATAAAGCGCAATTCGACCTTTCGACACCATATTTGTATGGGCTATGTGAATTGGGTATGTGAAAAATATGAATAATTATTCATACTAATAATTCCACTCGCCCCGCCGGGGTGGTGCAGTGGTAAAACGCCCGACTACTGTGCCGGAGTTCCCGGGTTCGAACCCGACCACGGCGGCTGCGTTTCGATGGAGGCGAAACGAAGAGGCGTCGTGTGCTGTGCGATGTCAGCGCACGTTAAAGATCCCCAGGTGGTCGAAATTACTCCGTAGCCCTCCACTACGGCCCCTCTTTCTCTCTTTCCACTTTCATTCCCACCTTCCTCCCTTCCCTTACGGCGCGGTTCGGGTGTCCACAGAGCAAGTGTGACAGTTACTGCGCCTTTCCCTTCCTGTGAACCAATATAATAATTTCCTTGATTCACCCGTTCTTGAAATTTGATTATCGGATCATCACATCTGACACAGTTTAACTTGTCAAGGGAAACAAAACAGGCACCCATAACTAGAAGCAAAAGGAAGAGAAGACAAAAGGGGAAATCAACGTACGGAAACATCTCTTTGCTAAATTTAGATACGACTCGCGAACAGACCGGTAAATTGCTACCCGAGGCAGTGGTAACAACTTTTATTGCCACGAAATGAAAGGAATTATTTCGGGCTGGGGCGAGTCTAGGGTGGCCTCCAGTCGGGAGCGACCTCTTGAGCTCGCGTGACGAGGGCCAGTTGCGTAGTTTTCCTTGGGCTGGCCAACAGCTTGTCCCATTCCTCCGCTGAGGGAGCTGGCAAGAGTGTCTTTGGAGGGGGATTGCTGGCGCATTCCCACAGTATATGGTCTTGAGTGGCCTGCGTCCCGTCACCGCAGTGCCGGCATGCAGGGTTGAATTCTCCGTTTGTAATTAACGATAGTCGGTAGGGGCTAAGAATGGCCTTTGTTTGTAGGCGTCTGAGTGTCGTGGCTTGCGCCCGGTCGAGGTCGGGGTGAGGGGCGGGGTACGTGCATCTTAGCTCGCGATAAAAGTTTGTTACCTCCGCGTATGTGCGCGGTGCCTCCACAGGCGCGTCCGTTCCCGATAGATCTCCCGTCTCCCGGTTGGTTAAGCCTCGGGCTAGACGGTCGACCCCTTCGTTTCCGGAGTTACCCGCGTGAGCCGGAACCCATACGAGATTGATGTTGTGATTGAGAGATCGGTTGCGCAGAATTCGCGCCGCGAGTGCGCTTACAGAATTTTTGGCGAAATTTTGAACGGCGCTTTTTGAGTCGCTTAGAATAGTTTTGGTGTGGGGATCCGCGATGGCCAGTGCGATAGCTACTTCCTCTGCCTCGCATATGGAGCTAGCATGAAATGTTATAGCGTTAATGAAGGTTGACTTTGGAGTGGCCATACATGCCACGTATGCTCCGTTTTTGATGTGCTGAGCTGCATCCACGTACACCCTCTCTACATTCAGCGTGAATTTTTCAGCAGATTCATCATTCGGCATTTGAGTTTATTTATATTAGACTGCATATCATCAGTTCAGTTCAGGCGTTCAGTCGTGTCCGACTCTTCGTGACCCTATGGACCATGTCACGCTACGCTTTCCGGTCTCTCACTATCTTCTTAACATCACATAACTTCATCTGCAATGCCTCGAGAATGCCATCTAACCATCGCGTTCGCTGCCTACCCCTTCTCCGGCGACCCTCAACCTTTCCCATGGCATATCATATACAGTATATATTACAGACACGAGTGCAGAAATTAAAACAAAAAGTAAAACAAAGAACGAAATGGAACATGCAGATCACTGAAGGCTGCTAATCATTGCGCCGGTGAATTCCACTCGTTTGAGGAGAGCATGCTGGCGTGATGTATTAACCCAACAGTTCAGCGCAAAAAGAGAACAATGGACAAAGACACGTAAATCGTCTTATGTGTCTTTCTTTGTCTATTTTTTCTTTACTTTTGCGCTACGTTTTTGACCTAACGAATCCACGCGTTTGTAGCATGTCGAAAAAAGAAAAATAACAATGTGTTATTTCGAGTAAAGTGCGAAGTAAGGGCACTGGGATGAGAGTGTCGTCTAAGACGTGTAGTTAGAAAATATGCGTAGGATGGAGGACCAGCGCCTCCTTTCCTTTAGGCTTTTCGTTGGATTCTTTTTATTTTTAAAATATTGGTTTTAGTGTAAGGATCCCACACCACTCATACTCGACCTTAGGCCTGATTAAAGAATTGTAGGCCAGGAATTTAGCTTCAGCGAGGCCTTTCGAAAGTTTGTTCTGCAGGAAACACAGCTTGTGAAAGGCGGACAATCAGATATATTAAATCCACCTAGGAACTTAAAACTGAATACACCTTGTAGTGGTGATGCCCAAGTGTGACAGCTTTGATAAAATATATTTTTGTTGCTTGTGAAGAATGGGAAATGTGTATTTTTTTTTGTTTATGACCATGTCCCTGTGTTTGGCACCATACAAGGATATTAATGAAATCAATCAGGTGATGAGAACATTATAGCGGTCCAGCACGCGATCATCTGCAAACAAACTAATCTCCACGCCAGGAACAACTGTGTCAACGGTGGCATTGATGTAGATGAGAAATAATAGAGGCCCGAGTACACTCCCTTGGGGTACTCGAGAAGAGACTGAAAGACAGTCCGATACCTCCCCGTTAAATAATACATCCTGTTTACGGTTAGTTAAATCTTCCGAAATCCAGGTTATATACATGTACATGGTTATGTGTATTTATTCATAAGTATGTAACTGAACTTACGAATTACAAGCTATTATTCCATTGCCTAGGATGATTCTCGAATGGGGCAACTTTCCTAATGAGTGGTGCGATAATGCTCAGCGAAGCGCACACCCGTGTTCGGGGTGAAACGACAGCTTGACTCCAGAGATTGGTGCTATGCATGTGGCAATATATTTTCCTCTGTTCTTATCATTTCTATGCAAGGGACGATTTTTCAATATGGTTCTGATGTTTGCGGTGTGCACTGGAGGTTTTGAAGTAAGCGAGAAGAGAGCTTTACAAGCAGCAATAAAAAAAAAATACTGAAGGTGAGTTTTTTTTTCGAAAACATTGCCACAAGGCATAAGTTGAGAAAGGGGAGTGGGGGCAGGAGATAGAAAGTTAAAAGAAGGAGTGAAGTCCAGTTGTGCTTATGTATTCGAGAATGTTAGCAGTGTAGAAGGTCAGTTGTTAGTAAAGTGGGCCACAACAGTAGAGCGAACGGTTCCGAACGATTCTTCCGATTCGTTCTGGTTTCGTTTCAGTTCGAAATGGCAGAAAAATTCGGGTTCAGTTCGGTTCGGGTTCGGGCAAAAATATGTGTTCGGTTCTGGTTTTTGGTTTGGCTCCGTTTCCGGTTCGACATCCCGGTGTAAACATCATGGCATGACGCGCTGCCGACTGCACAACACCTAGTTTTAGTAAAGCGTATGGCAGTAACACACGTTGTAAAATGACAAATGTCCTAGCATACAAAGTGGCACACATACGGTGAAACTAATACACACGAGCACAAATTTTCCATACTGAGAGATGAGTTTCTCTCTTATTGACCAAATTAAGAAAACTTTCGAACCATTTTTTTTTGTAAAGGCATTTTGGAAAACAAACATTTAACTGGTGTTTTCTACAACGGTGTATTCGCCAGTACGCTTTCCGGGGAATATGTCGCGCCTCCAGACAGTAGCCTGCGTCGCCAAGTGGCGGCTGTCGTGATGCTCTGGCGCCGCGCGTGTGGATTTTTAAACAGGAGACATTGACTAGGAAGCTGAAACCTAAGCTCAAAGCACGAATTTTCCTACTGCGTATTATGATGTAAAGGGGAAGTGCCGCATTGGCCCGCCAGAACAGGTAGAACCGACGCGTTAGTGCTCGGTGCTTTCGTTCCTTCACTCGCTGCTTAGATAGCTGTGGTTGAGCCAGTACCAGAAAATATATTTTCAACCCCAAGGGCACCAAAAGACCTTCAATATTCAGAACGGATGACTCCAAAGCTTGAAATAAAACGCCAATTTCTCTACTACTTGAACAAGTATAACATTGAGAAACTTTGATATGTGAAAAAAAAAAAAAAAACAATTTTCTGTTGGAAATATTGGCTCTCCTCATTTGCCCCACGACTTAGTAATTAATTCTACTAAGAGAAGCAGGAAATATGAAGCAGAAGCCCCAAGTCCCGCTGACCAGCATATGCAAATATTTGCTTGAGAAAATTTTTCAGTCGCTTGATGCGAGGCACTGCCTGGCTTCGAACGTGTCCAAAAATGTATTTTTTCTCCTAAAGCATCATTCCTGCTGTTGGTTGGGACTGATTGGTGCAACAGTTTCTGACACGATCAAAAAAGAATCATGCTCATAACAGTTAAGAATTCAACCACACACTTGCGCTTACCATCAGGCTCTTAACTACAACTGAGAAAGTTTATACATGGATTCTCAGGAGCTGCTAATCTGTTCACTGGGACGCGGTGCCGGCGTACATACGAATCCATGCCGATATTTTTTAACAATCCATTAGACCTGAATAGATTTCAGAGTTAATATATATATGATTCAGAATGCACGATAACAGCTCACTGCAGCTGTAAAAATGACAGGCAGGTGGCGCCCCATAAATATTCATTAGAAGACAGCATTGTAGCTGCTCATAGGGGATGAAAGCATAACAAGAAAGTTTTGACATATTCTGCGAAAACCTTCCTCCATGATTATTTATATTGGTAATGTTTAGAGCAAAAATATGACTGAAGAGCTTCCTCGGCCAGGCTTCCAGGCTTCCAGGCAGGCAGGTTTTCTGCTGCTAGTATTCAAAACTGCTCCCATCAGTCATCAATGGCCGTGTTTTTCTTCTGTGAGCGGTCGATGAACTTCAGAAGAAAATATGATGTGCGCCTTGGAAGCTCAATTTTTATCGAAGAGCTCATAAAACCGATCCTGAATATTTCACTATGTGCTCAGATTTGGTTTCTAAAATAATTATCACTGTTTTTTGGTGAAAGGTCGCTTCATGCGAAGGAAAACGACGCGTCGGGGGCATAAACATTTCCTATTAACACATACATGCAGCTACATGAGAATACCTTATGTTCTCTAGCTTCTTCACAATTTCCCAGAATCGTGCACCTGTCAACTGCAGCAGGTATTTCGGGGGCCATGGAACTTCCTCCTGCCCCGTGACGTGGAAGCCTACGTACTGCGTATGAACCATGATTAGTATTCCGCCAGACGCTGGCGTTTTGAATAATGGATGGAGCATGAGCTGCTCTCATTTTCAGTTTTCTCGGTCGTATTTTATTATAGAAAAGCTTCCCTTTTTGTCTGGTCATCCGCTCCGCGGTTTCGGCTTGGAGTAGGGTGTGGGCCTATGTTCGAGTTCATATGCTACGAATGGAGAAACAAGGTTTTCGGAACGGCGCAATGGCGCACCCCCTGAATGCCGCTCTACCCGCGCAAAAAATCATCATGCTTTCCGACCCAAGATATTCAAAGCGGCTGAAACGCAGCGCCAACAACTTTCGCTCTATAGGTAAAAGCAGCAAAATCTGTGGTAGCAGCACATTTGGTTCAACCTTGCTTCTCCACCACTTGAAAGAGACAGCTGCAAGGGAGCACCCTGCTATATAAGCTATTAGCAATTGCATGGAAACTTGGGGTCAAACGTACAAAACTTATTCACCTCCATTTCAAAGACTACAGAAGCGATCATTGAGTGTGATAGGCGATGCGTCTTATTACAGCAATATTTATTTATATAAGGAGAATCGAATACTAATATTTATTACAGGTTTAGGTCACAAACTTTACACGTTGGGTATTCATCAGCTCACGCTACGTTACAATTCACGTTACCCCTATGCCACGGGCAGTAAGGAGCTCCTAAATGGGCTCGCTCCTTTTATATGGGAGGGTGGGTGATATCAGAATCAGCCCGCCAAAACCGTTCGCATTCTCGCTACCCTACGACACGCAGGCACGTCCATGCGGCGTGACTTTATATGTGAGCGTACGCTGTCGCTTCATACCCTTGAAGGATGACCTTGCATCCAGAGCCTTACACTGAAAGGGGAATAATGCAGCAGGCAAAAAAAAAAAGGTTTCGGCCGTTGCTCCCGCAATTCAATTAGGATTAATCATATAATTTGTTGCATATGTGTGTATGTTGCATTTATCTTTAAAAGCTGCTTTCTTTCGGCTACGAAACGTTGTCTGAGATGCATTTTCTTCGAGTTTGTTGACTTTTAATTTTGTTTGTTTGCGTATTTCTTTTTTGCTTATTACGGCTGCCTGATCAACTTTTTTTGCACTCAACAACCGAACCCTAGAGGTGACATGTGGGGCAATGTGCAAGAATAGCTATTTTTAATGTTGAACATTATATTGCCAAAACGTGCACTGCTAATAAGCGTCGAAGCGTGGAGCTCCGGCGGCAGCAAACACCGCCATCTCTAAGCGGCTCCGCGTCACCTATCGGACGGGCTCTTCAACCTGCGTGCGTCAACTCCGTCTGCACGTGAGAGAAACTTGTTCCGTGCGCTTTCTCGCAGACCGCTGTGAAATATTTATTTGATGTGCGCTCCCGTGGTTTACACAATTGGTATTTTGCGCCTATTTCGTCACACATTTTTTTTTTTTTTGCGTGAAGGAATAATCGCTTGGTATACCAAGTGAAAATTAAAAGGCTATCGTAAACGAGCCTATGGAACGAATGCGTTTCGCTTTTTCGCGCCTTCACACCGTACTTATTCGGCTCGTTGTGGTTGCTCCCGCCTTTTCTTGTCGGGGTTGCATCTGTCAGTTACTTTTTGCATTTTTTTTATGCGATGCTTTATTCGATTTGGGTCCAGATTTCTAACCCGAGCGTCGATCAATTGCTCTTGGCCCTTTCTGATGAGGATAAAAACCGAAAATGCATTTTGTGGATTCACGCGAAAGAACACAAGTGGCTGAAGTTAGGCAGCGACGTTTCGACCGTTTGTCTACATCGAGAAAGCGGTGGTGAGTTGGACGTCCGCTAGCCGGAGAAAATTCGTGGTACGGAACCGCCTGAGTTCCCGACATATTAATACTCAGACGCGGCGCCACAATTCTATGACGCAAGCAGAAAACTTCCAGTTGTCCGCAGGGAAAGGCTTGGAATAGAGTGATTGAAGACTTCGACTGCCGGCACAGAGCGCCGCTCGAACCACGCAGGACTCAGCGGCATGGTTCATCGTGTCGATCAGAGTCAGTATTAGACTGTGCCTACTTTGTTTCGGGGAGTCGGTTGCGCTTGCTACGTGACCGATAACTGGGCAAAGCTGTGTCTCGAATCACATGCAACGGCGCCAGCATATTCGAGCCTTCAAAAGGGCACCTTGTATCCTCCTTGGCATCCCTGCGTAACGATTAAGTCGCACGGGCGATGTGATGTGACCGATCTTGAACAATATGCATACTTATTTACGAGCTAGTCACCACTGTTCCCAAGTCGATATCTTGTCAGAAGAGGATACAATGCGCCGAGAGCATCTCTCTTGGGCCTTTCGTGAAGGTTGCGGAAATGACTAAACCAAAGTGATTACTGATTATAGGCATTAAGTATAAAGTAAATTCTGTACTCGGGGACAAGTGCGCAAGAAACCTCTTCAGTGTCAAAGCTTAAAGTTCTTCATTTCAGCGTTTATTAGTAAAGTTATTATCTCTAAATTTCGATCTGTCGCTGCTTCGGCGACCGCCACCCTGGCCATGTGCGAGTGCCTGAAGCCGACGCCTTACTCATCACACGGCTGTCTTCTTAGTCCGAGCATGCTAACTTCATTTATTGTCGTTGTTAGCGTATTTAATGTGTGGGATGCTCTAACAAATATTTACTCATCCAAAGCCCTCCAAAGTGGCTTAGCACCCGTTAAAGTCGTTTTTTGATCGTTATTCACAAAAACCACTACCATGATTTTGAAGAGCAGCGCGACAAGGAAGACATACACGGACAGGTGCTGATTGGCAACTGATGTTTATTGCTCGGAACGCGGTAATATGTATATGAGGCTCCAAACAACAAAAGAAAGCATAGAAGCGATACACATTTGATTATGCACGGGAAAACAAGTTTGATGCCACCACGTCACTTTCCTGTAGCTAGAAATCTTAGTTCCTTGGCTGGCAACGCCAAGGACGGGATGTTGACGTCATTTGACCAGGCAATTTGCGCGGCCTCAATAATTTCACGGGTTAACTTGTCCCGATGCCTGTTTAACACTTTTGTTTTGTTGGACATACGCCTTGCAGTCTTTACTTTTACAGTCTCTGCAGTGGACGCCGAGATGCTCTGTGACGAAGTTGACTGGAGGATAGCCTGAATATAAGATAAGATTTCTTGTTCTCAGACTCAGCTTCATGCCAAAGCACACCTGCTGGTCTTATGAACCCCGATGCAACAAACTACTGCTACCGTTTGCGTCGTCGCACTCTAAGCTCGTAAAACGCACCATGGCTATGTCGTGATATACAAATGCTTTAAAAAAATCATGCTTTCACTCCATAAAAGAAATTTCAACCACAAAACCGATCGCCTTGTGAAGGCAGGATACCCCAAGCAACTGCTCCTGTCCGTTTCATAATCGATGCTTGCATGTTTAAGCAAACCAAAAAGAAGGAACTGGCAGGATCTGGCTAGGAAAAACAAGAGGCAACTGTCGTTCCCTATATCTACAAATCTTCCCACACCCAAGTAGCACAGCTTTCAATGCCCGTCTGGGCCCCGTGTGGTCAATGTGAGCTTGGGAAAACCGTTCTTAACCCACCTTGGGCCCTTTTGGGTATCATGTGGGCGAGCAGGATTTGGGCTTCCCATTACAAGCCCGTTAAGGTCCCATGTTGGTAATTATGGGGCAAAACAAGCCGACATTAACAAATTCAGCCCGCAGAGATCCCTTGCCGGAATGCAACATTAGGGCAAACTTAAGATCGACTTAGCTTACCGGTATCCTCTCTAACTATCCTACCGCCTACTTCTACCGCGCACTCAGTAATTATATCTCTGACATTATTGTTCCTTGCCTCTAGGGTAATGTCGCCATCCTCAGTTAGAGCTGAATACCTATTCTGTAGCGAGATCCTGAACTCTTCTGCCCTCCCCCTCACCGCTGATTCGTTGATGGGTTTCTTTCTTACTAATCTGTTGCGTTCCTTCTTCAGATTTAGGCTAATTCGGGACCTCACCATCCTGTGGTCGCTGCATCGCACTTTCCCAATTACCTCTACATCCTGCACAATGGCGGGGGTTGAACACATTATGAAGTCGATTTCATTTTTAGTCTCTCCGTTAGGACTTTTCCATGTCCATTTCCGGTTCTTCCGTTTGCTAAGGAAGGTATTCACGATTCGTAAGTTATTGCGCTCTGCAAACTCAACTAGTAACTCCCCCCTGCTATTCCTTGAACCAATGTTATAGTCACCTACTGCCTTGTCTCCTGCCTGTTTTTTCCCTATCTTGGCATTGAAGTCGCCCATTAGTACAGTATACTGCGTCTTTACTTTTCGCATTGCCGATTCTACATTTTCATAGAAGCTTTCAACTGCCTGGTCATCATAACTACATGTAGGTGTATAGCCCTGTACGACCTTCAGTTTATACCGCTTATTAAGCCTAATTACGATGCCTGCAACCCTCTCATTAATACTATAGAATTCATCTATACTATCTGCTATATACTTACTGACAAGGAAACCTACTCCTAGTTGTCGCCTCTCTGGTAAACCTCGATAACACAGTACATGCCCATCCTTCAGTACAGTATATGCCTCATTCGGCCTCCTAACCTCACTAAGCCCTATGACATCCCATTTCGTGCCCTCTAGTTCCTGTAAGAGCACTGCTAAACTAGCTTCACTAGCTAAGGTTCTAGCATTAAACGTTGCCAGGGTCAGTTTCCAATGGCGGCCTGTCCAGCGGAGCCAGGCTTTCTTAGCACCCCCTGCTGCGTCACAGGTCTGACCGCCGCCGTGGTCAGTTGTTCCGCAGCCACTGGTGACTGAGGGCCGGGGTTTTATGGAGCTTATCATAGGAGGTAGTGGCCAATTACTGCACCAGGGTGGCCAACTCCTGTTCTGGTGAGGGAGTGCGTTGCCGGAGGTGTTCACCGGCATCAGGTCGCACCCCAAGCCTGTTTATGCAACTCCATCGACACGCAGATTTTTTTTTCTTTTCTTTTTTTTTCATCCGGTGGAGAGTTGCGTGGCACCGGGATTTGAACCCCGGTCCTCTTGCAGGCGAGGCGGATGTTCTACCGCTACGCCACCGCTGCGCTGTCTAAGGAGACGAAAGATTTGATTAAGAAACGCCAGAGTATGAAAGCTTCCAATCCAACAGAGCAGATCGAATTGTCCGAGATATCAAAGCTAATCAATAAGCGCAAGGTAGCCGATATAAGGAAGTATAACATGAAGAAAATTGAGCATGCTGTAAAGAACGGGGGAAGCCTTAAAGCGGTAAAGAAGAAATTGGGCATAGGCAAAAACCAGATGTATGTGATAAGGGACAAGGCGGGCAACGCCATCACTAATATGGAGAAGATAGTTAAAGTAGCCGAGGAGTTCTATACAGATCTCTACAGTAGCCAAAGTAGTCAGGACCGTAATGAGATTGGTGGTAGGGAAAAACAGTCAGACGTTCCACCAGTGACGAAGGACGAGGTCAAGAAAGCACTAGAAACTATGAAAAGGGGAAATCAGCTGGAGAGGATCAGATAACTACAGATTTGCTGAAGGACGGGGGGGATATCGTGCTAGAAAAACTGGCCAGCCTGTATACGCAGTGCCTGGTGTCATCGACGGTACCGGAACCATTATAGGATGCAAACATTACCCTCATTCACAAGAAAGGGGACTATAAGGACCTTAAAAATTACAGACCAATCAGCTTACTGTCTGTTACTTATAAGGTATTTACTAAGGTAATCGCTAATAGAATCAGGACAACCTTAGACTGCAATCAAGCAAAGGATCAAGCAGGGTTTCGGAAACGGTACTCTATGTGAAGAACATCTGATAATTTGATCAAAGACGAAGAAAGGAGAAAGAAGAAGAGGAAAACGTGAAGGCTGGCTCGAGGAGCGCGAGGCACGAGCGGGGGAGAACAGGCGAGCAGCGGAGCCGATCGGCTGTCCAAGGAGCTCGGAGCGGTTCTTCTTCTGCCAGGCCTGACCCGGGGATCCAGACCTGGGGCCTGCTTGCCGTGTCCTGTCCTGTTCTCCTGTCGACCACTAAACTCGGAACGGTGGTCGGGCCCGGGAGTGCCACAGCGCCAGCTCTTCACTGGCACGAGCGTTCGGCGCCGTGCTGAGCCCAGGCACGTCGAGGAGGCCTAACGCATCTGCAGTGGAAAGGCCACTTGATCGTTCTACTCTCGTCCCGTCCATGTGTACATAAATTATTCGTTGTTAGCTTGGTCAGTCTGGTCGTCTATTTAGATTGCTGTCTCGGAATAAGCCACAGAATAAGGTGGCCAGAAGATCTAAAGAAAAGATCCTCACAATTTTAGCGTCCACGGCAGGACCAGGCCGGCCAAGCAGCATTTCCCCGCGGCTAGAGATTGGAGAAAAATAAGTGCACGAGAGTTGCTCGCGGTAGGGGAACGTATAGGTTTGCAGGGAGTCGAGTTGCGCCAGTGGGTTGAGAAAGAATTGCAAAAGGCAAGGGAAGACAGAGCTGTAGAACGTGAAGCGACGAAGCAGCGCTTGGAGCAAGAAAACCAGAATTTGCAGCTGCGAATACGACTTGCGGAATTGGGAGAAAACGCTCCTAGTTCTGGAAGCGCTGAGCACGGGACCGTACCAGCTCCGTCTTTCCCAATTAGTCCTCATGGATTGATTCCACTGTTTAATGAGGAAAGGGACGATTTGGACGCGTATTTGAAGCGTTTGAACATGTCGCCATTGGACAGGGCTGGCCGAAAGAGAAGTGGGCCACGGCTTTGAGTCTGTGTCTCGGCGGAGAAGCTCTCAGAGTCTTTGGACGACTCTCCCCTGAGGACTCAGTCAATTATGATGTATCGAAACTTGCCTTACTTCGGAGGTTTTGGTTCACGGCTGAGGGCTACAGAGAGAAGTTTCGTGGAAGCAAGCCGCAAGATGTTGAGACAGCTTCCCAGTACACCACAAGGCTGTTAAGTTTTTTTGACCGCTGGGTCGAGATGCGAGGACAAGGTCGCACGTTTGAAGTGGCTCGGGAAATGATAGTGGCGGAGCAGTTCTTAAACAGCTGTCACGATCGTATAGTTTTCTTGCGAGAACGTGATTGTAAAACGGTGGACGAGATTGCTGAGGCCGCCGATCACTTTCTTGAGGCTCAGCAACAGAATAATATCGCGAGTTTTAAAGATAGAGCTGAGCAGAATTCTGCGAAACCGCAGGACGCAGCCCCGAACCCAAAGATGAGAATTCAATGCTTCATCTGTGAAGAGATCGGACATAGGTCGTCGGATTGCCGTACTAAACCGAAGCCCACATATTGCACATTATGTCGCAAATCTAGGCATGAAACCCAGTTGTGTCGATACGGAAATTCAAATGACCGGGAGACGTCTGCTTGCTGCACGTCCCCTCGAGATTCCCGCCCTGGTCGTCAGCTGGGAAGAAAATGCCTAGATGTTCGAAGGGACGATTCGGCTCGTAGTCCATCTCAGATTATTAACAACATGCCAGTGAAGCATGGAGAAGTGTTCGGACAAGCAGTGTCGGTGCTGCGCGACACTGGTTCTAATGGCATCGTGGTGCGTCAGGCTTTGGTGCCCGAGGATGCATATACCGGTGAGCGAGCATCTTTACGTTTAGTGGATGGTTCTGACATCGAAGCGCCTGAGGCGGAGGTTATTATCAAGTCGCCATACTTCACAGGCAAAGCTATTGCTAGGTGCCTGCCGACGCCATCATATGACGTAATTATTGGTAACGTTCCGGGTGCAAGCGTCCCATTCGCCGACGCTCCAACAGTCCTGACGGGCCAGAGAAGCATACCTGGCAGTGATGATGGGTACAGTGCTTCTTTCCAGGTTCTGGCGGCGAAAGTTTCAGGGACTGGTTTGGATGCCACTCAAACCGTAATCAACTTACCTCGGTCTGTTTTTCGCAAGAAACAAGAAGAGGACGCCAGCTTAGACGTGTGTCGTCGCAAGCTTAAGAAAACCTATGACGGAAAAGGGCAGACGGCCTACACCTTCCATCTAAGTGACGGCATTTTGTGCCGGACCTATCAACCTTGTCCAGGAAAAACAATTAAACAAACGGTCGTTCCGAAGGTTTTGCGCCGTCAGGTCCTCGTGCAGGTACATGGAAGCGCACTTGTCGGCCACCAGAGTGTCAGAAAAACTGCCGCAAGAGTGCTTGATAACTTTTACTGGCCAGGGGTGCAAGCTGACATTAAGCGGTTTGTGAGGTCGTGCGATACATGTAAGAGGACTGTCCCGAAAGGAAACCTGAGGAACGCTCCATTAGGACGCAGGTCCTTTGACACAAAAAGCTACGAAGAGCGCCAGCCAGTGAATGCCCTACAAACTTCATTCTTCGCAGTTCTTGATAACGTCGAGTCGAAAACTCCGTTGTCAACGTTCAGTGAAGAACCTTGGTCCCAGAGTGGACTGGGGAACCGAGATTCGATACAGAATAGTCAACTGTTGAATCGAGAATGATACGGGAGACAATGTTAATCTCTGAGCTGTCTTCTGGAGGTGTCGTCGTGCTGTTCATAATATGTTTCTAAGAGTTTATTTCTTCTGACAAGTGTTGAGTGTTAATGTTACTTAAAAAAACGAATGTTTTTTATTTTTATTTTCTGTGCGCGAGTGACTCAGACTCTCAGCGGACAATAGCAATGGTGTGGCCACTCTGTGAGGTGTGCAGTGATGGGTGCAGCAGTGTTGTGGTGTGCCGTCGTCCTCCGAAAGAGTGCATCAGTGTCATGGCGCCAAGTTTTTTTCCCGAAAAAAAAAACTTCTCAAAGGGGGGGCATATTTGTGAAGAACATCTGATAATTTGATCAATGACGAAGAAAGAAACGAAGAAAGGAGAAAGAAGAAGAAGAAAACGTGAAGGTTGGCTCGAGGAGCGCGAGCCACGAGCGGGGGAGAACAGGCGAGCAGCGGAGCCGATCGGCTGTCCAAAGAGCTCGGAGCGGTTCGTCTTCTGCCAGGCCTGACCCGGGGATCCAGACCTGGGGCCTGCCGGCCGTATCCTGTCCTGTTCTCCTGTCGACCACGAAACTCGGAACGGTGGTCGGGCCCGGGAGTGCCACAGCGCCAGCTCTTCACTGGCAAAGCTTTCGGCGCCGTGCTGAGCCCAGGCACGTCGGGGAGGCCTAACGCATCTGCCGTGGAAGGCCACTCAAGGCCTCTTGCCTCTACAGGGCCCCGTCCGGTGGCCTGGCCTTCCGCTGGGATTACTGAGGCCCTACTGCACCGACCCTGCAGAACTCTGACTACCCGGAGCGTCTGCACCGGCTTCCCCACCCAACGAACTAACTGGTGACTGTAGATAACTTAGTGTTAAGTCCTTGACCCACTTCGTCCGTTCGTTCTACTCTCGTCCCGTCCATGTGTACATAAATTATTCGTTGTTAGCTTGGTCAGTATGGTCGTCTATTTAGATTGCTGTTTCTTAATAAGCCACAGAATAAGGTGGCCAGAAGATCTAAAGAAAAGAACCTCACACTCTATTATCGATCATATCCATACCATCAATCAGGTGATAGAAAAATGCTCAAAATATAACCAGCCCTTATACATAGCATTCATTGATTACGAAAAAGCATTTGACTAAGTTGAAACCTCGGCGGTGATGGAGGCATTGCGAAATCAGGGGGTAGACGAGCCGTACGTGAAAGTGCTGGAAGATATATATAGTGGCTGCACTGCAACCATAGTTCTGCATAAAGAAAGTAACAAAATTCCTATAAAGAAAGGTGTTAGGCAAGGAGACACAATCTCCCCAGTACTATTCACAGCTTGTTTAGAGGAAGTATTCAGAGACTTGGAATGGTAGCAGTTAGGAATAAGGGTAGATGGAGAATACCTCAGCAATCTGCGATTTGCTGAAGACATTGCCTTGCTAAGCAACTCGGGGGATGAACTGCAAATAATGATTGATGACCTAGACAGGAAAAGTAGAAAGGTAGGTTTGAAAATCAATATGCAGAAGACTAAGGTAATGTCCAACAGCCTCGGGAAGATACAGCAGTTTACATTAGGTAGCGAAATACTGGAAGTAGTAGGCGATTATGTCTACTTAGGACAGGTGGTACCCGCAGATCCGGACCATGAAAAGGGAATAACAAGAAGAATAAGATTGGGATAAAGCGCATTTGGCAAGCACTCGCAGATTATGACTAGCAGCTTACCGGTATCGTTCAAGAGGAAAGTATACAACAGTTGTATCTTGCCTGTACTCACCTATGGGGCTGAAACGTGGAGGCTAGCCAAGAGAGTTCTGCTTAAAGGGGGGATGAAACAGCTAGAAAGGTCACTGACAAACGTTTTCAATGCGCAGAACAAATGCTTCCGAGCATTCGTTCAAAGTAAAACTCATCGGAAAAAATCCAGCGATTTGTTATTAATTTTTAAAAACAGCGTTTTTTGAAATTCGCGGGCTGCGCCATTTCCGCGTGGCGGCGAAATTTGGGACTATTCTGCCGTGATTTCCTACGTCACCAGTCCCAGAGTGACAGGCCACGACAGGCTGCCATTGGGTGCAGCCGCGACGCCCACTACGTCACTGACACACTTCCGGTAGCTGCGAAAGTCGTCTGCTCGAGTGCTGCAATGCATGCGTGAACCCGAGCTTGGCGCTTCGGTTCGCGATGTTAACCGAAAAGGTGGTGGCATCCGACTGAAAGTGCGCGTCGGTGCAGGAGTGCGAAAAGAGCACTAGCTGGTCCGATTTAACACCGTACCGATTAAATAGGCAGCATCAACCTTTATGTACCGACCGACGGCGCAGCAACGTACTGTACTGTAGTCCCGTCTCGTCTTTGCCGCATCGACCATTTGTGCGGCGTGTTAATAATTAAATGGAACGTGCGTAAAAAAAAAAAAAAGGTGTACCCTCAGCTTCATCGCGAAAGTACACAAATTCGCACCGCTTAAGTGCAGCACCCGATGCCGCCAGGCGCGGGCGCTGCGGCCGACGGCACTCCGGTCGTGCGCTGCTCCCTGCTCGTCGATAGGCCTTGTTTCTTTTGCATCGCAGCCACGGCGGACGGCATTTTAGAATCGTCCGCTTCGCTGCGTCTCTAGTGTAGTCGCTCGCGTGCTCCTGTGCACGATTCTTGCGTGTAGCTTCGGAAAACAGTGACAACCTGCGCTGCCGAACTGCATGTGGCGAGCTGCATTGCTCATGTTTTGCGCGGTTGTTTCTGGATCGGCCGATGCGTACACATGAGATAAAACACGCGTGCACGTTACGCACTGGCACTTCCTAAACTGTGTGCGTCCGACTGAAAATGCGCGTCGGTGCAGCAGTGCGAAAAGAGCACGCAGGTCCGATTCAACACCGTACCGATTAAAAAGGCAGCATCAACCTTCGTGTATAAATGAAACGTGCGTCAAAAAAGGTCTCTCCTCAGCTTCATCGCGAAAGTACACAAATTCGCACCGCTTATGTGCAGCACCGGATGTCGCCAGGTTACCGCAGCGATGCCGTCCGCGGGCGCTGCGACCGACGGCACTCCGATCGTGCGCTGCTCCCTGGTCGTCGCTAGGCCTTATTTGCATCGAAGCCACGGCGGACGGCGTTTTGGAATCACCCGCTTCGCTGCGTCTCTAGCGTAGCCGCTCGCATGCTCATGTTCGCGATTCTTGCGTGTCGGCGCGAAAATCAGTGACAACCTGCGCTGCCGAACTGAATGTGCCGAGCTGCTTTGCTGATGTTTTGCGCCGTCGAGTCTGGCTCGGACGATGCGTACACATGACATAAACACGCGTGCACGTTGCGCATTGGCACTTCCTAAACGATGTGCGAAAGGACGTCAAAAAAAAAAAAAAAACACTACACTATCTTTTTTGTTAATCTCAGTTTTAAGATTCGCGGACGAATAATTCGTGCTCACCTGTCATATCCGATATCCAAACTCTGTAGCGACCATCAGTCCGTGCTCTCGTCGGTGATACGTACGCGTATACATTCCATTCGTTATGCACAAGAGATGCCTCTCGCCGGCCATAATGAAAGCAGCTCCGGACTAAAAGTGACGACGACATATGTTTGCACGCGGGCAGCTCACACGCTCGATCGTCTGCCAGCATCCATGCAGAGTCGATGCTATCGCGTCAACTCCGCGAGGGGTCACCGGCCGCCGTTGGTCAAACCGCAGAAGACGGTACCAAAGAGACTGACCCAGGCAGCGCGAGAGAAGAAAGCGGTCTTGTAGAAAGCCGTGCTCGGCAGGAGTGCACGCTAATTTGCGCTGAATGGGACAGGGATATGAAGGGAAGTGCTCCCTCCGCGGCGGCCGCCGGTATGTGTGAACTCCCACCTGCAGGTATGCGCTCGCGAACGACCCGAGTCGTTCGGGCTGCTGTCGCACACAATTCCGAGAGGTCAAGAAACTGAAGACACCGGCGGCCGAGGAAGACAGCAGGCAAGGTTGAAAGCTATGCAAACGCAGACGGGACGGCAAAGGCAGACCGTGAATGCATAGGCGACGCTCGGGGGAAAACAGGCGCGACGACCGGAAGTCTGAGAACCGAGCGTCACCCGATGGCGCTTCGTGGGCGGGGCTAGCGGGGCGGAGTTCCCGAGCTGTTTTCTTCGTTTTTTTTTCTGGTGTCTCGGAGTGTTGAGTTGAGGGGAGCGAGGAGGAGCGCCATTTTTAATCGCCGATATCTCTGGTGTTAATGAAGCTAGCTAAAAAATTCTTGCGGTGAATTGACCTGTGAGAGAGTACCTATCTCTCGAGCGATTTGTTTTACCCCGTTTTAGGCATTGCATGACCCCTTTAAGTTGAGGACAACCCAGAGGGCTATGGAACGAAAAATGGTAGGGGTAACATTAAGAGATAGAAAGCGTGCAGAGTGGGTCAGAGAAATAACTCAAGTTACCGAGATTCTAGTGGAAATTAAGAAGAAGAAATGGGCATGGGCAGGACATGTAGTGTGAAGAAAGGATAACCGATGGTCGCTGAGGGTAAAAAACTGGATTCCGAGAGAAGGAAAGCGTATCAGGGGGCGGCAGAAAGTTAGGTGGGCGGATGAGATTAAGTAGTTCGCAGGGGTCAAGTGGATGCAGCTAGCACAGAACCGGGTTAAGTGGAGAAATATGGGAGAAGCCTTCGCCCTGCAGTGGGTATAATCAGGCTGATGATGATGAAGATCGACTTGGTTTGAGTGCAGGAAATCTAGGGGCAAGCCCATCTTGGGCAGCCCACCTGGCACCTAGATTGAACCAGCATGGGTTCTTAATGGGCTAAGCTAGTTCATATTCTCAGAAAAAACCCAAACGGGGCCTTAGCGGGCGATGAATGGGCTTATTTGATGCAAACCTGGGCGGTGCAGAGAAACATTGTGGGCTGCCCAAGTCTGGATGCCCCATCTAATAATCAAAAGGGTCCCATCTGGGTAACTAAAGGGCTAATCATAGTTCACATTCTATTTTAGCCCTCCAAAACCCCGTGTGGTGCCAGATAGGGTATTGTATGGGCCTACAGAGCATGTTAGCCCCTCCAGGGCCCACACGGGGCCCTCTAGGGTATTTCATGGGCTTTCAGGTGGGCCTGGCCGCAGTATTCCTGTACAATGCCCAAGTATGCATGAAGTTAGCCCTTGCTTACCCAATTTGGGTCCCATGTGGGTATTACATCGTAAAACTTAACGGTTTAGCGCCTCCATGTCCCGTGTGGGACCCAGATAAATGCCCAAGTTGGGTTACCAACGATCTTTCTTCTCATATCCTATGGTCTACGCCACGTTAGCCCTTGCTTACCCCATTTGGGTCTCATCTGGGTATTGCATCGGAAAACCTACCGGTTCAGCCCCTTCATGTCCCGTGTGGGGCCCAGATAAACTGCCCAATTCGGGTTGTCCATGATCTTTTTTCACATTTCACTGGTCTACACCAAGTTAGTCCTTGCGTATCTCACCAGAGCCCCATGTGTACAATACACGCTGCAGTAGTGCCCTCCAAATTCCACAGTTTACTTGCTGGAGTAATATGGGGGTCATTCAAGTTGTGCCTTCCCAAAATGTTCCTGCACATTGTCCGTCTACCACACTGGCGTCCCATGTGGATATTGCGTGGGCACGAGCATTGTTACAACGCTGCCACAGCCTACATGGGACCCGTTTCGGCACTACATAGACCACCCAAGCTGACCTTGCTTACAGTATTTCAACATATAACAAGCGACTGCAGCACCATATGGCTTACAGCGAGCCCCTTTCTTATATGAACTGAATGCCGATGTGCAATTTTATTAACCGTCAGATTTTTTATATACAGCCACGAATTCACTTTGCACGCACGCACGAACGCACGCACGCACGCACGCACGCACGCACGCACGCACACACACACACACACACACACACACACACACACACACACACACACACACACACACACACACACACACACACACATATATATATATATATATATGCTCCGGTGCTCCGAATATCGCGTCCGGAGCACCGGACGCGATATTCGGAGGTCGTGGGTTTGGTCCCCACCATCTGCACGTTGTTTTTTCTTCTACTTTGCATTTAATTATCTTTCCCCTAAGCAGATTACATCAGTCATTTCTGTGACTATCGACGTAAAAATTAAAAAAAAAGACATAAACCATAATCCCCAATGCTTTCCTTGGCCTCGCCGAATGTTGGCTTCTTTCCTTCATGTATTATAACGAGCACCCTCATTTCCGCTTCATTTATCCGCACATATATATATATATATATATATATATATATATATATATATATATATATATATATATATATATATATATATATATATCGTGTTTGCGCGTCGTCGATGTAGAAAAGACATACGCGCTACTGTTAAACTGTTAACTTCGTTTATTCACTAGACAAGAGGGTGCGACCAGCGTCGGCCGAGGCGTAGACCGAACTGCCGGGCGAAGAACAGAGGGAACGGAGGCCGGGGATGGGGATGGGGCTTGCTTCTCAGAACCAGAGGAGGGCGAGGGAGCCCGCCGTGGGGGGCGTCCCGCTCAGCGCAGGCAGGCGGCGAGTCCTCCCGGCAAAGCTCGAAGAGGGGTGCGGACCCGTTCATTAGCGCGCACTGCTCCATTCACAACAGAACGGACGAGCACAGCACTTCGTACACAATAATATATATATTGTAAGGAAGAAGAGAAGAGGAAGCAGATGATGAAGGAAAAGAGAAAAACAACGCGCCGATGGTGGGCGCGTTGTTTTTCCTTCCGCTTTGCAGTTAATGCTCTTTATTCCAATAATCACCATAAGACAAAATTCCTGTAAATGTCAACAGTATAAACGAAAAAAAAAACGAGCGTTTGCCTTGCACTCGTAGACTATTCGCTCCTTTAAATGCTTTATTAACGAGCCCCTCATTTCCTTATATATATATATATATATATATATATATATATATATATACATATATATATATTTTATATGTATATACATTTTACGGCAGTTTGCAGGATCATTCTAACTCTCCACGATGATAATAAATGCAGCCAATGGCGATATATGCATTGACAGTGAACGCAGTAAGTTGACACTTAAAACCATATTTAAATGCACAAATATGAACTACATCTTTATTCAGCATGACTTTGTGAACCAGAGAGAAGACTGCGTCTCCGTTTGTAAAACTGTGAACATGGATGTAAGTCATTACTGGTAGTTTCGATGAGCAGCCAGTGCTAAACAGTTTAAAAATGAGGGTAAAAAAACTTTTTTTTTAGAAGAAATGAAGTTTTCTTGCGTTTTGCATATCTCAAAGCACCATATTTCATATAGCAAGAAGTCAGAGCTAAGATTTGGTGGGGACGTTAGCAAAAAATGCTATTATACAGCATTCGCGCTGCGTTGTGAAAGTGCAAATTTTACCGATATTCAGGCAAGCGGCACGTCGCACCACGGCGTTGCCCGCTTTTGAATTTTAGCGGGTATAAGCAGGCTCAATCCTCCTTTACTGGCTGCGTCACACTCGGACGCACGCCCCCCGGATCGCGCATGCGTGCCCTTCATTTTGCGTGGCCAGCGATTCTACCAGAACCGAAAGTTCTGCCTGGGTTTTACTGCTTTCTGCACCATGGATGTCAGCTAGAAACATGATTTTTGTTCACTGTGGTCCTTGAACAAATGTCAAAAAGAAAACGCCAGAAACTCAAGCGGAAAGCTCCGGTGAAGCGGCGACGTGAGGGCACCTAACAATCGAAACCTATTTTTTATTGGGCACCCTGAAAAATCCTGTATAAAATTCGTACAGGAAATTGTATACAGGTTTACTGTACAGGATCTGGGATACACGATACAGGCTATTTCAGCAAATTCCTGTACTGCCCTGGAAAGTCCGGAATGAAACCGTGCGGAGCTCTGATACCGTAATGGCCTGTATGGTTGATGGCCCTCGTTTCCGGAAAGAAACGCGTCGCCAGGGTGGAAAAAGCATGCAACAATATAAAATAAAACGACTACATTTAAAATAATAAATCAAATAAAAAATAGAAAGCATTTTACTACCGAATGTGGAATCGAACCTCGGTCCTTATAGTCTTCAGACGGGCACGTTAACCACTACTCTACGGCTTTTTTTTTTTTTACTTCCTGACCGAGGACGTACACAAAAAAGACGCATGTGACATCAATAACATGACAAAATAAAAGATCAAGCATTGACTTAAAGCTTCGGCCTTCCTTAGCTGAAGTTGTCGGATTAAAAATCCCTCATATGTGACAACCCTTCAAAACTAACCAACCATTCTGACTCTAGTTTTAACGCTTTCTGTTCATCCACATATGCCCGTATGCTCTCTCTAAAGAGCTGTCTCGCTGAACGTGCATCGACGTCACCATGCTCTACAGCCATTCTGCTTTTCCATATGCTGTGGAGAGCCAGTAGCATCAAAAGATCCAACGGTGTATCATTGTTCGCTTCTACTGGCAAGAATCGAATACCATGTGGGCTTATGGGTAGTTCCTTTTTAAGCGTCCTCTGGAGCACGTCCCATAAAAATACGGCGTCCCAGCATTCGAGAAACACGTGTTCAATCGTCTCCTCTTTCCTGCATATTATGCAGTGGACACCCCAGGGTACAAAAAGCCCTTTCTGTTCCTTCCATTTCTTTACCTCCAATGTTCCAGTGTGCAGCTTAAAAAAGAACGTTTTCATCCCTGCCGGCACCATCATCCTCTTCACTCTTTTAAGAACATTTTTGCCCCCGGTAGACGAGTACACAGCTCTGTACAACGGTTCTGGAAGCACCACATCACACAAGTCTTTATACAGTTTTTTCCGGTTTACACTCCACAAATAGTCTAAAGTAAACCGCACCATCAAGAACCTGTACGCCAAGACCACTTCCCTTAGATACCCGTGGACACCTCCTGACATGCGGTCAGAAGAAACGACAATTCCCGGGAGAGCTTGACCCAGGCGTAACTGACAGACCGTACGAAGAAATGGATTTTTCACATTCCTCAAAAACATGAAACGATTGACTAACTGGCGCAGAAACAGATGTGCCAAACCAAGCCCGCCGTCCTTCATTCGGCGGAAGAGATTTGTCCGACTTGTCCGTTCCCTCGAAGACCCCCACACAAAGACGGCAAAGATACGATGCATCTTTTGGACATTAGCTCTTGAACAATATAACACTTGAAGCACGTACCAAACTTTTGTCACTAAAAACAAATTACAAATCGTGGCCTTCGCAAACACCGACCACTGCCATCCATTCCATTTGTCCACTTACTCTACGGCGGGTTATAACTACAGTGGTTATTATTCAGTATATGTAGCTACGTTTGCTCTTTCGTAATTTTATATTTTCTTTGGCAGTAGAATTTGTGGCCGTAATTCACCGATCGCCCTTTAAACACGCTTAATATCTTTGCAGGCTATCACGAGGGTTCACAAATGGGCCGTATCATTATAATGCGTCGCTTTATTGAAGGCAAACCTCAAGATATTATAATTTACTAATGCTGATGTGTTTTTCATCGTCTACGAACGCTTGTAAGTTTTCCTACATACAGAGATATCCGGTGCACTAATACTTGTAATACTTGGAGTTTTAGCTTCACGTGCTACCAGCGGAGCATCGATAACAATGAATACACTTCCGACTGAGCGGTTTCAATATGTAAACATTCGAGAACGCGTCGCCCGGTGTGCGGCTATTTGCGCATCTTTCGATGGTCAGCGATGTTTGTTTATTTTTTCTCGAACAGTTTTTAGTCATCGCTAGCGAAACGATACGTTCGTGCTTCTACTTTCGTGTTGTACGCGGTAGATCTTCAGTCGCAGATATGAAGACGCACCGCAAGATCGTACGAGCTGCAGCGACTGTTGTACGCGCAAAAGCGACGCGACGCGCGTATATGCTTGCTAGCGCACACTTCCACGGCTTCGCATTTTCGAGGTATTTGGGAAACGAAGCGTGCCCTTTATATACAGGACAGTTGTATAATATGTTTGGTATCATGCTTATTTAGTGCGCTGCAGTGTCCGGCATGGTCATTCTGGTTGAGCTTCGTCGATCGGCCCGGCTTCTGTTCAGAAGCGGAATACTCTGCCCGGTATCAGCTACAGAAATGAAGCGTTCGTCCGGTTTCTGGTTAATTGATACAGGCTGAACACTACATAACACCACTACATTTGAAAAAGAAAAAAAAAGAAAAGAAAAAAGAAAAAGAAACAAAAAGAAATTAGAAAAGGAAGAAAATTTACATGTGATTCGAACTTCCGTCTTTTCAGACAGCAAGCACGCACTTTAACCACTACACCACAGCAGGAAACGGTGATGTAGGTTATATATCTACTTATGTAGTCAGATTGCTCTTTTGTAGTTTGTGTATTTTTGTAGGGTGTAGAATTTGTGGCCGTAATTGAACGCTCGCCCTTTAAACACGCTGCATCTTTTTCCTGGCTATCACGAAGGGTTATCCGTGTCCCGCATCTTTACAATGTATCGCTTTCTTGCAGACAAACCTCCGAATGTCACAATTTACTAGTTCTGATGTGTTTTGTCATCGTCTTCGAAAGCATGCAATTTTTGCTACATATAGATATATGCGGTGCACCAACACTTGTAATACTGCTTGTTTTAGCTTCACCTGCTGCCAGCGGAGCCGCGACGTCAATGAATTTATTTTGACCAAGTGTTTTGGATGCGTAAACACTCGAGGAAGCGACTCCCAATGTCCGGCTGACCTGTGCATATTTTGATGGTCAGCGATGTTTCATTTATTCTCGAGCGTATTTTATCCGCGCCAACGAAACGCTACGTTCTTGCTTGCACTTTCGCGTTGAAGGTGGCAGATCTTCATTCGCAGATTATGAAGATGCACCGCAAGATCGTACAAGTTGCAGCGACTGTTGCACACGCAAGAACAAAACGCGATGAATGTATGTACTGCTAGCGCACACATCCACGGCTTCATATCTTCTAGGTATGTACGAAGCAACGCGTACTCCACATATACAGAAAAGTTTTAACATATATTATGTATGGTTTCATACTTATTTAGCGTGAAGGTATGTTCCGACGTGGTCATCCTGGCTGAGCTTCACGATCCGCCCGAGTTGTACTGAGAAGCGGAAATACTCTGTCCCGTATCAGTTTCATCCATATCGGATTTGTCCGGTTTTTGTTAAACCGGACATGACCTGTCCTGTATATGAGACAGGACTGGTTCACCCTCCTTCATATCCATACCGGACTGGGATGTCATGTATAAGTTGCATATTGGAAATGGTGTGCCCTATATTAACTCGATACCGGACTGGATCGTCCGGATTGAGATTCATACCGGACATGACCTGTCGATATAAACCCGTTTAAGCTACATACAGGACTGGTCCGCCCTGTTTCATATCCATACCGGTTGGGTTGTCATGTATAAGATGCATACTGGAAATGGTCTGCCCTGTTTAACTCTATACCGGTCTGGACCGTCCTGATTGAGATTCATACCAGACATGACCTGTCCGATATAAACCCGTTTAAGCTTCATACAGGACTGGTCACACCGATATCAAATTTATACGGGATAATACAGGACCGGTTCAACCCTGTTTGTCGCGATACGGGATTTTTCACTAGGGCAGGACTTTGCTGGCCGTTGCTGGGAGCAATTGTTTTCATGCAAGGACGTGTCAATCAACTAAGAGCGAACTGTGAATTGAAAATTAGTGTCAGCCTTTTTTTTCAAGTTCAAAGAAATTAAAATTTCAATTACAATAAAGAATTCATTTTATCAATTTGTATTTACAATACCAATAAAAACTCAATTTTTAAAGGTTTTGCTCTTTTCTTCTTTTCTGTGTGCGACAGTTTGACACTGCTATTATTATTACTGTCACTGCTGCATTGCTGACACTGCTATTATTACTACCGCTATATGGAAAGAAACTGGTCCTTTTCTGTTGTTTTACTCTGCCTGATCTGACTGCAATCTCGCTTTTCTTTGTTGCCGACTCTGTTCATGTGCAATAAGGTGCTGGTTATTGTCAATTTTTTATACGCTACCATTGAGCGCGATGTCTCGTCAAATGTACTTCTATTTATTTTATTTTATTTTACTTTTTTTGCGGACGCTACATTGCTTTGCCAATGCATGTTTACTTTGCATTTTCTTCGGGGGGGGGGGGGGGCATGGGAGCTCGTCAAGCCGATTGCTCGGCTTTTTCTCCCTGCCTCCTCCACCACCTTGATGGAAAATAAAGGTATTATTATTACTAGAACTTGCTGCTTTGTAGCAGTGTTGTAGAGGGGAAAGTTCGGCTTCTGGCGTTAAAGGGCTACTGTCCAGGATGACCTTTTAAGCAAGGGAGCCCAGTGCTTCGATCAGGTTCCAGAGATGGTCTGTGCAAAATGCTACAGCAATATGCATGCCGCAAATCAGCAAAAATACAAATCAAAGCTCTCGCATCCACTCCTCCGGAAAATCAGCTTCCCCGTTCTCTACGCTGGCCCGTTGAGTCGCGAGGCTGACGTCAAGATCCCAATGACATCCACTTGTCTGACTCGCTGACGGGTGAAGGATGGGTGTACACCACTAATTGTGTCCGCAGCTCGCTATGCGCTTTTTCCTCAGCCGTTTTGTTTTCGCGCACGAAAAGTGTTACCATCGCGACCACCCTGCTTCACCCGCTCTCCACAAGACACCCCACCTCCCACCAAATGCGGAGGAGGAAGGAGAATTTGGCTTGCAGAGGCAAAATGACTGAGCAGGAGAATCGAAAACCTCTGAGAGGGAACGGAAGGAGAAGGAAACATAAAATTTCTATATTGCGGTGGCTGTAACTGCGTTAATTACTCTTCAAGAACTTTTTGTGGCCTTGCGTTGTAGGATCGAAGCCTCAAAGTCACCAGGGAACAAAATATATTGGACCGGAGGGTGGATAGTGGGCCTTTTAATAAAACTCAGGGAATGCACTCGTTGCAAAAGCATATATTTCTGCATAATTGCATGCATGTACATGCTCCCTGCCCCCATAATTTCCAGCAACAAAAGTGTGACAGCCAAGTCTACAGAAATGCTGTCGCTGGACATGTCAACTGCACTTCCACCTTACAAGCACCTATGACCACAAGTGCATTAACTACTTGTAAATGAACAACTCAATCCAAATAACAATCATGGCATATCCAAGTGACTTCTAACAACACAGAAATACAATGTTAGATCACAAACAGAAAACACCACATGATTTGCAGAAAATATACCTCACTCGAAAAAAAAAATTAATATAATCCGCCTTTTGAATGAGTTTTCTGCGCTTGCGCAAAGTCCTAGCTGCGACTGATGTAAACACACTGGACGGCGTTTTTCGTTGCCGCACTCATAGCCAGTGCACGGGGCGGCATGGTGACCATCACAGGCTCGGCAAAACGATGCCAACCACGCGTGCCGCATAGGGTTGCTACTCTCGAGGCGTGCCGGGAGGCAAGACGCGGTTTTTCAGGTTCCCTTCGTTGAGCTATGACGAATGATGTGAAGCTTGAATTGGGCTCTCAAGCGTCAATATGTGAATGGGTGACCTTCACAGCCGACTGTTTACTCTCGACTGTGTTGGTTGGTTTGGTTGGTTTGTGGGGTTTAACGTCCCAAAGCAACTCAGGCTATGAGAGACGCCGTAGTGGAGGACTCCGGAAATTTCGACCACCTGGGGTTCTTTAACGTTTACTGACATCGCACAGCACAAGGGCGCCTTGCTTTTCGCCTCCATCGAAAAGCTGCCGCCGAGGCCGGGATTCGATCCCGCGTCCTTCGGAACAGTAGTCGAGCGCCGTAACCACTGCGCCACCCCGGCGGGGTACTCTGGACTGTGTGAAAAAGACTTCGTTACAAGTACGTATGCATCTAAAAGAAATGCGCATGATGACAGGTATCTACTGGAGTTTGCACCGAGCTTATAATCCACCAGTGATAGCCGCAGTGAGGATTTGTTTGGTGCGTGTTTGCTTTATGTGCGACGGGACCCGACCGCGATACATTTTGTCGTTTTCTTGACGTGCGAAGGGGCTGGGTAGCGCAGATATCACAGGCGGCTATGAGCGCTAGACCGTAATACTTAGCATGTTTTATCGTGACTGCTGCCTGACTAACAAGAAAAAAATATGGCATTTGTTCTGATGCATTGCCGTTCGCAAGCCGAGTGGTTGAACCAGTCATGAGTTTGCCTTGTGTTTTTGCTGCTCGCAGCATGACGCACTTCACACTTTTGCATGACGCTCAGTATGTTTCTTTTAACCTTACAGACTTTCCTTCGTTTTGGGGGCAGAAACCGGCTACAGTGCTGAATCATCCAGTGTCAGAAAAAGGCTGCGCAATTCCTGCAGGGTTTTGTTGTGCATTTCGGCTGGGGCAATGCCGGGGGTGTGAATAAGTGCCTCTCTGCCAAGCTTCATAGATGAAATACTATAGCTCCAAGCTTCTAGATAATGTGATGAAGCTATTCCCATTGCACCATGCCGGCACCGCGGTGACCGGTGCTCGGTAATAAGACGCCTCGCGCATGTGCGCCGCTCATAAGTCACAGGAGACGATTCCACCTAGCGCTGCAGCATCAATAAACCCCAGGCTGTTTTGCCCTTTGAGAACTCCTCTCTGCCTCCACGCTTCTTTCAAATTCCTTTTTGAGAATAACATTAACACTATGTGAATCTGCACGCTGAGAGCATGTCTCATTGTCATGTGAAACATAGCCCGCGCCATGGCCCATGCTACACGCTCCTACAATATGGAGACTATCTGTGTGCGTTATGAGTGGGTTTTGAAATGGCTGAAACATTCCTCCATACTACGTGAACATAATACTGCAATCACTGTCACTACTTTCCGCCCCAAAGGTACAAAAGTGGGGAGCTTTTAGTCTCCACCTGCGTTGGCGTGGCCACTTCACATGGTGCGCTTGTGATCTGCTACACTGCCGTTCAATGTGTTTCTCGCAGCTTTCTTATAATGGTGCCACATCCTCCGCCAAAAGGTGGATTGCTTAGAAACCATGGTGAATTTTCAAAAATGAGGAGTCACAGAGAAGTCCATGATACAATTATATCACAGGAAAAAAAGCAACAATGCATAAGAAAAGACACTTCATCCTGAAGTAACATTCCAGAGTGGAAACAATGGCTTAATAGTGACCCATCTCAACATTCAGCTCTTGTAAGCCACAGTGAGCAGAGGCTAGCAAAAAAATGCAGGATACCAGAACAGTGACATGAAACTTGTAACTCTATAAAAAAAGCTTTTAATATGATAATACTTTAAAAATGCAGCATAGGTAAATTATACAGTTCCACAGTGCCAAATTTGCTCTAGCCATGATGAGCAGATACATGACATCATGTAAGAATTTCTAAGAGCACAACATAGAACTAATGCGTGAACTGTTAAGTTCAACTGAAAATACAGCAACCTAAAGACACACTTTTAAAAGCACTCTTAATGTTCCAGAGGACTTCAAATTATTTTTTACTACCAGGACTTTTTTTAATACTGCAGAATATATGTCACAATGATGGGCTGAAAGCATCTCCATAATTAAAAAATACATTAGTAAAAATAGTCACTGTGGCAATAGTAGTATATGATTAGAACTGGACACATAGACACATAGGCTGTTAGATCAGACTTTGTTTTACATCAGTCTAACTCGTTTTCTGATTCTACCTATATAATCCATGCTCAGGACCCACAAATTTTTGTTAGCAAAAAATGTACAGCAGCTACGAATTCCTGACTTGTAATGTATCATTTGCCGCAACAAATATGAAGGCAAGAGAAGTGTAACATATAACTGAATTAGTAAACAGTTGCTATCAATGTCACATTAACTCAGAGATAGTAGTTTCAATAGAGTTCTCACAAAAAAGATCTTTCCATCCAATTGCATATAATTGCATGGAACAGCACTGGATGAAATCTAAGCAAGCTGGTATGAATTACCATTCTCTAAATGGATTATATGCTGTGTATTGAATGCACGGCGAGACAAGTACTTTTTGGAAATAGCAAAAATCCTTGTGGAGTTAGTTACATCTTTGAAAGAAACAATATGCTCTATTTTCAGACAGGTTCCTAAATTTGTCACTACAGCTGTGCAGTCTGTTTTGCTTGGCCTTAAGTATTGCTCGCTGTGGAACAGGATGCCTGGAGACAAAATAATTGGGTCGTGCTATACAACAGGGCCATTTACGATGTTGCAAACTTGGCTCGTAATAAGGTCAAGCAATCGGCCAGTAACGCCTTGGGGCCTATTCAGAAGGAGAGCAGCTTGACTCTTTGATGGACCAGCTTTCGTTAAGAAACGCAAAGTGCGAGGACTTGCTAAGGCCTTCAGGTTTTTATATACTGGCCATCATGAGCCGCTCTACAATCTGCAGAGGAACACCTTTAGCTGATGTGACCAACTGCTTAATATGCCCAATGCTTGACTCAAACACAAAACAAAAATGCGCCCAGAGTGGTTCCTGGCGCTCAACACTCTGAGGCATGTGCGTCACCTAATGAACATTGAAAGACATGTGTTGCTCTCCATAAAGAAACTGGACGTCAACAACAAACTTGACTAGGCAGTCAGTGCTTAAAGCTATATCATTTAGGCAGACTGTGTACTGCAAAATGAGGGCTATACCCTTTACAAGCAATGAAAAATGGTCGAGGTATTTCCTAGGAAGGATACTTTCCAGACAGGGCAAGGCAAAATATAAAAGCCACTGCTGCCACTCTGAGGCTTTCCAATACTTTCTTAAGCCAATGGAACGTGGAAGGCGAGTAACACAACGATGTGGCTTTATTGAGCATAGACGCTCATCGATGACTTTAAGAGTTTCTGGAGCTCCGATATAATGCTCGTCTCCTACATCTGAAAGCCAGTTTTCAGTCAACTGTCGTGAGACACCCAGCAAAATGCAGTGCATATAATCTGGTGTGAAACCCCAGATTACATTAAAATGTGAAAGGTTGATCAATGGTGTTACACCTTTAACACCACGAACTACTTGACCAGTCTTGACAGCCTTGTGCATCTTTTTTTTTTGGTGTCTTCTACTGTTCTCCCAGGGAAGACTGTATGTACAGGATACTTGATGGTTCCTCTTTTGGCATCGTAAAGAAAAAATGGCAACAAAAACTAAAATTTTCAGTTTTAAAAGAATCCAGTCTAGTTAAACTAATTTTTCATGTACTGATGCACTGTATTAAACACAACGATTACACCAAAAGGCACAAAGACAATACCGGCAAGGTGCACAAGTTAAACTGCGTATTTGAACACTGCAGCCAGTGGCGTCACTAGGGTTACCCGCACCCCGCACCCGGTGCTGCGCGGCAACCCCCCCTTACAGCCACCTCCTCTGTCCTCATGGTTTGCTTTGAAGTCAAATTCGCCCTGCACCCAACCACGCAGTGCAAGTGAATTGGTTTTTTTTCAACACTTAGACGCAAGTCGTGTAAGTTGCGAGGAAATTCACCGAGCAAGCGGCTTAAAGGGACACTAAAGACAGCCAAAGATGGTATGAAAATCTAATAAACTACATTTGGCGACACTGCCGCCGCATATCCGGCAGCAAAAAATCGAATAATTGCTGAGATATTGCGATAAGAAGTTGAGGTTTTTTCTTGTTCCCGCCGGTCGAATTCAAACTGTGGCCTCCAACTACGTAGTTGGAGTTGAGTGACGCACACTATGACGTAAGCGGAGACTCCGTGATAGCTAGCGAGCCGTCGCGGCCCGCGGCGTCGCATCCCTCAAGGGCCAACTTGGCAACAGCGTACTCGCAATGACGGCCTCAGCCGAAATAAATAAAACGATGAAGAGGGTAATTTACCGAGCGATGGGCCCATAAAGGAAGAAAAAAAAAACATAGAGCGCTTGTAATGCACAATACTTTACATGTTTCTCAAGCTTTTGCGCTCCTTCTTGCACTGTGTATAAACAAACCGAGCCCTCGGTCATCGCAACGCTTCCTGACATGTTTACATACAAATAAGATTTAGTTACCAGCAAAATAGTGTCCTCGCTGCTGCGCTTGTCAGTTTTGAAGCTTCGTCGCACTTTTTTCCTTCAAGGTTTGTGCTACAGCTCCGTGTTCAGCGAAAATTACGTCCACGGTAGCAGAACATGACCGAAGTAATGGATCCAGTGCACAATATAGTGCGCATAGGCATCCAGAACATTACTTGCAAGACGTGAGAGCAGGCAGCATGCGCCGATGATCAAGAAGTTGCAATTTTTAGACCGGCAGCAGAAACACTTTATTGTAAATGGGGCCATGACATAAAAACTAGAAATATTTCCAAGGTCCCTATGGCACAGAGCTGTGTACTCGTCTACCGGGGGCAAAAATGTTCTTAAAAGAGTGAAGAGGATGATGGTGCCGGCAGGGATGAAAACGTTCTTTTTTAAGCTGCACACTGGAACATTGGAGGTAAAGAAATGGAAGGAACAGAAAGGGCTTTTTGTACCCTGGGGTGTCCACTGCATAATATGCAGGAAAGAGGAGACGATTGAACACGTGTTTCTCGAATGCTGGGACGCCGTATTTTTATGGGACGTGCTCCAGAGGACGCTTAAAAAGGAACTACCCATAAGCCCACATGGTATTCGATTCTTGCCAGTAGAAGCGAACAATGATACACCGTTGGATCTTTTGATGCTACTGGCTCTCCACAGCATATGGAAAAGCAGAATGGCTGTAGAGCATGGTGACGTCGATGCACGTTCAGCGAGACAGCTCTTTAGAGAGAGCATACGGGCATATGTGGATGAACAGAAAGCGTTAAAACTAGAGTCAGAATGGTTGGTTAGTTTTGAAGGGTTGTCACATATGAGGGATTTTTAATCCGACAACTTCAGCTAAGGAAGGCCGAAGCTTTAAGTCAATGCTTGATCTTTTATTTTGTCATGTTATTGATGTCACATGTGTCTTTTTTGTGTACGTCCTCGGTCAGGAAATAAAGAAAAAAAAAAAAAAAAGCGGCGTAGACGAGCGGTTAGCGCCGAACGTTACGGAGCAAGCAGTAGCGAGTTCGAGTCTTACCTTTTCTGGCATTTTTTTTTTTTACAAATCGATTTTTTTTAACCTTTGTAATGTTTTTCTAGTGCTTCGTTATTTTTAGTTTTTAGTTTTTACTTTTTACCCAGGGCCCTTTTTTTCGCCGGGCGACGAGCGCAATATATCGACGCTCTCCTTGGTATGAGCGGCAAGTATGCCCCTTTTGTTTACGACGCCTGCAAATAGCACGTTGAAGGTCTTGTTGACGCAGTATATGTTGGTCAGATGTGCCATGATTTAGTGAACAATTGAATGATAATGCGTTTTTCCGTCGGTACTTAGCATATGTATGCTTTTCGTGGCGTACGTAGCTGCAGTCAAGCGGTCAGGTCGCAGTCGAAGCGGCAACTGCGGCGATATGTTGGCACAGAAGTGTGAACGAAGGAGTGTGTCGGCGGTAGCGGATTTCGCTCGCTCGTGCTTCCGAATGCTCAAATGGGAACCATCAAGGCGCATCTGCTGCTCCAAGCTCGTAATTCAGGCGCTGCAGGTTCAAACAAACTATCCGAGTGCGCACGAAATGCCCGAGCCGAAACATAACCAGAACTGAAGTGGGCGCCTGTGGCGCCACCAAGTATATTTTTGTATTTGCCTTGCAACGTTTACGTTGTCTTTTCGCCGTCGTTTACGTATGATAAAAGCGTGTTATCATGTTTGAGAAAAAACGTACTACCGCATTCAAGCATACAACGTAATTCACATTTGTCAGCCTCCGGAATCCCTAGCGCGTCACGTGATTTGTAGTTGCGAGCCTCGGCCGTTTGGCTGTGGTGGCGATACCTGTATTTCTGTTATTCTTCTTTACTACCTTATAACAGCTCTGTTTTCAGTAAGAGTGGTCTTTTTGTAATCAGGAACTGGCATTCTATCGATGCAAACCCACTTCCTTTCTCTCTTTAGTGTCCCTTTAAGACAGGTGATTGCCCAGTATGAGGCTGCGCGTTGTAGTTATGTCCCGAGCAAGAGCCTTTCACATGCCACATGCATAGGTGAAAGCCTTTTACTTAGCATTTTCTACATATACCAATTTTCTCCTGTCCTTTTCCCCAAAAAGTACAACTTAACTTCTGCATCCATTCTGCAAAGTTACTAACGCGCATTGAGGCCATACTAACAGAAAATGCTAAGCGCGAAACGGCCTTTTGGAGCTGGGAAACGGTGGGCGTCTCCAGGCTCATTTTTTTTAAACGCTTTCAGTTGCGTTTGTCATTTTAACACTCACTTTGCCTTTTTCAAAGAGAAAAGGTAAGAACCGCGTAATACACTATGTGAGCACTCTGGGGACATTCACTCTCAGTTCCACTTTTAAAGCACCTAACCTTGCTGAAGGTGCCCTTCTTCTCATCATTATTTTTTTTCTTGTCAGCGCATAGTGATCAGACTTGCCATTCCACTGAGCGACAGGCATTCCATGCCTTTCGGCGTTCGCCCTCCACCCCTCCCTCCCTCTCACTGTCCAGCTGCACCCGGTGCAGACCGCACCCCCCTCGTGACGCCACTGACTGCAGCAGACGTGAGCTTACTTAATGCATGCAATTGAGGTACTAACTATGCACCTTCATTTTAAAATATTATAATGATTCTCCAGATACAATCCATTTTCTATTCCTGAAATGAGGTGTGAAAAAAAACAAAAATTCTAAAGGAAGTGTTTATGAAAACCATGTGAACAAAATCAAATTCCCCTTGGAGCTGCTCATATCAGACGGCAGATGCTGCATTCCATTGCCATTACTTCTTTTGAAAAATACAAACAAACTAACCATTCACAGTTTTCCCAAGGTGCAAACACCATCCACAGCCATAATAACCATTGAACTGTGTCATATGCTGCATGGCCGCACGTGCAGGTGCATCAGCACAGCAGCTGAAGCAGTACACCTGAAATATAAACAAGCACAACATTTACTGTCTTGCTAAAGGTTACAACAAGAGGAAAGGACAAATCAAAACATTTTGACTACTATAAGAACACAAGGTGGTGTAAACCTAAACAATTGTAATTTTATTGCTAGCCTTGCCGTGTACCTCTGGCAACAGTACTCAGGTTCCTTTCAACACAATACCTCTTGACACCATGCATATCGGCTGGAGAAATGAGTAGTAACGAACTGCGCCCTAAATAAAAGTCTAATGCAGTGATGATGGTGGCATTGCACAAAATGGTAGAAGTAAGCTGTCCCTCTCATTACTATCAGATTAGTACCCATCTTGCCTCAGACTTCAGGGGAGAAGTGTACTAAATCAAGCATGTTAAAAGGAGAAGAAAGTACAAAACCAGTGGCAGTGTTTCACGTTAAGGGTCTCTGTCAGGGCCTCAATGCCCTAATTAAGTCACCTTAGTTTTAACACCTGACATTCCTTTATTTAAGCCCTGCGCATCAGCAGAGTTTAAAAGAGCCACAATTGTAGACTAATAACTCTACAATGCAAGACATCCATTGACAGTTAAGTTGTGAAAAATTCTGCCGAAATTTTTATAAAATAAATTTCTCATAAAAGATTTTCATAAACGGATACAATGTTTCCTCAATGTGGCTTAATATAGCCTTTCTCTCCCTTTAAAACCTTTTCATCAGCAAAAAAAAAAGGATTTACCTTGGACTGTATGGTTTCATTCTTCACTGCCCACGTGATGCCATTAGTGGACAAATCATCCATTTGTTCAACAAATGTCTTCAGCAGAAGTGTCATGTCTGGGTGTTTTTGTCTATACCAAAGTTCAGACACAAGCACATTTTTTTGCCTGATGTGTGCTGGCAGCTCATTCACAGTCATCTGGATTGGCCACACAGAAAAGTTTGAGGAAATTGAAAACCGGACTTCCATCTGTATTTATAGTAAGGGTGATGTCATTTCTGCAAGACAATTCCTGCCTGAGCTTTCTGTATAGGGAGCCATCTGTGATGTCTGACATCCGATCCTTTTCAACCAGGAGGCTATCGTGAATCGAACCAAGTCTTCCGTACAGTGCGTCGGCAGTATCACTTTCGGAAAGTAAAGAAGAAAGTAGGTGTGCAGTAGGCAGCGTCAAGAAAAAGTGTCCACCCTGTAGCATCTTCTCACCGTTGTACTGATGCCCACACACAGAGTACACTCCTCGTACCGCATTTCGTTCAGCAAGATCGCCAGTCGTCTCCGCGAGATGCTTCATGCAGTGCCCACAATAGAAATGAAAACGGGCGCTCTGAAGTTCAGCCCCGACACTCTTTTTGATACGGTATTTGGTTGCTGGAATGTCATGCCGGGCGAGCACATACATTATTAACCTTTGCAGGGCTCCCACTCCCTTCCACGGAAGATCGAACTCCAAGACAAAGCTTACTGTGAGTGCAAGCAAATATTCAGCAGAAAAGTTACTGTCTTCCTGCGGCTGGTCAGCTGACGTTGATGAGTGAAGCCGCTGCATCCGTCGATTCGGTACACAAATGGCCTTCTCGAGAAGTCTCAACATCCTCCTGAACAAGCTGCACCTGTGCCGGCACCAGCACGTCACTACTTGACGCCGATCCCGAAGTGGCCGCATCCGCAAGCCCAGTGTAAACATCGCTGTCGGCTCCGTGGTCGGTCGAGGTGGCCTGCTGTGTCGGCGATGCCTGCGTCCGCCAGGTTGAACGATGAAGATATTTTCTGGTTGAATCAGGGATGGAAGAGGTGCTTCCTGGGTTCAGGTATTTCTTTTTAGGGCCCATAGTCTCTTCAGTAAATTTGCATGCGAATCGCGATGTTGCACGTCGAAAAGGTCGTGCATACAGACTACCCTCCGAGCATGCAAGCTCCGAGATAGAAAAAAAAACAAAAACAAAATGGCCGCCACCCTGTTTTTTGGTCTTGGATCAGTATGTATCTTGGATTAGGTTGGATGGATGTGTACTGCTCACTGTGTCACTATGTGGAACACAAAAGCTTTTTTTTTTATGCACCCAATAAAAGTTATTAAACTTCTCATTTTTAGTTATAATACGTTATGGCGATTTTAAAAATACCGATTGCAGTTTACGTATTACTCTGCTTTTTTTCTGAAATTAGCATCCGTCGGTGTAGTACGGCTCAGTACCAATCCAATCCAATGTCATAGACCATGCTTGTTATGGTGGTTCGCTCTTTTTTGTTACGTGCTTTTTGCTGTGTCTAGCCTCTAGGTGCTTTTTTTTTTTACTTTGTTTTCTGAAATACCCTGCCAGGCAGCAATGTTCGCTGTTGTGCGATTTCTTTGCGATCACGATAACCGCCTTTATGTCATCCCTGCGAGTGATATTGAAGATTTCGCTCCAGAAAATGAGAACGACTTCAATAACCTGACCGTGTATAATGCACACTGGCCTGACCCGGTCGATGACGTCAACAGCTGCTGCTACAGCGCCCAAGTTCTGATGCTGGCTGGTATGTGGCGATGGCCTAGTCGTTTGTGTGCAGTATGCAGTGGTGCCTATTTCATATTTTTTTTTGCAGAGAGCGAAAACGGCGCTAATGAGAGGATGCGCGCCAAAAGCCAGTGGCGATCCCAAAAATTGTGCCGGACACGACAGATGAGGATGAGGAGGCAGCTGTCGAAGCAAAGAAAAAAAAGGCTGAAAAAAGGGTTAGCAGAAATTACTTTAATTGGTTATATTCTTTCAAGAAATGGCAAATTTGGATCTCTCGCTCCCTTATGTTCCACTTCTTTCAGAAACAGAAGAATGACACCGCTGCTTCAAAAAAAAAAATTAGGTATGAATAAATTTTGAAAGAGAACCTAGAAGAAGCGCACAGAAAAGGCAAAGCACACAAATCTGGCGCACACGTAAGTGTGGCATATTAGTACATTTTAGCAAATCTCCTGTGCGATGTCAGTCTACGTTAAAGAACCCCAGGGTGTCTAAATTTCCGAAGTCCTCCACTACGGCGTCTCTCATAGCCTGAGTCGCTTTGGGACGTTAAACCCCACAAATCAAACCAAACCAGTTAACCAACATATCTTGCATCCTTTTGCAGTCAAAGAGAACTGGACGCCAGTCTGCTGGGTCATCAGGCACAGGTGATGACCTGTGCTCAAAACGTGAGCTCCAGGAAATGAAGCGGCAGAAGGACTTCTGGAGATCCCGTGCTCAAGAGCTCCAAGCAGACAACTCCTTTTTAAAGCAACACATTCAGAGCTTGCAGAAGTGCCTTGAGAGCAAAATTTTTGACGGTAAGGTTGCGTGCTGATCTACTCTTATGTTTCTGTTGATTCTGCATGTAAAATTAGTTTAAAAGTGAGACCTCATGTGCTTTTTGTCTGCTCTTCATTATTATTACATGAAGTTGAACGAGCACAAGACCTTCAACATACTGGCAGTAAAGGCGCGATTGCAGGTTTGTTTTCCATTTGCATATTATAAGATGTTTTCGAAACCATACATGGGTTGCACAATATGTTGCAGTTCATATGATGCAGCGGTACTCTCCATAACGCAGTATGAAGCTGCCAATAATAAGCGGCTAATGATAAATGGAAGCCTTGTACACCTGGACTGCTTTAACTGGCATTGCACATTTGGGACGCTATATGGGAATGGTCAGATTAGTGCAGCCAAATTAATCAGACGTAAATTATCGCATATTGCACCTATGCACAAGCTGCATAGACGTCAAAACAGCTGCCATGGTTGAGTTCAAAAAGCACTGAAAGTCTGGTGTTTAGCTAATCCACTTGTCGCATACTGCTTCGGTTGTAATTATAGAAGGTAGCCTCAGTACTCAAAGGTGAGACCTGTGATGTGCAATCTATGTGTAAGGAACATTCGAATTTGAGGCGTTATTCTTGAAATGCTCTTTTTGTTACAGCACCTTCTGCAATAGCTGCCGCAGAAAGCCCAATTGAAGGTAAGTACTTAAGTGAATTTTGTAATATTTCACATTGTCGAAACCATTTCGAAGCTTAATTTCATATATTTCACTTCAGAAGCTATGGAGGTACAAAACATGCCTTGCATTCAAGTTCCTCACTGTAAGTAACATTTCCTTTCGCGCTGCCAAATCATGATTTTAATATTCTCAAATGTTCTGCAGCACCATCTTCTGCTGAACCTAGGCAAAGGGAGGAATGGCAATGCAGGCCAGAAAGCCAGCATGTACTTACAGCTCCAGGTAGGCAACAGGTTCGTATAGGACTAAATATATTAAAGTTACCTGCATATAGCATGGAAAGGAGTCTTACTTAGTTGCTTCCCTCATGTAGTTCCAAGTGGAGACTTCATTTCCATGGAAGACGGTTCTTTGAGTATAATATTCTGAACAGTTATATCAACTTTTTTTTAGCTGTTTTCATGCTTGACGTTCTTTTGTTTTCAGCAGGGTTCTCCCCAGAAAATTTTGGGAAATAGACATTTAATGACTGATGGGAAGGAGGGAGTGGCTATGTAAGCGACCTCATTGCGTTTTGAGGACACTTCATCGCATGCTGTGCAACCCGTGTGGTGAAGCATTTCTCAAAACCAAAATGCAACGGTTCCACTGAACTTCGCATACTTAAAGACCAAAGAAAGCACATGAATGTAAGAGAGAAAATGGTGTGATGCCATCCTGGAATAAAACTAAAAGGCCAGTGACATGTGCTACAGTCTCTCAAATGGCATGACTGGTCATATCAGTCACAAATGTTGTTCTAGAGTGTAGCAAATGTGAAGCCCGAGAGGCTAGCAGGGGTGAGCGCCTGGTTGGAGAGGTTGCCGGTCAGCTTCAGAGATGGGTGGCAAAACCATTGTCAGCCACCCTGGGGAGAACCCCGGTTTCCAGGTATATATTTAACCCACATTAGTTAATGCAGCATTCCACAATAATTTCACAAGTCTGCAGGCTGCAGTAGAGTGATTATAATTTTTCCTGTTCTCAGGGGTAACACTGTTCAAGGCAATTAAAGCTAGGAGCCCATAGTCTACTAATCCAAGGTAAACAAGGAACATTTTTTTTTCTTTCGTAGTTGATATTGACCAGAATTAGTAGTGATTTTAGAGATGGATAATAAATGCAAAGCGGAAGGAAAACAATGTGCACTGTTTTTCCTTCCACTTTGTATTTATATTCTTTCTCCTTAAAATCATCACAGGACTAATTCTGAACAAAAAGAACTACAAAAAAAAAACCATTTCTTTACCTTGGACTCGTAAACTTTTGACTTCTCTTATCATAACGACTTCCATTTTCTGCTTACTGTTTAAGCCAGTTGCAGAGCAGTAGTTGGGTAGATCATGATTGTTATCCCTTTTATGCAGAGTAATATCACGGAGCACATACTACTGAAGTGCTGTCAGAGCACTGTAAGCTACATAAAGTGTGCATTCATTAAACAGTTCCATACTTATTTGCTTTTTATTTGCACTGGCACAGACATGGCACTGTGGTGTGAGGCCACCACTTGGGGTACATGTAGCAGATGAACGTTCACTTCTGTTTTGATTAGAGAGCAGCTGTTGATCTTAAATATTTGCTTGTTGAAAGTAGCTGCTTTCACGTAATCTAGCTTGTGTTCAGTTGCGTGCTATGTTTTTTCTTGTGTGACTTCAAGTAAACAATGACTAAAATTTTGTTCTTTTTTTCAGTTTCACCTAACCAAAGGTATAATAATAAATGGAAGTGCAGCGGAAAAGATTTTGCAGAACAAAAGCCCACATTGGTGGTCAAGGACACTGCCCAAGCCATATGGGATACTGATGTATTAACGGAAAGAAGCGTAACGGGCACTGCCTATACAAGGAAAAAAGCTTAAGGGGAGAAGCCCAAGCCCCCATTGACACCAGAGAAACTTCAGGTTGTGTCAGGTAAAGCTGGCAAAATGCTAATATAGCTTCATTGGATAATCACATATTAGTGGAGCAGACTTATGCTAGCTTATTAGCAAAGGCATGTCTAGTTCTTCCCTATACCTCTGCGTCAGCTAACATTTAAATGTGGTGCATTTCAAGATATAATTTTGCTCTAGTAGATGCATGGGCATTGTCAAGGGGGTGCAGGAGCACTTGCCCTTCACCACAAAGCCACATCAGCCCTTGCCCTCACTCTCATCGCAAGCCACCTTCACTTGTGCTTCCTTATTTTCCCACTGAGATCTGTAACAAACTTTCTGGAATGTAAAAAAAAAATACACATATGAAGGGGGATTGTTTCTTGAACCCCCTCTCCTCCCAACAAAATCCTGCCGAGGCCCATGGGTGCATGTGACGCTTGACTGCAGAAAATGGGATGCATGACCGCTGGATTTGGGGACCTCTTTTGTAAATTTGCCCAGCTGCAGACATGTGTTCAGTAGTACAGGTTTTCTATTGTTAAACAGCACAACAGTGCTAGTTCAACTGATATGGCATCTGTGTTTTGTAATACTAAAATTGAATTCTCTCCTTGTAGCAACACTCAAGCACTGGGGTGCCCTGAAGGCAGTGGATGTTGCCAGCACCGAATACGAGTTGACCCGCATTCTTTCCGATAAGATTCAGGACACCCTGAAAGCCAAGCTACGCAAGCCTGCAAATACGTGTGTAGTACAGTCGGCCAACTGATTAAGTGGTAGTCAGCCTAGACCTGGCTCCTAGAGTAGGAAAATAAACTATGTAATTTATTTCACCTGTGTTCTAGCTTTTTGTGTGACTATTTGCCGGAACCATCAGCAACTGGTTCCAGTAGCCAATGGTTCCAGTGGGCACTGGGAATCTGGCAATAAACCACTACCACTGGAATCATTACAATACCAGTAGAAAATTTTCACCTGGGTCGGCTGCTGCTAGCCCTAAACATGACAACGGCTACGCAGCCTATTCGGATTCATCAAGCTTTCTCCATAGCGTCAACTTCGTAGGTGCATCAGAGAGAAAGACAAGGTGCTTAATGGCGACCATAAACTTGAAGACGAGCACACAAGCGCAGATATCTGCGAGATCGGCGTGTTGAGCGACGTCAGCGGCGCGGCACGCGCAACCTGCGGATGATGCGATTTTTTTTTCTAAGAATCCGCCGGAAAACTAAGAGGACTTCCATCATTTTAGGAACTGCATTGCCGAAATGACACGTGTTCTGCATACATTTCAAACCACATATTTCTGTCAGGCAGTGCCAGCAACGGAGACGTCCGCCTGCGGTAGCGCAAGAGACAGCTCTGCCGTGAACTTGTTCGGTAGTCGCAACCGTGGTCGCAACGCAACGCGCGTGATCGGTGACGGGCACGAGCAGCTTGTGCGGTTTTGTGCTGTAGTTAGTGCTTTAAGGCCAGTGCATTACAAGGCTTTCACTGAATTCGCCAAAAACGTGCATGCCGCCGCCACCAAAGCCGCCACCGGAAACCAGCGGGCCAGACACCTCACGGCAGCACGAAGCGTGGTCCACGCACGTAGCCGTCATATTCGATGGGACGTGTCTCAATATAGGCAAGAGCATAGGTACTGGTTCATTGCGGCATTGAGTATTGTTTTGGGACACCCTTGCGAGCAGTCTGTAGATTTAATCGATATTGAACGACTGGGCCGGATAGCAGTAACCATTTTTTACCTTCCAAATTAATTTTTTTTCTGTTCGTATTTGACATTTTTTTGCGTGTGTTGGCATGTTGTTGCTTTACCGTGTGCGGAATACAAAAATGAAAATCCCTTTCAGAACCTCGCTATCATTTCAGTGAGAGAATTTGAGAAGCTTCTTTGTCAAAAGTGGGTTAAAATATTTTTCTAAAAAAAAATAGAAGTGGCGTACTTTGTTTCTATAGTTTATTGTATTCTGCTATTCGTAACGAGAAATTTGAGTTATGGCCCGAGTGTGCATAACAGGAATTGTTTTACTGCTGGCATGGAGAGGGTGAACTAAATTAGCTATTAAAACGCTGAAAGTAGATTCGGGAAGAGTCATCGGTATGAGGTCATACTCTTTTAATGGTGGATGTTGTAATATGCTGTTGCAAATTATACAAAAAAATTCTGGGTAGCATCACCAATTAAATCTATTGCAGTAATAGCACAACTGGACAAAAGCAGCAGATGAACATATACAGACAGGGTGCCACTTGCAGTGACACATGCAATGCCTCTTACATTCACTTCTAAATGAACATGGCAGATGAAAAACAAAGTAAAATTAAAAGCAAAAAAGAACAAGCAATTAGGTACAACAACTGCTGAATGAACAACACGGTCTGGAGAACTAAAGGCTAAATTTTAAAAGGCTCCGTACCTCAGTGAGGTTGCCATAAGAGCAACATGCCCTTCTTCAGTGAATTTTTGAATATGCCTCACTAATCACTCATTGTTTAAGCTGTATTTAAGAACTGATGGAACGTAGGTGCAAGCATCCTCATTGAGGTAAAGGGCCTTGTATAATTTGGCCTTAAATTGCATGACAATTAATCTTCTCTTACGCTAGGCCATGCCTTATTGAGGATACAATCAAATATGTTCACTTTAGTTTGACATTATGTCAACCATTTACGACAGGTTTAAAAAAAGATACATTGTGATAGAAGTGCTTGGGAATCGCTTAGCAACTTGAAAAATCAGTTTATTCATAATGCAGTGCATTTAAGTCACTCAAAAAATTTGTCACATACTCTAAAGTAAGTAATGTTACATAGCAACTATGAAGGTCCTTGCAGTTTTTGAATTTTATAAAAATAAACACTGATTTAAAACTAAGTACTGCCTGGTGCGCATTCAAAATAGTCGAGCTCAAAGTAGTCTTGAAGAGCTCGGAGGTTGAATGCAAAAAAAGATGCATTGATGTTTCACATTCATACCAATCGCAGCTTGAGCAGCAGCAAACAGGAATGGACGTATTCAAGCAATTTTTTCATTACTGTCAGCTCTTTAACGGGCCAGTATCCAGGGTATGGCCATTTAAACAAAAAAGCCTAAATCTTCGATCAGGTATCAGAGATAGTCTGCAAAATACTACAGCGATGTGCACGTCGAAAAGCAGCAAAACCAAACTTTAAAACACTCTCGTCCTCCTCTTTGGAAAGCGAACTTCCTAGTTCTCTGAGTGAGGCATGAAAGGTAAGCATAGACCATCGTGTCAGCCACTCGCTGTGTGCATTTTCATCAGACCTTTTTTTTACACAGGAGCACAGAAAAAGAAGGTTTTTATTTTCTTTTGCTACTCTATGTGCACTTCAGAGTTTTCTGTGTGCAGTGGTGGGCTCATTCAGTCGCATAACCGTGAACAGATGTACATAAACACTACAGACACACACATGTGCACCAGCCTGCTAGCTCATCTGCCGCTTTGATAAGAGCAGGAAAGGGGGGGGGGGAGGCTTCTTTTTTTTCTTGGCTTTCAAAAAGAAAGTTGCCTGGGGCTCCCACTGCACGGTGGGGACGCAGTCTAATATTCATGAAGCAGCAAAAAAACAAGCATGTCGTAAAGGCAGAACTGTCGCATGCTGCACCAGATATCATGCCTCTTGTCAAGTGTGGAGGAGAAAGGGCAATTCGGCATGTGAAGGCTAGACGGCCGGGCAGGCGAATGAAAATCTTCCGAGAGAGAAAGGAAGTAGAGAAACACGAAGAATTTTGTGATTGCAGTGGCTGTAACTGCACTATCAATTATTATATTCAAAAAAGGTTTGAGGCAGCGTTCTGGGGTTTATGTCTCATAGTTAACAGGAAAAAAGTATTGTTGACCAGAGGGTGGGCTGCGGCCCTTTAAGATAAATTTTCAGTTTAAATGCAATTAGAAATTCATCAAGCCTTTAAAGATAATACCATAATTGAATTCATTGATGCCAGGCATTGGTTTCTAAAGTACAGCTTCGAGACCTGCCTCTGGCACCGCACAGTTATGCATATATCATGAGGTATTGAGGGAGACTGCAACCAAACATGTAATGAGATGGAAAGAGCAAAAATTGGAGGCTTATCAAGGTTAAGCCCAGTGGATGCGAAGCATGTTAAGCAGCTGCCTCAGTGTGGATGAGGATAAGTAACGGAGACGTGGTTTTAGGTTAATCGTCGCACTTTATTCTTTGCAGCCCGACAAACACACTCTTATGGTCCGTAAATGCATGACTCTTGGTTTGCACGTCACTTACGCATACACGCCCGGCGCAAAGACGCTGGCGCGGTTGCGGGCACAAAGACTGACGCGACGGCGGGCGCGCGCCGCTTCATCCCTGGCGTGACGTCACATATCACGTGATACCGCGATGGTGGCGCCGCCGCCGCGTCGCGCCCGACGGCGCGAACCGAAGCGTGTAGGCCTCCGCCGGGCGATGTCCGACGGCGTGATATGAGGCCCCATCTGCAGCCGGTGTGACGTCATCACGTGACGTCACATCATGTGATCTCACTTCAAGGTCAATGGTGGCCACCGCCGGGAGGCGACCGACGGTGCGATATGAGGCCACATCTGCAGCCGGTGTGACGTCATCACGTGACGTCATGTCACGTGACCCCACTTCAGGGTCAACTGTGGCCACCGCCGGGCGTCGCGCGAAAGCCCGAAACCTGCGTTAATATGCTTCGCATAAAAGTTATTTAATTAAAGGAAAGGTGAAGAAATTGTCGGCAGTAAAGAGACCCTACCCTGGCCTGCTACTAAAAACTGAGGAAGGGGACAAGGGAACTAAACGACAGTGATGAGGCGAATAGAGGATGGTGATGTCATAGTACAGCAAAATTCTTTGGGGCGATCCAAGTTATTGAGAAGACCTTGCAGCAACTTGGGGACACTCGTCTCGTCCAACATGAAGCACGCCTTCCATACAGGCCAGTTTTAACTGTATTCACACCAACGCTATTTCCGAGAGTTTTACGAGGTCCAGGAAACCGATACAGGATGTAGCATGCAATAACTAATTAGAAACGACTACATATGCAGTATAGTAAATGTAATAAAGAGTTAAAATAGAAGCCACAAAACAGAGGCAGTGATAAAATACATAGTTATGGAGAAAAAGTACACAAGTGATTGTACATAACATGAGCTTAAACAACAAAGGAAATACTATAAAACAAAAAATAGTAATGCATTAAAAAAACACCGTTTTAAGATATTCACAATTTTAAAATGAAGCTCTGCTTTTCTTTCTGGGGCTTGGGGGGGGGGCTTTCTGGTTCTGCCATTAGTCTTTTTCAAGGGAAGCCAGTGCTGAGTGGAAGGAAGGAACAGCTCAAACAGACGGGACGTGTAAGAAGGCGAGACAGACACATGAGCTGTGTCTTCCTACACCTTCCCGTTCATTTGAGCTGTTCCTTCCTTCCACTCAACATGAACCAACCAGCCCCCCGACAAAGCCCTCTTCTTGAAGCCAGTGTTAGCCAACTGAACTGCCTGTGTCTGTAGATTCTGTGCAGTTTTATTATGAAGAATACAACCTACCAGCCCAACTTACTACCCTCACAGCATAAGTATGTTCCATCAAAAAATGTGCCAGAAGTAAGCATCGAAGGGGGCAAGGTATTTTTTTAACTGATACATAATCTTATATTTTATGTGAAATAATGTGCAGTTGGCTGAATATGCTATCGCACTGTGTGTATGTTTGAAATTTCGGGCAAATAAAGGGTAGCAGGCAGCAAACACATGTTACAGTTTTACATCTAACAAATCTTAAGCAGGGAATTGTTTCCTTTGTTACTGTATGATGTTGTATGCGATATTTAGCATTCCACAGCTCCATGGCAAATATGAAAGCCATCAGAATGGAGTCCTCCGGATCAACCATATTACATTCTTTAGTACATGTGGACAGAGTGAAGAGCACGAATGCCTTTCACATCTCACGTGCACCTAAATTGAGACGCCAAGACTTGAACCTACAACCATGAGCTCAGTAGCAAAATGCAAAAGCCACTCAGGTGTTACAGTTAGCTTTATTTCTGTTTTGACACCTTAAGAATAAAGGAAAAAGAGGTACCAATTTCTAAACTCTACAAGTACGAGGAGGAAAAAGTTATTCCCTTACTGAGCAAATACAACAGACTCCAGTGGCAAGCATTATAGTGAAGCTTCACTTTTGCATATCTACAAACTTTGCTTGTGCTTTAGTGCATTCTGTAAAGATGGAGTGAATATCTAGCATTGCATGAACTTCATTAGCAGCTAATAGTGTGAAAACAGACTGAAACTACACAGCAACTCAATATTACCAGGACAGCCTGACTGACAAATTTCCACAGGCAGACAAAGCAGTGTAATAATTTGAATGGTGTACCTTGAATGTCACTGTACGCCTGTCTCAGATATATTTTTTTTCAAGCCCTAACAATGCTACCAACTGATTTAAGCAATGTGCAATTTGCAGCCTAGACTTACAACCTGGTTTGTGCTTTTTTTGCCAGAGTACTAAACAGAGCAAACTAGATTACCATTTTAATGGCATTCCAGATACTTTTTACCCTTGTCCACATCAGGCTAACAATCACACCATGCTTCTACATTTTGTCGAGTTGTCTGGTGAACCTGCACGACAATATGTGCCTGGCTGTATACAAGTAGGTTTTAACTTTGAGACTTGGCATGTGGCAGCCACAGTGACTGTGCCAGGGGTTGCACTGATGTTATGGCTGCTGTAACTGTGGTATTGTTCTTATATAAGTCAGGCATGTATCATCATTCAGGTTCACTAGACAAGAAAACCACACTGCGTAATGGTGCATAACGTATGGAAACACCTGCAGCAGCAGTTCGTAGACAATGACTGCATTCTGTAAGGCATTCGAAATTGCTGTTTATACAGCAGTCACCACACAGAAACAGCAAAAAATCAGAACTGTGCATGCAGACCTCAAAAAAGCAATGAAAAACATGTGTCACTTCAAAAAAGATTGCAAAACCCACACTGAATAAGGTTAATGCTGGTAGAACTTTAGTTATGTCTATATAGCCCAAAAATCATGCAAATTCAAAATGTATACCACATTTGCCTGGGAAAAGCGCACACACAGAGAGCCTGTATTTTGGAGAACAAGCTTTAGCACTGTATGACTGCAAAACATTTATGCATAGCATAGCTTGATCTAGAGTCATTTGTTCTAGAAGTAGTAGATGCCTGGAACCCTATTGAAGCCAATGAAATAATTCATGGTTGATTAATTGCGTACATCACTTGGACTAGACAAGAAAAAACTGCAGCAGCCAAGTAGTAGGGCAAGAGGCATCAGCAATCCTGCACAGGGAAGAAAACTAAAGTTCTTGAAAGTGATGCTGCTAACTCATAAATAAATATATATATATATATATATATATATATATATATATATATATATATATATATATATATATATACAGATATATATATATATATATATATATATATATATATATATATATATATATATATATATATGTACATAAGACTGCTTATATCAAGATAAAGACGGCAACTTTAGGTATGAAGGGGTCTAATTTGCTGCAAGAATTCTTCATAGGTATGGCCAGCTACGCTGCCAACACTTCTGCTTTACTGCAATTCGAGCAAAGCAGCATGCCAAGCATGCTATCCTGCAACTGTTATCTTACTCTTAGTCCCTCTCAAGAAAAAACAGTGCTGATGACTTACATTACACATTGCCTCTCAAGCTGCTATGCAGTAGCCCCTCTGTGTGCTTATCTCACCCAACCATATGTTGCCCAGACCAAAATAAAAGATTTGTTAATCAAGGTCAAAATGAGTCCCCAGATTATTGAGCCATCCAACATTAGACAGGCATGCATCAGTGTTAACAGCATCATGATAATAGCCAACATCTTTACTGTGTTATTATCGCTACAGTTCATGAAGATATACACAAGTAGCTATTGTGCTTTTACAGAAGAATAAAAGCTATTTCACTGCCTGTACCTCCCCCAATGCTCAGTAAACCAAAACACTCGGAAATGACACTAGCACTTCTTTCAGCCATGATATAACACTCAAACTGCACTGCCGCTGTCTACAATACATGAAACCAAATACTGTTTTCTAAAAATAAAATGATGACAGAGAGGAAATATAACACTGAACATACACTTCTACCATGATACAATAACTACAATTGCTATGATGAGGAGAGAGCACATTGCTAAAGATGCACTTTCTTAAGCTCCTAGCTTATTGCTTGTGATGAAGGAGAGGTAATATAACATACCCAGACTTGCAGAAAACTTTCACACATTTTGAGCGAAAAGACTCCACAGGCCACATCCTTATTTGAAGTGAAGCATTGCCTGTACGGAAAATGTTCAGCTGCTCTGATGGAAGCGGAGCAGAGAATAAGTTCCTTGAATGAAGGTGCTCGTGGCCATAAAGAAACATTGGAGTGAGCTCTGTCACACTGACAATGCTGCCATTGTTTAATAAGCAGCATGAGTCCGTTTCCACTCCAGCTTTCAGAGATGAGATGTCTGTTGGATGCATGATAGGTGGGATAATTCTTGGTGAATGAGCCAGCTCAGACAGTCTGCGGCTGATTTGTTCGAGTGGCATTCTGCTACTGCGCAACAACCGTTTAAGCTGCCCCAAAGCGTTCTCAAATGGGAAGGTACTAACATTGTCCAGTGACCCATAAATTAGAGTCATCCGCAATGTGGCACAGCATGTGTATATTGTACACCATAACCTCTGGTCCATAAAGTTTCCCACACTGCTGTGAAAAATATTGGAGCAGATCTGAGGCAAATCTGTTCATCTGTAATGAAAGGACATCACTGAGGAGAATGCAGATAGCGACATGAAGCCACATGAAGTGCTTGTAATGGGCTTCATCCAACAAACTTCGTAGCACTACAGGGCCAATGTAGAGAAGGAATGACCTAAACTCACGGCCTTCCATCTATCTAGTTCATCAAGGGTTCTGGGCTGCCGGCTAAATTCTGACGGTAGTCTATTTTCCTGCAGTCTTGCACTAAGAATGGTCCGCTGCTGTGCGCTGAGACGATGAGGTAGTGGTCCAGATGTCCAAGTCTGCAGCAACTTGTGAACCACTCCCAGGCACACCGCGTTCATGTAGTCTAGTGGAAAGCTTTTTATCATGTCCACACGTAACTCCAGCAGGAGACTTTCAGTGTGATGATGGCCAGCGCCGGCCATAGAACGAAAGGTTTCATCTGTGCTATTTGTGGAATCAGCACAGATGGGAAATGTTTGCCGTCGTTCAACTCTTTCACCTTTTTGTGTACAACGGTCACAGCCGTAATAACCGGTGTGACCCTTTGTGCATTTTATTTATGAGCTGGCTGGCGCATTGCATATCACTGCCTCGAGGGAAATGCTGTAGCACGTACCTTTCCCTATCACACCAGAGTTCTGCATACTTTTCATTTCCTCGAGAAATGGCCGCAAAAATTGTTCAATATTAGTTGGCTTCTTCTTGTCAGAGTGAATAGACACAACAAATGGTCGATTGTCAATTGCATTCGCCACTGAACACAGCAGTACCCAGAAGCTAAGTAACGAAATCTTGAACAGTGGCATTCCGTCTATATTCACGTGGGGGGCAACCTGGGTGCCTGCAGCATCATGCAGACCCGCTTTCAATTTTTCTATCATTTCGCTTCGCAGGCCAAAATGCACAGAATTATTGCGTACATCAGCTTTTCGCTCAGTCTTCAGCAATGTGCGAGCATCACGAGGCACTGCATGATCAAGTTGGCGCCAAAGCAGGCACAGGTCGTATAACTGCAGAGTGCGTAAGGGAATGCTTCCGGGCTATTTCTGCTAGCTTCTGTGCAGCATCTGTCACCGAGGGACTTGCTTCGGTATTGATCGCTTGTTCAGCCACGGTAGCCGTATCCTCTTCGGAAGACCACAAATCATCGACGCTTTCTTCAGAAGTGGCTGGCATGTGAGAGCAGTCAGCTACGCCGCTTTATCCTGCAGATGCTTCAGGCGATTCTTCATGACTTCGTCGCGTGTCGTCGAAGACGCATCGTCGCTTTCGGCGGAGAAAATATCACGAAAAAATTCCTGAACATCCCAGTTCAGCTGCCGGTACTTCTGCCACTTACTGGCCATTCCGAATGAAAATTCTACTTCGATAGAGAACTTTGAAGCGGAGCGCGTTACGTACTCTAAATCTCTGCAAAGGTATAAATCGACTCTCCTGATCTGCGGCTGGCGGGAAAAGAGCGGAGAAAGAGACAACTGAACGGCAAGGCAGGAGAGGGAGAAAAAAACTTTAATGGGCTCTGAAGAGTAAGGGGACGCTACCCTTTTCCAAGGCTTCAGCGGCCACAGCTGCAGCGTAAGCCTGGTCATTACCCATTGAACAGGTTTCCGTCCGGGCCGGGAGTAACGGCCCGGCGAACAACTGGACTTCGCCGTCCAGTCTTCTCTGAGCAGCATGATCGGGATCTCTCATTGCTCCAGTGTGAGGTTCTGCATGTGTGGGATCGCTGTGTCATGCATTTAGCTTATAGATGTAACGCCCGGCTGGCTACCTAACGGTGGTAATGAAAAAAAAAGTAAATCTATTTACCTCAGGAAATACGTAAATCATGCCCACCAAAAAGGAGAGGTCGGTACTATAAATTTATTCGGTGAGTTTATCGATAGGACATTCTATTATGAGGTGCTAAAAAAATTGAATTTGTGTATATGTTTCTGCAAATACAGATGATACGGTAGTTTTTATTGTCAAGTTGGAAAAAATGTCACTGAAGAAAGGCTATATATAGTCGTACATCCAGCTTCCTCCTTTCCTCAAGGCTAGTTGGGAGAACGGTAAAGTTAGTCACCGAATAGAAGTACAAACGAAGCTGCAACTTGGGGGTGGGTGGGTAAAAGCACGGCTGGGTCAATTAATGCCAAGCACTCGAACACTTTGGGGTGTACGCTACCTATATTCCTAACGACCGACCATCTAGAGAAAGACGCGAAGGCATTGTTTACAAAATTTTTTGCGCCGACTGCAATACTTGCAAAGAAATACTAGAAGAAAGAAATTGGCAACATAACAATGGTCTAATGAATTTCTTAAGAGAACGCAGCATCATAGCCGAACATTCCGAACACTCCGAACACGAAATAAACTTCCAAGAAACATCGACCTGGAAGCCGAGACCAATGTAAGTACAGGCCTTTGAGTCAGACTACCCCAAACTACGACAAACGGACCAGCTGGCCACTTCAAAAAGGAAAAAAAAAAAGAGAGAGACGCCAGCCAGCACCGCTGCGTACACCTGCACCTGCCGGCACCATGATTCAAAATGAGCTTTCAGCACTTTAAATCACCCCTCCCACTCTTTCAACACCCACCCCCTCGCATCCCCCACCTGTGTTTGCCCCTCCTCGCCTCTTCTTTCGTTTACTTACAGCTGCATACAAGCCCTGCGTCACCCCAATAGGAGTCGAGTCGGCTCCGAAGCGTCGGGTTTGTCGGAAAAAAAAGAAAAAACAAACGCTATGCACTGTAGTAGATTGGGGCACAAGAGCACCTTGATCGAAGTTGGACGGCATAACGAACAACCAGATACGGGCCTGTCTTTAAAAACGAAGGAGCAGGCATTCGCTGGTGGTGGTAGTGGTTGATTTATTTTTTTATAATAATCAAAAAGAAGGAAAAGAGTATTGCCGGCCACGGCAACTGCTATCTGAAAAACTGAAGCACTTGAGCTGCGGCCGCCGGGAAGGAAAAGGGGATAGGGAGAGGATAGCGAGGGGAAGCAGAGAGGGGAGCGATAGGAAGAAAGGACAGGGGGAGCTTTGTACATTATTTACAAAGTGCAGAAGGTCAACGAGTTCGCATCGCTCGCACGCGTGTCCAAACACTGTCCACAAATGCCTGCGCGCGAGAGGCCACTGCAATTGTTTACAAATTACATATATATATATATACCAGCTGCCGGGGTGGGGCGCCCGGCAGCATACGTCCAAGGTAGCACACACGGAGCGTTCAGGTCACGCACGCACTACCTGGCGAAGAGCAAGCGAGGCTTCAAGCCCGCCCGCTCGATGAGCGCACAGAGGCTCACCATTGCCCTGTCATGGGTGCGCGCACTGCCTCGCGGCCACAGGAGCGTCTCGATGCTACCCGGGATGATTCTGAGCGTCCTATAAGCCGCGAGCATCTCGCGACGTGGCTCTGCGGATGCGGTACAGCGAAGCAGCATGTGCTCCAATGTCTCCACTGCACCGCAATCACAACACACGGCGCTCGACGAAAGTCCGTGGCGCACCCGTCTTAACCCGGGCCACACACAGCCGACGCGCACTCGGATGAGCATTGCACGCTGTAGGCGCCACAATGAGCGCGCGCCGACAGCAGGGATGCGCTCTTCTCGCGCGATGCGTGGGTCCGGGTGTTGCTGACGACAGCGCGCACGTCCTCCAAAGCGAGAAGTTCGTCGCTGGGAGGGAGTTGATGTGCGGCGGTGGCGAGTTCATCGGCTTGGTCATTGCCGTGTATGCCGCAGAGGCCAGGCACCCACTGCGCGCGAATGCTGCACTTTCGCTCTGCGAGGTGCTCGAGGCGCTCGCGTATCGCGCACAGCAGCGGTGTGCCACGGCCGGGAGTCTGTAGGCGGCTGAGTGCGGCGCGGGAGTCACACAGCAATGCGCACCTGGGTGGTGGCGGAGCAATGGTGAGCAATAGGTCAAGGCCCAGGCGAAGGCCCAGTAGTTCCGCCGTGGTCGAAGAGCCCAGGTGTGCCACTCTTTGCTGGCGGTGCAACTGCATGGCAGGGATGGTGGCCGCTGCGACGAGCGAGCAGCTCTCTCTCGCCACGGAGCCGTCAGTGAAAACAAGCAGGTGGTCGCTTAGTTGCTCGTGTATGACGGCTCTGGCTAGCTGTTGCACCGCACACAGTGGTGTGCTGCGTTTTCCCGCGATGCCGATGATCTCGCGCTGTACCTCCGTCGTGAGGGGCCAGGGGGAGCAGAGGCAGTAGGGGGCCGTGGCACGCGTCTGCTTATCATACTCCTGCAGCGCCGCGCCCATTCTAGAGCGTGGGAGATTCCGAAGGCGCTGCAGGAGTTCGCCGCCGTCTGGTGCGCGGTGAAGGCGGTCGATGTGGTGCAGCGCTCGCTGTGTGGCCTGTAGCTGCAGTGGCCACGCGCTTGCCTCGGCGAGCGGCGTCGCTTCGCATTAAGAGTTACCCGGCAGGCCAAGGCAGGTTCGCAGCGCTTTGCGATGCTGCACCTCCAGTGCCCTCCACGATGGTTTGCGCACCGTCACCAGTGGCAGTGCGTAGAGAATCACCCCCACGGCTGCTGCGTTGTAGAGGCGCAGCGCAGCCTTCTGGGAAATCCCCTGGCCCCGGGCGGTGAGCTTGTGCACGGCGACGGTGGTCCTCTTCATCTGCTGGCATGCCCTGGTCGCCGCAGGACGGTAGGAAAGGCGCTGGTCGATATCTAGGCCCAGGTACCGCATGGAGCTTTTCCACGGCAGCGGCATCCCAGCCACCGTTAGCGGTGAAAGGCGGGCGCCCCTGCGAGCGCCGCAGGCCATGGCCGCGGACTTGCCCGGGCAGAGCGCCAGACCGAGATCCCGCAACTGGGCGTCTATCGCGCAAAGGGCCCCCTGAAGGTACTCTCTGACGCGGGAAGCCTCGCCCGGCGGCCCCAGGCACCACAGCGCGATGTCGTCAGCGTACATGGAGATGTACACACGGTGCCGGTTGACTGCGGGCAGACAGCCCGGCACCGCCGACATTGCCACATTGAATAGAAACAGCGACAAAACCGATCCTTGCGGAACGCCTAGATCCACCGGACGGGGTCGCGAGAGAGCCCCTTTTACACGCACGCGAATAGTGCGCGCGTTGGGAAGGCCTGTACATAGCTCAACAAGCGCCCGTTCACGCCTGCCTCTTCCAGCCTCGCGAGGATCACTGCACGGTGAACGTTGTCAAACGCACTCGACACGTCGAGCAGCATTGACAGCAGTGCGACCTGCCGCGCCGCTACCGCGTGCTCGAGCGCAGAAACCACGTCTGCGATTGAGTCCGCCGTGCAGCGCATCCTTCGAAAGCCTGTCTGGCGCTCATGGAACAAGTCCGCCTCCGCGGCCCGCGTGTGTGACCGCTGAAGCGCCGTATGCTCCATCACCTTACAGGCCGCCGACGTCAGCGGCACAGGGCGATATCCGCTGAGCTCCGTGGGTGAGCGATCTGGCTTCGGTAGCGGGCAGACGACCGCTGTGCGCCACTCCTCCGGTAGCTCCCCGCGTTCCCACACCAGGTTCAGTTGCCGCAGAAGGACTTGACGTTGCTCCGCGTCCAGGTTGCGCAGCATCTGGTAGGTCACCCTGTCGGGCCCGAGCGCTGAGCTGCGGGTGCAGCGGCACAGGGCGTCATTCGGTTCCACCACTGTGAAGAGCGCGTTGCACGGGCCGTCGTCCGGGGCGGAGGAAAGGACATTGGCATCGGGACTCGGGCTCGGTGTAGTCGCTGCGATGGCATCGGTGCTCGCGGGGCGTTGCGGCGCAAACCGGTCAGCGAACCGCTCAGCTAGTTGTTGGGTTGTTTGGCCGCTTTAGATGGCGAGAGCGGCGAGGGGCTGAGGGTTCGCCTGAGGTTTAGTGATGCGCCGCAGGGTGGTGAACAGCCGCCGGGAGCTGCGATACTTCTCGCTCGTATTGCACAGAGAAGCCCACTGCCGGCGGTAGAGCTTGCTAGCATGCCGCCGTGCTGCCGCGTCCAGCCGATTGTAAACCGTCCAGTCTTCCGGTCTGTCCAGTGGTTCTCACCCATGGAATGTGTCAAGGAGCAGTGGAAGTGTTGTTGAACCTCGTGACACCGTTAAAGGGCCGGGTGAGGGAAGGGGGTTATATTGTGCCGACTGCTGCTGCATTTGCGGGAGCAGGTCGCAGAATTTGGTTGGAGTACAGGCTATTCTGCCATCTAAAAAAAACCTGCACTTGATAAGCCAGCACGCCAAGGCGTGCACGGGAAAAGGCGACGTGTCGGCGCCAGTATGCATGCCGCTATAAGGGATTCGACTCCTCCCAACACTCCGCAGATGACTCGTAGGACACCTGAGATGCTTTGCATTGCAGCTACGCCCAGAAGTGCATACGAAGCTCGAGTTCAACCGATGCCAGCATCGAAAAACGAGGTAGATGCTCTCACCCTCGCGCACTTTCTGTTTCTGCGCACACGCGTTTTTTTAGCTTTGAGAAAGTAAGGGCAACTTTGAACCTTCATGCTTTTAACCCTACAAAACTGCGTCTAGCCACAGCTAGGCCACAGCTAGCGCACGACCTCTCTCTTCTTTTTTTTTTTTGAGGGGGGGGGGGGGGGGGAGGACATGAGTTCATTCCGTGGACCCGAAAACGGCTTCGAAGACCCACCCGATGTACCGAGTGCCCAGTGACCTAAAATATTTTCCTCAAGCAAACTACTGTAGGCTGTGCCATAGCTGTATACATTTCTTTTTATTTTGCCTACCCTGGTCCTTTCTTCCTATCGCTCACCTCTATGATTTACTCTAACGCTTCCTCACTATCCCTTTATTTCCGCCACCCCAGTTCAGGTTTCCGATAGCAGATACCGGGGCTGGCAAACACCTGTTCCTTCCTTTTGAACATATAATAAAATAACTACATACTACTATTACGCCCATTAGAAAAACAAGGCGCTAAATCTTGCCAACGCGCGGAATGCCGGCGCCTAGCCTCAAACAGAAACTCAATGAACGGCGAGCGTGTGCAGCGAATATGGCGCAGATTTCGAGCTGCCTGTTGTACTACGCTGTGAAATATACTTTTCTTCCCTCCGTCCTTCTCCGAAAAACTTCTAGCTGTATCCTTTTCGTGGCACCAAGACGCATGAGAATTATGCGCTAAACTAGCACAGCCAGTTCCTGGGGTGGCACAGCACGCTACCGGGAATGCTGCGCTTTCACTGCACCACATAACTGCGCTTTTTCTCCACTAAGTTTCGGAATATCCGTAATGCCCTCTTACGGGGGACGTATAAGGCAATAAATTGAACTGAATTGAACTGAAAAGGCGATGGACTTCCTCTCGTTGTAGAGCTTTATGATGTGCCTTTTTCATCGTTTCAAACGCTGCACGAGTCGCTATTCTGTCCATGTATGGCCTCAGAGTCTAAACTGACAGTTTAACCTCCAGTACACAACACTGGTGTACTGGTGGTTAAACAGGCTTGGGGTGCGACCTGATGCCGGTGAACACCTCCGGCAACGCACTCCCTCACCATAACAGGAGTTGGCCACCCTGGTGCAGTAAATGGCCGCAACCTCCTATGATAAGCTCCATAAACCCCCGCCGCTCAGTCACCAGCGGCTGCGGAACAACTGAGCACGGCGGCGGTCAGACCTGTGACGCAGCAGGGGGTGCTAAGAAAGCCTGGCTCCGCTGGACAGACCGCCACTGGAAACTGACCTTGGCAACGTTTAATGCTAGAACCCTAGCTAGTGAAGCTAGCTTAGCAGTGCTGTTAGAGGAACTAGAGGGCATGAAATGGGATGTCATAGGGCTTAGTGAGGTTAGGAGGCCGAATGAGGCATGTACTGTACTGAAGGATGGGCATGTACTGTGTTATCGAGGCTTACCGGAGAGGCGACAACTAGGAGTAGATTTCTTTGTCAATAAGTATATAGCGGGTAATATAGATGAATTCTATAGTATTAATGAAAGGGTTGCAGGCATCGTAATTAGGCTTAATAAGCGGTATAAACTGAAGGTTGTACAGGCCTATGCACCTACATGTAGTTATGATGACCAGGCAGTTGAAAGCTTCTATGAAGATGTAGAATCGGCAATGCGAAAAGAAAAGACGCAGTATACTGTACTAATGGGCGATTTCAATGCCAAGGTATGGAAAAAACAGGCAGGAGACAAGGCAGTAGGTGACTATGGCATTGGTTCTAGGAATAGCAGGGGGGAGTTACTAGTTGAGTTTGCAGAGCACAATAACTTACGAAACCTTCTTCAGCAAACGGAAGAATCGGAAATGGACATGGAAAAGTCCTAACAGACAGACTAAAAATGAAATCGACTTCATAATGTGTTCAACCCCCGCCATTATGCAAGATGTGGAGGTAATCGGGAAAGTGCGATGCAGTGACCACAGGATGGTGAGGTCTTGAATTAGCCTAAATCTGAAGAAGGAACGCAACAGATTAGTAAGAAAGAAACCCATCAACGAATTAGCGGTGAGGGGGAGGGCAGAAGAGTTAATGATCTTGCTACAGAATAGGTTTTCAGCTCTAACCGAGGATGGCGAAATTACTCTAGAGGTAAGGAACAAGAATTTCAGAGATATTATTAATGAGTGTGCGGTAGAAGTAGGCGGTAGGATAGTTAGAGAGGATACCGGCAAGCTGTCTAAGCAGACGAAAGATTTAATTAAGAAACGCCAGAGTATGAAAGCTTCCAATCCAACAGACCAGATCGAATTGGCGGAGATATCAAAGCTAATCAATAAGCGCAAGGTGGGCGATATAAGGAAGTATAACATGGAGAAAATTGAGCATGCTGTAAAGAACGAGGGAAGCCTTAAAGCGGTAAAGAAGAAATTGGGCATAGGCAAAAACCAGATGTATGCAATAAGGGACAAGGTGGGCACGTCATCACTAATATGGAAAAGATAGTCAAAGTAGCCGAGGAGTTCTATACAGATCTCTACAGTAGCCAAAGTAGTCAGGACCGTAATGAGATTGGCGGTAGGTAAAAACAGTCAGTCGTTCCACCAGTGACGAAGGACAAGGTCAAGAAAGCACTAGAAACTATGAAAAGGGGGAAATCAGCTGGAGAGGATCAGATAACTACAGATTTATTGAAGGACGGGGGGATATCGTGCTAGAAAAACTGGCCACCCTGTATACGCAGTGCCTGGTGTCATCGACGGTACCGGAACCATGGAAGAATGCAAACATTATCCTCATTCACAAGAAAGGGGACTCTAAGGATCTTAAAAATTACAGACCAATCAGCTTACTGTCTGTTACGTATAAGGTATTTACTGAGGTAATCGCTAATAGAATCAGGACAACCTTAGAATGCAATCAAGCAAAGGATCAAGCAAGGTTTCGGAAACGGTACTCTAATATCGATCATATCCATACTATCAATCAGGTGATAGAAAAATGCTCGGGATATAACCAGCCCTTATACATAGCATTCATTGATTACGAAAAAGCATTTGACTCAGTTGAAACCTCGGCGGTGATGCAGGCATTGCGAAATCAGGGGGTAGACGAGCCGTACATGAAAGTGCTGGAAGATATATACAGTGGCTGCACAGCAACCATAGTTCTACATAAAGAAAGTAACAAAATTCCCATAAAGAAAGGTGTTAGGCAAGGAGACACAATCTCCCCAGTACTATTCACAGCTTGTTTAGAGGAAGTATTCAGAGACTTAGAATGGGAGCAGTTAGGTATAAGGGTAGATGGAGAATACCTCAGCAATCTGCGATTTGCTGAAGACATTGCCTTGCTAAGCAACTCGGGGGATGAACTGCAAATAATGATTGATGACCTAGACAGGAAAAGTAGAAAGGTAGGCTTGAAAATCAATATGCAGAAGACCAAGGTAATGTTCAACAGCCTCGGGAAGGAACAGCAGTTTACATTAGGTAGCGAAATACTGGAAGTAGTAGGCGAATATGTCTACTTAGGACAGGTAGTAACCGCAGATCCGGACCACGAAAAGGAAATAACAAGAAGAATACGATTGGGATGGAGCGCATTTGGCAAGCACTCGCAGATTATGGCTAGCAGCTTACCGGTATCGCTCAAGAGGAAAGTATACAACAGTTGCGTCTTGCCTGTACTCACCTATGGGGCTGAAACGTGGAGGCTAACCAAGAGAGTTCTACTTAAGTTGAGGACAACCCAGAGGGCTATGGAACGAAAAATGGTAGGGGTAACATTAAGAGATAGAAAGCGTGCAGAGTGGGTCAGAGAAATAACTCAAGTTACCGACATTCTAGTAGAAATTAAGAAGAAGAAATGGACATGGGCAGGACATGTAGTGCGAAGAGAGGATAACCGATGGTCGCTGAGGGTAACAAATTGGATTCCAAGGGAAGGAAAGCGTAGCAGGGGACGGGAAGAAGTTATGTGGGTGGATGAGATTAAGAAGTTTGCAGGGGTCGAGTTGATGCAGCTAGCAAAGAACCGGGTTAAGTGGAGAAATATGGGAGAGGCCTTCGCCCTGCAGGGGGTATAATCAGGATGATGATGATGATGATAATGATGACACAACACTACAAGTTGTGAATTAGTTAATTGGATTTTTATATCGGCTGACTTCCACCGCAGGTGCCAGTTTGTTCCTGAAAGTATTCCATTCAAAGTTTCTTCAAAGTGTTATCTGAATATAGTGAATGAAATAAGTAGTGAAGCGCCTGTAATATGCATGCGGCACTAAGGAGGCATAGCTCGAATGGTGCTTGCATGAACCAGTTTTATGGTCCGGCGTCTGCCTCACTTACCTTGACGAGGCCAACGAAGCTGCTATCCAAGGTGAGGTTTGTTCAAGTGTGTTCAGACATAGTTAAAGAGGGGAGCAGCTGTCGGTTCTCCAAAATGGCTAATTGCAAAGCAATCGCATCGACACTGCGAATGAATGCCATACTGTTTCAAACTCGTCGCATGTCGCTTGCAGTTCGACCAACTAACTCTCTCTTCTGTCACTCCAGACTCACGGAAATCACTCAAGACTCACGGAAACGTTAGTGTCGGGACGAAACATCGCAACATTTGCAACTAATTCTTTTACGAGTCCGTAGCCGAACACTGTAGATTCTGTTCGGCTGTATGCGGATAAAGAAATTAGAAGGACGCTCAAGGTTCGCCTTAACAATAGACGCAAAATGTCTTTAACACCGCCTTTTCATTCCACAAATACTTATACATTTTGCAAGTTACTTTTGGGAAGCTGGTGGTGGCTATTTTTGCGGTATAAATGAAATAAAAAAGGGAACAAAAACGAAAAAAGAAAGGTCTTCAAGGGTGATCTCCTATACTTGTCCTGGAGCTCATGGGTATCAGCTTCACGGGAAACTCTATCTGCCTGCCATTTTTGGCTAGCCGGTTGAGCAACCCGCAGAGTGGCCTCCCTTGTGGAAGTAGTTGGGTTGGATATGCGGGGTGCACTGCCAATGGTTGGGGGAATTCCCACAGATAATGTATAGATAGTGGCCTTAGTCGGCCCACATATGAAGAAGCTGGGAAATTAAATTATATGGTGGTAGCATTAGAGGCGGTGTAGTGATATGTGAAAGGATACCTACACTTCTCGGAGGTGCATATGTCGTCGGTTCAAATCCTTGACGCAAACTAGCCTCCAATTTGACTAGACGATGGATGCTGAATGAGAAGCCAAATCGTATGACGCCACACTGAACGCTGCACAAAGTAGAGGGTTGTGCCGCAGTTTAGATACAAAATTATGTGCTTGTTTTCTCTGACACCGCTTTTTTCCGTTACGGCGACGGCTCTTCAGTACTAAGTGAAACTTTATATAGTTACAGAACATATTCTGCTAATATACCCATATTGATGCTTCCTAGATAATTATCACTACTGGCCTGGTGTTCTGGTCTAACGGGGCTAACGAAAATGTCCAAACGTTAACAGAATTAAAACAGTCGGTGGATTTGTGGTTTAAAAGTAGAGAAGTCCTCTCTGCGCTGTCACTCCTCTACTTTTCCTTTCCCTGTCTCTGTTGCTATCGTGGGTCGCATTTCGAATACCTGAAGCGGTATAGATACATAATTTATAGGTGCATGCTTGATAATTTAAATGATGCGTAAGATAGTGCATCACCAAGTGACAGGGGGCACGACACCGCATCTAGTCTGGTGCACTTACCTCATCTTTTGTTTAAGGTTACCCTTATACTCAACGTGGCTATTGCAGCGCCAGTCACGGTCTCCCCGAGAGCCTGTGCCTTGCCGGCGACAAGCCAAGCCGAGTATTGGACTCAAGGGACAAGTTTGACCGTCGATCACTACCTGCTCTGGCGACTACGTGTACGCACAGCCACTATCAGCGACGACGAAAGGGGATATAAGCAGCAGCCAGACGCCGCCCCTGCGGGGCAGGACACCGCATCTAGTATGGTGCACTTACCTCATCTGTTATTCCAGGTTAGTTACCTAAACGATGGCCGTTGTGTTAGAACCAGCAATCGTTGTTTCTTCGCGGTGTCGTGCCCAGGGGTTTTGTTGGTTGTGATGGGATTGCTTGATAGCAGAGCAGCTCGCTGTATTAGTAACGTTCTTTTGATCCTCTGTGGCGATGTGGAGACAAACCCAGGTCCTAACCGCGAAAATACTGATATACTGACAACTGTGCTCTCTACGGTTCAGCTGATAGAAGCTGGACTAAACGAGGTCCGTAATTAATTAAGTGCTCTCAAGCACTGGCGGGCGTCGGTTGATGTTGAGCTGAAGCAACCGTCTGACCGAATTCGCGCGGTTGAAGTAGACCTTGCTAAATCCAAGACGAAGGAAACCACATCAGAGTATGCGCCCGGTCCTATTGCCCTAGGTACCATTGGCACGCAGCTTCGCAAAATTGAGTCGAGATGCGAAGACGCCGAAAACAGGCTAAGGTGATCGAATCTGCTTTTCTTTGGCGTGGCGGACGTGTCGTCTGAAACTTGGTCAACTGCAGAAAGCAAAGTAATTGAGCTTTGCCGCGATAAACTTGGAATAAATCTCGAGCCAACACAAATTCAACGAGCACACCGTCTAGGGCAGTTCCACGTTGGCAAATTCAGCCCAATCATCGTTAAATTTACCTTCTTTAAGGATAAGAATCTCATTCTGGAAAATGGGAAGAAGTTTAAGGACACCGATTAAAGTGTACATACGTGAGGATTTTTCGTTTCATACACGGCTAGCCAGGAAAAAACTGCTAGAATTCGCGAGGTCCAAAAAAACCACCTACAAGTGTTGATAAACTTCGCATGGGTGATTTAGTCTACATTTATGACACTGATGGTAACCAAGTAACCGAAGATTCAAGATAGCCACGACGTAAAACCAATCTAGTTATCAATATCCCAGTCCAGCCAACTAGCGATATCATTCCATGTCCGCCGCTCCATTTGTTATTCATTAACATACGTAGCCTTTTCCCTAAACGCACTGAACTATGTTCATATCTCGATAATAGCAACTGCGACGTACTGCTTTTAACAGAGACTTGGTTGCGCCCTGACGTTAGTAGCGAAGAAGTTCTGCTAGATAGCAATAAATTTCAAATTTACCGTAAAGACAGGACGAACAAAAAAGGTGGTGGAGTATTATTCGCAGTTAAAGATAACATTCAGTTTTTTCTTATCGATATCCATAGTGCAGTAGAAATCGTATGGGTAGCAATACAATCCCGCTTGGGTAACTCTATTTTGGGCGTCTGCTACAGACCTCCGGACAGTCCCCCTAAGTTTGTGCCCGACCTTCGTGACAATATCATTGCCATTACAAATATGTTTCCTAAGTCTGACATCTTTTTGTTTGGAGATTTTAATTACCCTGACATTGATTGGTGTAACTTATCTTGTAATTCCTCTGCTTCCAATGAATTCGTACAACTTGCACAAGACTTTTCTTTTTTCCAGTTGGTAGACCATCCAACAAAAGAAGCTAATATTTTAGACCTTATTTTAACTTCTTCTCCGCACAGGGTCAGGCACATTAATTTTGATGAAGGATTCAGCGATCATAAACTTCTACAGTTATCACTAAATGCTCCTTTTTTTTTCACGTCGCGCTGAACATAAACAAATCCTAAATTATAACAAGGCTGACTTCAACGCTATAAATCGTGGCCTGGAATGTTTCTCTGAACAGTTTTTTTCGCGATTTTTTCTCCCGGTCTGTTAACAAAATCTGGTCATTGTACAAGAAAAAAATGACAGAACTCGTGCGTAATTACATTTCTCTAATAACGTTTTTTTTAAGGTATCTAAACCTTGGCTTAACAAATCACTTCGTACATTAAAAAACAAGAAGAAACGTTTTTTTAAATCAGCGAAGCGACTTTGCACGCAGTATTCGAAAACACAATATAAGTTATGTGAAGCATCATACAGCCATGCCGTCCGTAAAGCAAAGCGCAAATTTCTGTCACATAATCTTCAATCGCTCATGAAAAATAATCCAGCTAAATTGCTGAAAACCATCTCCCCCTCATCACGCACGTCTGACAATATTTCTTTACTGGATGTCACCGGATGTCCCATTCCTCAGGACAGCTGTGCAACAGTTTTTAATAATTTTCTCACATCTGTTTTCACTAACGAAGACTATTCCAACCTACCTAGCCCACAAGAAACCGATTTCCTTTTAATGAGTGCAATAGACATCACTATAGAAGGCATTGCATCTCTAATCAAAAGTCTCAAAATATCTAGTTCTTCAGGATTAGACGGAATAAATACCAAAATTCTAAAACACACTGTACATCCCTCTAGCCTCATCCTCTGTCATATTTTCAAACAGTCTATAGAAACTGGCGCAATTCCGCATGACTGGAAGATTTCTCAAATAATTCTCGTGTATAAATCTGGTAACAAACACTCTGTCAGTAACTACCGCCCGATATCGCTAACAAGTGTTCTATGCAAATTACTAGAACACATCCTTGCATCTAACGTTGCCTTCAACCTGGAGCGAAACGGTTTCTTCTTCCCACACCAACACGGTTTCAGAAAAGGGTTCTCCTGTGACACACAATTAATAGAATTTACTACTGACCTCTTTATGAACATGGACGAAAATTGCCAGGCTGACTGCATATTCATTGATTTCTCTCGTGCATTTGACCGCGTCGCCCACTGTCGCCTCATAGCTAAATTGTCATTGCTTAATTTAGACAACCTAACACTCTCTTGCATTAGAAACTTTGTCATTTCGCAAGCAGTTCACTGTTTTCAATAACTTTTCATCACCCCTTAGCGGCGTCACATCTGGCCTTCCTCAAGGTAGCGTCCTCGGTTCTTTATTATTTTTAATATACATTAGTGACCTCCCATCTCACATAAGATCATCAGTTCGACTGTTCGCTGATGACTGCATAATTTATCGTAAAATCCGTTCTCTCACTGACCATGTCATCCTTTAGCAGGACCTGGAGTACGTAACTGACTGGTGCAGATCATGGCAAATGACACTTAACACGGAAAAATGCAAATTAATGACAGTCAGTCGGAAGCATTCCCTCTCAACCTACGATTATTCACTCAGCAAGATTTCACTAACCCGCACATCTTCTTATAAATATCTCGGCGTTCATCTTAGCGAAATTCTTTCATGGGCGACGCATATTGAAAATATAACCACCAAAGCATCGCGCACGCTCGGCTATCTAAAGCGAAATCTACATAGCGCACCTATTTCTACTCGTAAGCTCGCATTTCTAACTTTCGTTAGTCCTCAACTAGAATATGCATCAGCCATCTGGTCACCACATCAAGAGTATCTAATCAAATCCCTAGAAGCTATTCAAAACCGTGCAGCACGTTTTATTTCCCATGATTACAGCCGCCATGCCAGCGTGACTAACATCAAGCTGTCTTTATCACTCACGAGTTTACAATAACGTCGGGATATCGCGCTTATCTGCTTGCTACATAAGCTAATCTACAGTCACCATACATCAACAGTGCCACTTACTAGACCAACTCGTACCTCCCACCGCCTGAATAATAATATAAGTTTTCAACGTCTATTCGGCCGAACACATGCATTTAACTTCTCTACCTTGCCACGGGCTATAAAGGGTTGGAATGGTATTGAACGCATCGCTAACATATCTGACCCACTAAAATTCAAAAACGAATTGAGTACCTTTTCGCAGTCAGAATAACTTTTTTATATTGCCTTCACTGTGTGCCGGTTGATTACGTCCAATGCCGCTAACTATTGTATGATGTCATGATCCTCGGTTTATTACTTCCCATGCATGCTCTAACACTTATTTGCAGTTCCAGTCCTGTAATACTGCTAACTTTTGTATTTCAAACTATGTACTATTGTTTCTTTTGATACGCTGTAACCCCTCCTCCTCACACAATGTTCCATGTTTGGAACCTGTGAGGTATTTGTATAAATAAATAAATAAATAAATAAATAAATAAATAAATAAATAAATAAATAAATAAATAAATAAATAAATAAATAAATCCGTCTCTCACCTGCTTCGGTTTCGAACAAGGGAATGATAGATGTAAATGTCTATATATGTCTCTGTATATATCTATATATATATCTATATAGCTATACTATATGCGGCTTGAACGATTTTAAAGGTGCGAAATAATCACCATTTCGTCGTTTTGCTTGACTACAATGCTAAATCAAGCCTGACTTAAGAGCCAAAATCAGATATGAAAGTTGTAATCGAAACCGAAACGCATGAGTGAAAAACAAATTATTATGTAAGAGTTATTGGCCGCAGGCGTGTACCTACATGACGAATTATGGTGAGTGATTAATGACTTACTTATCATTAACAAGAATAAAACACGCAACCCAAATTTGATGCCTATATACTCCTTTAATGTGGCAGACACTGCATTATTTGGTGTTACTTTAAACACTATCGTGTTCAGATACCTTAGAAGTCAGGAAAGGGCTCATTTATTATTATTGTCGAGGTTAAAGAACAACCTTAAGAATTCAATCACGCGGACGCCAAGCACTAGTCTTTCAAAAAAGAAACTTCCACTGTAGTCTGAAGACCGAAGCGCAGCTGCCATTAACATTCCGCGGCTGAATATAATCTTCAAAACGACGGTGAGAAAAGTATAGTCAAGAAACTTACACAGAACAGTTTGCATCACTGAAGCAATAATATATATATATATATATATATATATATATATATATATATATATATATATATATATATATATATATATATATATATATGGTTTCATCATTTACCTATTTCGCTTGCCTCTTATCGGCTTCGTTGCAGTGTTACTATAATTGGTTTCAGTATATCTGTCACACTTCCTCCAGCAAGTGTGAGTTTGGATGGTACACCATCGCTCCTGTCGCGTGGCGTTACTTAGCGCGCGTTCAAGCGTGGCATTGCAAGTGGCAGGAACGCTAGACAACTAATCTCGTGAAAATATGACAGATCTCACGCACAGATCTCGCGTACAAATATCGCGCACAACTCTCGCGCACGGGATTTCGTTCCATGAGCCTAGGAGCGCTGCTGTCTCGACTAGCAGTGACCCGGAAATCTTGTCTGGATTTGTCGCAAAGCGCTCTTGCCGAAAAAGGGCACACTACAATCGCCTGCAATCCCCTATTTGTCTCAACACTTAAAAAAAAAGGGGAAGGGGGGCACTAGTAGGTTCTGTAATATGTGGTGCCAGCTGGCATGCCCCACAGAATAAAAGCGCCTGCGCGTACTGTGGTGTGCTCGTAAACGCAGTTGTTTATTGTCCAACACTTATTTAACCTTTATGGGTCACTGTTTACGATAACATGCAGATAGTTATATCAACAGGCATGTAGCGTATTTACTGTTTTTATTTCTTTTTGCGTCGTATATGTTCATGAATTGACCTTTTTTGTGTGGTTTCGCTATTTCTTGCTGCCTCTCAGTTCATGTTTCCTTTTTTTTTTTTTTTACCAGCCTTCGCTTCTTCCCAAATGCACCTTTAATTCCATTTTCCTGTGTTTCTATCAGCGACCGCATGTGAGCAGCGGCGGGGAAGCTGTCTTTGAAAATCAGCCATGCTTTCCCTTATCGCCGAGAAAACTGGCAACAGCTTCACTGGAGAGACAGCTACAGCTTTTCAGAGATCTTCTGCTTAAGTTTATTATTGCATCCACAACATTGGCAAGTAGCGGTCACGTAGTTCGCGATTTTACAGGCTTTTCGTATTTTATAAAAAAAAAAATTTCAGCTTTTCTTTCCTTCTTTTCAGCTTCCGTTCCATACGTTCCTGGTCTTCCATAGCCGTTCCTTGCTCCCCGCCAACTACCTCGCAGCGTTCTCTCTCTTTCTCTCGCCTATAGGGACCGGACAGCTGAACGGGTGGCGCCGCCTCGCTCAATCGCCGGAAGGCGCCGGCGCCGGCCGGCGCATTGCCAGCGCATTGGAGCGTACTGTTTGTCGTTGGTTTGTGTGGAAATTGGAAATCCTAAGGTTTAGATGACGTTGTGCGTGAATATATCCTCAAGAGAACAGAGAGTTGGACTAGTTGTGTGAATATGTTCAGTGAAATGAAGTCTGGCCAAACAAGGCTGGCGAAACGTGGTGCTTTGTTGGCTCCACTGGCAGCTACGCAAACTCGTCGGACGTTTTTAAGTCGATTTATTTCTACGGGTTTCCACAGAAGCATGAGTGGCGGGTGACCTAAGCATGCTTCTTTGAAAGGCAAATGCACGAATCTACGTATTTGGTTACTGTGTGGTCATGGAAAGTGCTAATTTTTAAAATTCCGCTTGCTACCGGATGCTCTGTGCCTTCTGTTGCCCAGGAGTGACGGCACGAGAGTCTCGGAGTCGAAGCCGCAATCCTTCATCTGTAGTCACTTTATTGACAATTGGAAATCGAAGTAACCCAACAGCGTAAGTTACAACGCTAGCATTTCCCCGCATGTGTACAAGGAAACCCCAGCACGGGAAAAGAAATGGCAGCTCCACCATCATCGTTCGGGCTGCGTTACGATCTTCAGTGATGGGCACAGACAATGTTTGTGCAGATACTTTCGCTGACATAGTCAAAGAGAATATACTTTTTTCTCTTAACAGAAAGAGCAGATAGGAGATATAAACAATTTCTATTACCATGATCTTGTCATTTTTCCTCTTTTCGTTTGTCAACCAATGAAAATGCGCTGAGAGCTCTGCGTTGATACTCTCAGAATTTGTTAACGTTTGTTTGTGGCATGTCAATTTCGCCTAATAAAATCACTCATTTCACAGCTCAATCAATACCGCATGGTCACAAAATCTGCTATCGGCTTCCTATAAAAGTCGAAGAAAAAAAATACAATTTAATTTCTCGCAACGAGCATAAACGTAGCATTTTTTTTTTCAATTTCGAAGGCCGTGTAGCAGTTCTTTTTTCCACATTCACGTTGCACCTGACACGGCTTTACGTATTTTCTCAGCAGCGTCCATTGCCTGGTCCGCCTAAATACATGTGTTTCTCATCGGCGTTTTAGTGAACTTGAGATTTCCTGATTGTGGCGTAGTATGACAAGACCGTTTTACCTCTCTCAGAAATTGCTTCTATGGCCAATGTAAACAGATAGCAGTCCGGCAAGCTGCAGTGACAAAGTTGTAAAAGAAATGGCTTTCAGTTATCCGGATTCCTTTACGTGCAAATAGAAAACTACATACATGGTCGTGTCCCCTCACACTCATCAGGTATCGAGGTCAGCTATGTATCGGCCCCGCAAGTTCGTGGTACGCTGAGAAAGAAGACCACCTTAGCGAACGAGCCATCGAAGGGGTTCATTTAACAATAGAATGCTCTCTTAGTTGTCGGTGGCTTATCTTACAACACATCACACTGTGTGTGTGTTTTTTTTTTCGATTGTATTTAACAGTTTGACAGTATTGGACTCTTGCCCTCAGATGTTCAAGGCAGGTGCGGTAAATCGCATTGAACTTCCTGCGCTGAGAGAATGCTAGCAGGAAATTTAATTTTTTTTCTTTTCACAACCTCCGCAGCATGTCGGGAAAAAATGCATGTATAGTATAATATTTTCTAAGTCAATTATATGTAGCAGCTCCGACGTGTTGAACAAGAGCATTGTCGTATATATAAAAATGATGCTGAGGTGTTATTACTCATTTGGCTTATATTATGATTAAGTTTGATAGTCTCAAGGCCGGGTTCAGTGAGCTATTTCAGCGTAATTGTGCTGGAAGTCCTGGAAGTATATGTCTGTTCGCTATTCTAACCATAAATAGGATCCTGCTTTTGTCTTGCTTGTTTATTTTTCTCCTTTTACAGCTCTCATTGCAATTTTGAAACTGGAATGTCATTTGCTATTATTCAACTCTGAATCGTTTGAGCCTAGCTATTACCAAAAAAGACAGGTGCAGTATCTTTTTCAGCGGTATTTGATCTTCAGGCAGGTTTCGACTAGACCTAATATAAGATGGACGCGCAGTGCAGGCGCAATTCCCGTCTTCGAAGTCGCCTTAACAAGTGCCTAACGAAGGTGTTCCTAGCGCATGGTGAAATCACGCGCGCGGCATTTTCGAGTATATAACAGAAATACCATGCGCCGGGCAGTTTCAAAATAAAAAAAAAACACGAACGCCTTGCCGAGAACGGCCCGTTTCTTTTTCAAGATTTCGCTGTCAAAAAATACTCCTTGCGATTACTCAAAGCAGCTCAAAGCTCTCAAAGCCACACCGCAAAACGACGGGTAGAGACAGGCTCAAAAACGCCTCGCAGAACGGAAACGACTGCGCCGCTCAGCTGCCTCGGCATTCCGCTGTTTCGGCACTCCTCCGCGGGCGGCGCTGTTCCACCGAGGCGACGGTGGCTCCATACAACGGGCGCCCGGTCCCTATAGGGACGACTCCAACCCGTTCCTCTAGGTCAAAGTGCGTTGGAGGCTGCCTTTGTGCGAATTGTTGTACCACATGTAGAGGGAGGGGTACGTGTTTCTGTTGTGTTATTTTTACTTCTTTTTTCATCGCGTTTTTCCCCCTCCCATTCGTTCTTTTGCTCTCCCTTTCTCATATGGCGCGCCCTTCTCCTTCCTTCCTGCCCAGTTTCTCGGGTTCACAGCCTTTAAAAGACTGTTTGAGGTCGTCCGCGTCTCTCCGCCTTGTGATCGCTCGCTCCCAAACCGACATCATTTCGCTGCACAGAGCTTGGCCGCTTGACTACTTCTCCACGACAGCAGCAGCGACTCTCCCGGAAAATTTCTTCCGGCGCCAACTCTTGGCACGAGTGCCGCCCTCTGCGTTTTAGGGTTAAAAAAAGGAGAGCCCGCCCTTCTGAACTGATATTTGGTGCATTGAGACAGGCGCTTTCCTGCGTACGCGTAAACTTGCTATAGGTGCGTGTGGAGAGTACTTTGCTCAGGCTTTATCATCCGATTCACAGAATGGACAGAACGATGCAGCGCAGTCTCCAAGATCGGTTAGTAAATTTGTCTCAATATTAGTGTTGAATGCCTGTAGCTAGAAATGGCCCAGTATGCATGTCTGCATCCGCGGTGTGCGCTGCGAGTGCTCACTCACGCTCAAGCTCACATTCCTTATCACGATCTGGATCATGGCTGAGTACAGACAAGCTCGCATCCAGATCATGAGCTAGGTTGTGAGTGAATCCGAACAACTCGATCACGTACAGATGAGATAGATAGATGTAATTATTGAAAGGAAAAGGCAGAGAGGTTGGCCGGAATAATTCAAATCTGGCCTGCTACTCTGCACTGGGGAAGGGGAAGGAGAAAAGAAAGAAGGTCATGATGGGTGACGAAGTGGGAGAATGCATATGAAATACATATACAGACACAGTAGCTTGTTTTACAAGCGTGAATCATGTCCGCTGGCGCACTAAAAACGGCAAAGAGCACGCACTGCGTGGACACCCTTCCCCTTGTCCTGCCAAGCGCCAAGAAGCAGTTCTTCCGACAGAGGCCTCTAGTCTAAACGCTTCAAGGAAGCCGCTAGCACACTTCTTTCGCACGAATACGCTGGGCACACCAATAATATATGGTCCACAGTCTCTGGGATGCCACACGTTGAACATTCCGGCGAGTCCATCTGTCCAATTAAATGTACGTACTTTTGCGTGAAAGCCGCGTTTAAATGAAGTCCATGTAGTAAGCATGCCTGATGACGCAGAATATCACGCAAAACATAAAATTTTAATGTTTGATTGAGCCTTCTTAGACGAATGTGTCGGGCGTCTGGCTGGGCCCAATAAGCTGCTGTAGCATTATTCATACAACTCGTAAGAAGGCACGTCGTGTCACCTCTTGAAAAAGGCACAGCTGTTTGGAGGCCATTGATGAGTGCGCTTTTCGCTTCAACATCGGCCTGAATTCATTCTCATGGAGTCCGCAGTGAGCAGGAATCCATTGAAACATTATCATGTGGCCTTGCAGCTGGGCAGATGTGAGGAGCTCCATAATGTTTAGTGCCAGGGACTGATAGGCAGTGTGGCGTAAGTTTTCCAAAATTTATAATGCCGTTTTTGAGTCCGTGAGTATACACCATTTTTGAGCTGGTTCCCCACATATGTAGCGAATAGCTTCCCGAATGACTACAAGTTCAGCAGTGGTTGATGTAGAGGAATGTCCCAAAAGGAAATGCAGAATCGTTTTCAGAGTTGGTATGACCACAGCTGCAGCGGATGCCTGTGCTGACACAGATCCATCGGTGTATACGTGAATATAATGAGGATATTCTGACCAGATGTGCGCCACAGCAAGTTGTTTGAGTCCGCTAATTGGTACCACTGACTTCTTTGGTATTCCGGGAACACGAAGGTTGCGTTTACGGGGAAATGTGTCAGCCGCTATCCGATTACCCTTCATGGAGTCGTAATACCCTACGTCTCCAGGCACAGATTCTTGGAAGTAATTATTGACCACCGACTATCTTGGTCGCAACATGTTACAATGGTGAAGAAAAGGCTAATTAATTTTTGCCATGTACTTCGTTACCTAGCCTGCATCAAATGGGGTCCAACTGAGCGCTTCTTAATACGGCTTTACGAGACCCTGTTTGTTGGCTACTTCCGGTACAGTCTTCCTGTACTTTCTAGTATGAGCATTTCATGCTTGCGGACTTTAGAGAGCGTACAATCGCAGGCACTGAAAATATGCCTTGGACTGCCTAGATGCACCTCTAACAAAGGTACAATTGAAGAGGCGCATGCTCGCCCAATATCCATATACTCGATCGTCACACGAACCACTTCGTGTATATTTACGAGCCCTTACAAGACACAGTTTTCACCCACTCAGCAAGATTCTGGATGAAAGGCCGGACTGCAGTTTTACAAGTGCACTCCGCTGCAATCAGTCGCAAGTACCATGCCCTCCCATATCGTCCCACCCAACCACCTTGGACGATGAATAAACCTTTCGTGCACGTACAGATCAGATCTCAGCCATGACCTATAAGGAGCTTGCATGAAGTGATGCATGCTGGGTATAATCCGCCATGTTATTGTCGCTGGCAGCAGACGATGCAGCACGTCACTCACACTCGTTTGCATGGTCGTGTAGTGCGCGCAAACGATGCTGGCGTGATCAGACAGGCCGACTGCGGGTTCTCCACAGTTCCAAAAGTACGCATGCACGAGTGCGGGAAGGCAAAGCATCCCTCTAGCATTGCCGACTCGAATGGCTCGCATGGGCCAACACTCGCAGACCGACGCTAATCCGGGAAAGTATCACACTACTCGCCAGAACTAGAAGTCATAAATGTTGGCGATGTCGACGGGCAGCCACAGGTCCAGACGCATAGTACAGCTGGTCGTCTGCGCCTAGCGTGAACAGGTCCGCGCTGCACTGCTTTGCCTTTCTTCGTAGCGTGCCAGATTTTTCGGGCACAGCGTCGACGCGTATGTTCCTCGCTGATATCTTGCAAGATCTTGCACGCACGTAAGGACAGCGCATGAAAAGCCGTTTGTTTGCTCGGTGGACCGTCGAAAATGACAAGGCGCTCGCTCCATTCAGCCTGGCTACGCTTCCCGCCGTCTGCTGCCAGCGACAACATTATGGCGGATTATACCCAGCATGCATCGCTTCATGCAAGCTTCCTATATAGTCTGGACTCACAATGAAATCATGACCCCAGTTACGAGTCCGCGGGCTCAGGATCAAATTATGATGTGTGTTTTTCATGACGAAAGTGTGTGCCTTTCCTCGTTTGCTGGCGGTAGAGGGGAGGAAATATCTTTTTGCCGCGAGAATGCATGCTTGGGCGCATTGGCTTATGTGTCTCGGTGACCGAAAAAAGAGCATATATGTGGAACGTATTTTTGCGTGCGCTTCTAACAGTATTTTGTGCATTTTGCAAACAATGTTGCCACTGATATACAGTGAAAGTGGACGGAGACCTAGAAAACCCCTTTCAGTATACTCTTTTTTTTGGCTTCGCGCTTACCGTTGTCAGATAGGAAGGGGACTTGACACCCGGAAGTGCCGCGTCCCAGGATCACACATTTCATCAACCTAACATCATCTTCAAAATAACGGCCTGAGGGGCGAGTTCGTGCATGATGCCCTTTCTTGTTAGTGTCTTTGTTGCGCCGCCGTTCATTCCATCATCATCTGTACATCATTCATCCGACGCCCCCGGAAAGGCCTCCTCCCCCTCCCAAATAAGGGGGGGGGGGAGAGTTTTTTGTTATGGGGCGAAGGTCCTGTTTCTGATTTCCAGATGTACACGCATTACGGTGCAGTGTGCTGGTCCTCGCCGCTGTACCAGCGTATAGGTCTCAAGCCAAGGCTCAAAGTTAGGGGGTCTCTCAGACCCAACCTCTGCCTGTATTTAAGAGAGGTCTCCCACCCACCCCCTTGCCTCCCGCCCCGCACCGTTTCCCTGCGTTAAAATGTATTGTCAGAACATTCTTCTCTGTTGTTTCGGCAGTTTCACAGTATTTGTTTTTATCAGGTAGGAATCAATTAAGGTATTATCTAAAAAACACGATGAATTTCTCCTCAGATTTTCCAAACAAATTCTCTCCTTTGTAAAAAACTGTGTACGACGCAGGCCACCAGCCGCTTCTCTCTATATATATTTCCCTTTTCATCTGTGCTTGACCTCTTCAATGGCGCCAGACTAGGCACTGCTCTTGGTACATATTCGGCATGCTTTTTCCATGGCTGTGCGGTAGGATATTGAGGTAGGGTTTAACGAGAAACATCCCATTATCTCTATCTGCATGTAAAGAAGTCATTTCCTGATTACTACCTACGACGGACGGTTGCACTGCACTACGAAATACGTGTTGTGCCGGCGTTCGATCTTGGGAGGTCGGTGCATGCAGGATCGAAGGCAGCGCAAATGCTAGGAATAGCTCGCTTACATTATACGAGTAGATCGAGGTGGCAGTTCAGTGCAAAACGAAAGCTGCTCGTGAATTGGTGTGCGTCGCTTGCAGCGGTGCCAGCCGCACACAACCCTGAGTGAATACAGTGGTGAAAGTCATCGTGGGAATGCTATACTACATATTTAAGAGGAATGCGGACATACAGACATGAATTAAATCATGGGCCTAAATCGACTTCAGCTGTACCTTCACCAAGAGTCGAATGCATACCATAAAGGCCCGCGTTATAATACGGGCCCGCAAATAATATACGAATTGTAATTTAGGGATACCAAAAGCTGGAGAAAAGTTTTCACCCGCGTATAATACGGACGAGGAAATATCAACAAAAATGTTTATTTGCACTACATTTCGTTTTCCCGCGAATCGTACGCGCTTTCGCGTCCGCACCAGCCATTGAATATAGTGTCGCGAACCGTCATATATGCCGGTGCTGGTTCACTCTTGCCGCGCCGGCACGCTTAAACTGAGAACTTCACGCAACGTGAGGAGAATACCAGATTTGCCCAGCTATCGCAAGCCTCCTACTGTTCTAAGAGGCTGCTTCCAGCTCTAGAGGCAGTTCACGAGCTGTTGCCAACCATTCGCCGCGTTCTGCCCTTCAAGAAGAAAAGCCCAGTAAAGCCAAAAACAGACTGAAAAGTCATCAAGACTCATTTTGAAGGCGCTGTATTTTTAAAACAGTGCGATATATGCGCGTGGGAGTTACCTGGCGGCCGGCATGGGCGATAGAAATGTTCATTCAAACAAAACTTTACGAACAATTTTCTAGCATCGTATCGTGCCCTGCTCTGTCAGCTGCCGTTTCCGAATCGCACAACCATCTTGAGCCCAACATGTATGCTCCTGCGCGCGCTACACTGGTCCAATACTACGGTCCTTAAAACTGCAGCTGTCTAGATGCTCAATGTGAAAAGCAGCTCCGGTATGACAAACGAACGAATATGAACTGCGTACCTTTGCAACGATGGCGCAGACGATATATCCGGCCATCGTGGTGGCTCACATCGGCCATCTGCAATGGTGCGCAATTTGTTTTGCCTCGTTTGCTATTCCGTTTGAGAGCTGCCTAATTAGCATAGAGTGTAAGCTGTTCAGTTCCACTGACCGTATGCTATATGGACCTATAGAGCGCACAGTAGCGTTTGCGGTTCGGAGAAACACCTTGCAGCTACACATAACGCACTTTTTGTGCCGTTTTTTTTTAACCTATAGCTTGCAAATATCAATGCATAATAATTTTGTAAGAGTGCTCTTCAAAAGTACACGCCAACTGTGTCGACATAAAGCCGGTGAAACGAGAAGAATTGAGTTTTGCCTCTTTGACGCACCCGCGTGGTCAGTGGCGACCCCCACTCGCATGTATCGCGGTGTTTAAACAATGCATCGTCTTCGAAATGAGGTTTAATAAAATGAGGGTGTAGCTGCAGACCTTTCTTCATGACACGCTGACATCGTGCTTACACTGTGCAGTCATAAAAATGCATTTAAGACATTTGCTTACGAGTATTAATATATTGGGCGCATTACCTCTCGTATGGGGCGCATACCGTGCACCACGCGCAGGCGCGCGCCGTGTGCGCCCAAGAATTGCGTTTTTAGATTCGGGGAATAAAGTGCCTTACTACTACTGCTAGATTCAGGGTTTTCGCGATCGTTATCATCCGGCACGTTGTCATGCGGCACATTGTCATGCAGCAGCTGTGTGGCCAGCATGGCTAGAGAAGTAAGTGATAGGTATGAGAGATCGTTAAGGTGTGCTCGGCATGCTTCCAGTCGCGTTTGCGTCGCGGACACCGTGGTAGTCATGTCGCAACGATCGCAGTCTCAACGTGCTGAACACCTCCTCTAGCACGGAGCTGATAGCGCTGATTAATAGTTTGGAACTGCGAATTTAGACTGAAGTTTGTTCGGATCCGCATAGAGTTCGAGGCGAAAATCTGACATGATATAATCGGGGGAAAAAATGTATTTACGTGGGTTTTTACAGTGGGTATGTATCCGCTTTTGTTTATGTGTGTTAACAAGTTTTGATATTAAACGTGTGTTCGATAACAAAGTAAAATTCACACGGACTCACATTACGAAAAATGACGCGCGCGCACACACACACACACACACACACACACACACACACACACACACACACACACACACACACACACACACACACACACACACACACACACACACACACACACACACACACACACACACACACACACACACACACACACACACACACACACACACACACACACACACACACACACACACACACACACACACACACACACACACACACACACACACGCACGCACGAACACACACACACACACACACACGCACGCACACACACACACACACACACACACACACACACACACACACACACACACACACACACACACACACACACACACACACACACACACACACACACACACACACACACACACACACACACACACACACACACACACACACACACACACACACACACACACACACACACACACGCGCGCGCGCGCGCGGAAAAACAATGAATACTTTCCACCTAATATAATTCTACCTAAGATAGAGTAAGTCCAAGCAATTGAGCTGTGAGTCTAATGTTCACGAGTTAGATGAGACTGAGCTGGTGTGAGCACGAATATGAGGGGGCTAGTTCACAGGTTGGCCAAAATTTTGTCAGTGAGCCTGAGTAAACACTCGTTTTGCCTGTGACAACAAATGGCTGTCAACGTGTGTGCAATTTTGTAATTCATAGATATCCTTTGCACCTCTCGGGAGTGTTCTGACTAGTGGCATGCTGGTACGTAATCTTACCACATATGATCCCTGCTGTCTGTAAATTTTCAACCATGGGTTCTTTCAGTGAGAAATCATGTCTTTGCGATAGCGCTGTATTTTGTATTGAAGTAGTTAGACGGTTTTCGCATTAGTCAACAGCCACAATAGATGATGTTTAAGCAGGAACTAAGTCATATGTCATCTTTGAATGACATTCATGACGTTTGTCGAGGATCATTGCAGAATCTGTGTAAAATGTTAAGCAACTACTTTGGCATTTTACATGGTTTGCTAGTATTTCAAGGAATGTTGGCATGTTGGTGATGTGGCTTTCATATATTTTCATGTATAGTAGTGGGATTCCAGTTGGGAACAGTGAAGGTTTTGCAAGTGTAAAGACACTTGCAGCATGTAAAATTCTCACGAGTATCTAGAAAATATAGAACGAGTCATAAAGAAGTTTATTCTACATATTATTGGCTCTGCCTTGCTTATTCACTTTTCAGAAAAAGGAAGAGGTCGAAGCCTCATCATCTTTTCTGCATAGTTATTTTTACTAAAGAAAAGGATTCACTAGGTGCTGTGCCAACAAACTGGCTATCGAAGTCCAAATTGTACGGTGCTCGTGGCCGCCAAAAGGTACAGGAAGGTCTGCCATTGAACAGATGGCGAGGAGGAGAGTGGAGCCATTATTGGATTGGCAACGTTGCCCTTGCAGGGTGTTAGGCTATGCAGGTAAGAAAATAGATGTGCTTTGAGTAACTCAAAACATTCTTTTTTAGTGTTTTAATCCTTCCCCTAGCATAGAGTTGAAGAAAAGAGCTAAGGTATGGACTGTGATAATGACTGGGAACATTGCAGAGCAGTAGTCAGCTGTTTGAAGTCCACCCACAGCTGGAGTGCTCATATTTCAGTTTATTTAAAGGAGTACCATCGAGTGGAAGGAGATTAAAAAATTGGGGGAGGGGGTTGGGGGGGGGGTGGATGGTTATCTAGTTCTTTGGACTAGCTTTAGCTTTAGTGCTCCTCCCTTTTTTCACAAAAGTTTTGCGACCAAGTTTAGTCTGCTATAGCCTAAGCATTTCCAGTATGTAGTGTACACGTTAAAGGCACTCCTGGGGACAGTAGCTGTATTTGCAATTAACTTCTGGTCTCTGTGATACTAGCATGGCTCTTCGTTTGTAGGTAAAATTTGTTTTTGCGGGATACATAAGTAACCCTATCAGAAGCAGAAGGGCATGTGTAAAAGATGTTATGACGTATACTCAACGTATGTTTTTCTGCACAAATCTGATGAGGCACACAAATATTGCCAAGTATACTTCACCGCTTCCAGCTGCCATGGCGGCACAGTGGTTATTGCACTGAGCTGGGGACCTGAAAGAAATGGGTTTGATCTTTCTGTCACAGATTGCTAGAGGCTGTTGTACTATGTGCCGTTTGTATAATCAAAGAACAACAGATGGTTGAAATTATCAAATGTCCTTTCATCAAATGCCATTAACCATACTTTTTATTCCAGAGAAGTCTGTTTCGTCATCAGGTCAGATAGAACATTTAGTTTTTATTTCTCACAATGGTTAATTTTGAGGATCAAGTTTGGAAAGTAATTTTTGGAAGAGAGAGTTTCAATTACATACTCATCAGCTAGGTGATACTTTCCTTGGCAAGGTGACTTGGAGGTGATGTTGGCCAAGTGGTGATTTTGTTGACACAGAAAAAATTCTCTCAGCGATACCGCGTGTGACTTGGTCCACTTTATGGAAGTTTGATTAAAGGGAAAAATTAGTGAACTGGGTTCTTCATGTCTGCACTATGACTTGTTTTATTTCTAATTGTGCAGCAAGGCCAAAGTAAGTGCAGATACATTATGCCGTTCAAAAATAGCACCTTGGCCCTTATACGTTTCAGTTACAGTAACAACTTATCTGGCTATTAATATATTTACCGAGGCTTTAAGGGAGTCTTCCTTGTCCTGTCAAAACGCTACGCTTCTTGTTGAGTTAATAACGCAACATGTCACCTACTGTGAAGATATTCTTAATGAAATTGCAGTCATCAACAATGCTTTGAAGTGGAAGTCTGCAATTTTCAAATATTTTTGTATCTTGCCAGAATCCTGAACTCAAATTACTGGCAAATTCTAACTTCTGTCAGTTGTGGGTTTCTATGAGGGAAGCTGAGTTTCAACCTGGCAGTGTTTAATGTGCCACTAGGGTTGCTGAAAGGATGCTGCTCAGTGCTATTCCATGTCTAATTTTCATGTCCTTATCTTTGATAATCTAGTCTCCTATGCCAGAGCCTGCGAGAAAATGGCACTCACTGAACATACCTCCCACTTGGACTCTACCGAGTCCAGTGACGAAAAGTGTGCTCTAACAACGAGCAAGCTTTTTGCTATCTTTGAAATTTTGTGCACTGGCAAGAATTTTCTTGACTACAGCCTGTAGCTGCTTGTAGACTAGTGTTTTATTAGCCAGAACAACAGCGCAACAGGTGGAACTTAGAAGAACGGACTACACAGAGCTCTATGTTGTCGTCCGTTCTTCTAAGTCCCGTCTGTCGCGCTGTTGTTATGGACCATCGTGCACACCAGCTTGCCCAACAACTGGTATTGGCAGTAGACTACCATGCTGCTTATGTGTTCTTATTATGCTGTATGGATCAGTATTTTATAGGCATGACATGAGGATTTATGAGTACAGTTGGCCATGGCAATTATGCAACCAGCTTTTGATATTTATTTTCCAGATGCAGAGCTCCAGATGCCCACATTTAATGGTAGGTACTTTTTCTGCTCTCAGGCTTTTTGGATTAATTTGTTAACTATTTCTAGTCCTTTTGGAGGCCATATCTTAAGGGAATAAGGAAAAATATAAAAAATGGTTTCCTCCAGCAGGCATAAAAGGAGTAATAAAGCAATATAAACAAAACAAATAAGATGAAAGCACTTGGGGACCAAAATATAGTTCACTGAAGGGAAATACGTTAAAAAAAAGATCTCAACTACTGCAGGCCTACAACGAAGCATGTGAGTTTGAGTTTTGAAGAATTTATTCCTAGGTCCTCAATTGGTAATAACATGTACATCATAAAACACAATTCATTTGGTACCACCTACACCTCTCCAAGGCTACTGGTTCGCCCACAGTGCCGCTGATAATTTCACAAGGTGCTTAGTGGACTGCCAGATTGCTCCCAGCTTCAGGCTGCATGTCAATTTTATATCCAGCAACGAGTTATTTATGCAACACTCAGTCTGGCCTACATAGCATATTCGCCACATGAGAGCAGAATCTTGTACACCACTCATGTCTTGCATGCTACGAAGGGCTTCTTGTACTTCTTGATGCAGCCTGGTTTCATCTTTTGTGTCACATTGACTGTGCCGCAGAGTTTTGTAAGTTTGTTCACGGCGAGGAGTACCATATGCACAACTGTTTTACCGTCAATCTTCTCTAGCCTATGTGAAAACTGATATACGTAGGATATTACTGCTATCTTTACCTTTGAGTAGTCATTCACCATGGCTGCCGGGTTACCTCATAAAGTACGGGAAGCATTTAACTCCTGCAATTTTGAGCGCATGTAATGGGAACATGTAGTGCCTGTACTGTGTACTGAGGCTTACCAAAATGTCTTCTATCAATGAAAGGATGCATGGAAGAAATAAGCGCAGTCGGTGGATCATCTGCGAGTCCCAGTTATGAAAGCTGCAGGCCCGCGGGAGACCACAACATTATGATACTGGACGAGGACGCTAATTGCAGCACATCAGGAATCAGGCTACGGGCATCCTCCAGTTTCCATAACCTATTTGGGAAAACAATCCCACATAGTGTTACTTGTACAGTTTATTCACAACACATGTACACTCTATTCCCTTCCGCAATAGTATTAGCTGTACATGTTTCTCCAAACACATTTCCTCCTTATCACTTGTTGTTTTAGTTTGTCCTCGATTTGTTTTTTGCATGTAAATTGTGGTTCACTGTGCGGTTATTATCCTGTAACTTTGCACTTCTCTCCCCTCCCCTCCACCTTTGCAGAAAGTATTAAAAATTGTCCTCTTAGATATACTCCTTATCAGGGCTCTTTACAAAGCCTGTCCCTTTGTAGGGTGTATCTGCACCAAACCCGGTATTGTAGTTTTTCCTGGTACTGCCCCTTTTACTTCTTTTGTAGGCCATAGGATACGTGGTTCAGGGCTGAGAAATACATACTGAAGAAACATTTTTTCACTTCATGACCCACTTTCTTCTCACCCATCCTCTCCTCCCCACTCCTTCACACCTACTTTCTTTGCACCCACTTTCCGCTCCCCAGCTTTTCTTCTTCGGAAGCAAAAGCGTATTTAAACCCCTGCCAGTGATGATCGCTATGCCCAGACGAACACAAGTCCACTTTGGAAACATTGGCTCGACCTGCGAACTGAGGCATAACCCTTTTACCCTTGTTCAGTGCTCCTTCATACCGTGTAAACCATCTTCCTCTAGTTCTACCTGGATTACCAAACAAAGAAAACCAAGTTGGAGCGAAAGCAGAGTCAGATATATGGACACTGAATTAATGTCCACATAGCAGGTTAAACCATAAAATCAACCATTAACCAAAGTGCAGTGTGAATACTTAGGAGCAGAAGCAGGATCATATTTGAAACCAATTTAAAGCAACCTTGTTCCTTGTCAGTCAATAAAGTGGACGGTGTGCTGACGCACTGGTCTCTGGCTTTAGTAGTCAGCAGGGCCTCAGTGATGACCCTTTAAACTTCAGCCTGAGCCCGTGCTTTGATTATGATTTTTACAAACAGTGGGTAAGACTTTTTTGGTTGCTTTGCATGCTACCCAGATAGCTGCCGGCTTTGTTATGTACAAGCCATTAGCACTCAAGCAGTCTGGATTGCAGCGAGATGCCATAAATCACACAAGTAAAACATTCACTGAAAGGATCGATGTGTCTAACAAGGCAGTGGTTTTTCTTTTACTTAGTCAGCAGGGTACAAATCCTAGCAGGTTGCAAGGGGCTGAAAACCATTCACAACACTATGCTTTGTAACTTTCTTTAAGTTGTGAGACAACTCATGGATGTACAGTAGTACAGCCGCAGGTCTCCATTTGGATCGCCTTTGCTTGTTGCCATCTTTCCGTTGACCTTCTGCAGCACCATTTTTAAGGCACTGCACAGCAGTTCTGAATGGCAACCTGCACTGTGAAAGTGTTGAACCTGTATTTCAATACTACTCCGTATGGAGAGCAAATAACTTTTGGTCAGTGCAGCTTAGATAACTGATGACACGATAGTCACACTTGATCAGTTTCGAGTGGACACTATCAAAGAGAAGCAGGCCTTTCTTCAAATAACAATGGTACATTCAACATGGGTGGTCAGATTCAAAACTGGTTAAAAACTCAAGAAACTACACAGAATTGCTAGTCGGCGCTTCCCACATCAAGTTAAGCCCTCCGGATTGGTACTTAGGAGCGAGAAGCTCAGAATTAACTCTTTCAATGGATTCATGAAAGTGACTATTAGGACAGCATAGAAATCTTCCACATACCTATGGGCAGAACTTCAATTCCCCAGAAATCTCGCATATAAGTTTGTTCACAGAAGCCCGGCAGATGTCACACAGAACTGGGGCAATTGATGACCCTTATGCAAATTCCATTCTTTTGAACTTAATATTGGTCATTGAAATGGATAACTGTCTACTCTAAATACTTGAAATCCAGGAGTCAAAAGTGATCGCTGGTAATACCGCAGCTGTTCCGGAAACGCAGTTCTCCTGAGTGAAGTATCGCCCCTGACAAAGCCAAAGAAATACTACTGCCTTGTTAGACACATCAATCATTTCACTGAACGTGGTACTTGTGTGATTTATGAAGTTCTGCCATGTGTACATTGGTCAAACTGGTAGATATTTCAATGACAGACTGCTTGACCACCAACAGTTTGTATGTAACAAAACCGGCAGCCATATGGATAACTTGCAAAGCAACCAGAACGTCGTGTGAGCCACTGTTAGTAAAAAATGTAATAAAAAATCATGGGTGCAGACTGAAGTCTAAGGGGTCATCACAGAGACCCTGCTGACTACTAAAGCTGGAGGCCTGTGTGTCAGCACCCCTTCTCGTTTACCGACTGACAAGAAACGAGGTTTCTTTAAAGTGGTTTAAATGTGGTCCTGCTTCTGCTTAGATGTAATAACGCTGCTTTTGGGTAATCGTTGATTTCATGGTTTAAATCTGCCACCTGGCATTTGATCCAGCGCCCGTATACCTGACTTGGCTTTTGCTCCGAATTGTTTTCTTTTGCTTGGTAATATTGCTGCTAACCATTCCTTTTGACATTGCTTTTGCTTCGATGTTAATGAATCTGCTTTCATTGCTGCTTAGTTTTTGTTTATTTTTCGTTGCTTTTTACCATTTGCATTCTTCGATTAATTGGATTCGGTTAGTATGGCTGTGCAGAAACTTCAAAATTTCGCAGATAAGTTTTTTAGGGCAATGAAAGGATGGGGTTTTGGTACATAATTCTTGTTGCTCTTGGCCTCTTGATGCCACGTTGATTGTGAATTGTATTTAAATGCTGCTCTCTGCTTTGTGTAAAATGTTGATAGTTCAGTGCCAGTGCTGTTGTGTTGTGTTAGTCCTTGTCTTTTTGTGCTGCCTCTTATAATTATTATAATGTGGGAACACAGAAAGACAGCTGGTCTACGTCACATCATTTAGTTAATTTTTGTGAAGTAAATATGCATGTCTTGAAAGGCCTGGAAAAAATTTGGCATGCTTTTTATGCTCAATGTGGTGCTGCAGAATCACAACTGTATCTCTAGGTGCACTCTCCAGCACTCCCCCTGCCACTGCTCTGCACACTCGCCACTTAATGAGGAGTGATCTCCATCTTGCTCTTTAGTGATCGTCTCAAGGCAGTTGTATCAAGTAGTCACATTTTCATATTGGGCACGAGCGCTACCACTGGAGCGAATAGCACTAGTGTCGACCTAAGGGAGCAAGTGGGATCACGTGTATCCTTTTACTGCTGCTGAAGTGGATGCTCGATTGAATTCGTGCATTTTAAAAGCTAATAGTCACGTTTATTTCTGTAGTTTGAGGTGATATAGAGTGCCAGCCTTGCACTTCTTGATCTTGCATCATTACTGAGGCTGCTGAATTTTATTTAAGCTGTTGCAACGGTCCGTTACTGCTCTGTACCCGGACGTAAGTTAGGGAACTCGTCAAAAGTTTCCGTTGCTACCCAAAACATAACCTCGCAGAACCTTCCTCAAATTTTTCAAAATTTGAATGGACAAAGAAGCGAGTGATCATTCTCATGATGTGCGCAGCAGACATTTCAGTGAGCGAGATTTTGTCCATAGACTTGGCGCCAAATGTTCGGTGAGCGGCAGAAGAAACGGCGCGCTCGTTTTAGTTGGTGCTTATCACTTGGAAGCTACTGCTAGAAGGATGGAAAAGATACTGGCTTCTTCATGAAGCAGTACCCTCCCAAAGAACGGAGCAATCATGCGAAAGCCAGGTCTGAAATTATTCTAAAGGAACACTTAGATACGGAAGTTTCACTGAAGTGAACTAGGAGAATCTGCCGCCTCGGGCAGCGGATGCATGGTGAAGTTGTCTCAGACATCGTGTTCAGTACTGTAGTAATTTCAAATGACAGAATCCGTGAATACACGAAAGATAGAGCGTCGCATGCATGATCGAGATATGCGTAAAAAAAGGGTAAAACAAATATCCGCTCTAACCTAGAGTGTCAATGAAGATAGTCAGTGCGCAAGAATTCACTGCGTGGAACGCACGTCTTCACACTTGCTAAAAGATTAATCCGTGTTATCCCCACAGTCAAGCTTGTTTGCTCTATTACGTTCAAGGGAGTAGCCGAACGGTGCTGCTTCCGCCAGCGCTATGCAAATGTGCTCAGCATCTGTCAGGCTCCTGACAGCCCTCTGCTCTTGCAGAGAAATGCCATTACCTCTGCACTGACTGCTTACATCTGACTGGTTGTGTGGTGGTTTCAGTTTTTGTGTTCATAACGGCAGAATAGCTGCAGCCGGTGCGCGTCGTCGTAGCAGTAAAGCTCGTCAACTTTGATAACTCTGATTCGAAGAAGTGCTTTCCTGCTGAATGAGTGGTTATCATACCTCAGAATAAGCTTATAGAGGCCCACACCGAGGTGTATATTAAATAAATGAATGAATGCCATGCTAGTGCGCAACCGAACTGCCTAGGAAAGCATCCTACAGCAGCAGCTCAACGTGCGTTATCCCACTTACTTCGTCATGCGGGCGCTTCCGAGAGGTGGCGTCACGGTATGTCCTCGCGCCCAATACTGCTTCATAGCCTTGTTATGAGAAAGGGACTGAGAGCACTGCTTGACTGAATATAGTGTTGGCTTCAGCATCATCAGTAGTACTTGCCTCTTTGTATAAATGAGCATTGGCAAGGTGGCGCTGTAGGTTACTTGCCCTCCAAGCCACTCCAGCCGAAGGAGAACAAGAATGTTTTTTAAATAGGCTTTTTGAGATAAGAGGATAGTTTCTGCGGCCCAGTTAAGGACGCCAGTGTTGGTGCACATCGGAAATTAGGTGGATACTGTTAATTAGTAAGTTGGTTTATGCCTTTCTGATAATCAGTTTACAGTTAGCCACCTTGTATTTGTAGCCCTCTCTAAGTAGTAGCTATATCAGTTTTAAGAATAAATAAAGCCTGATTGCCTTTCGTGTTGTGCCTTAAAAAACCTTGCTTACCTCATAGCAAAAGACACATGCGGCATACTTTCGTAAGAAAGCAGCACACTAAGCCTTATCCCAGCTGCACTGTTGTACACACCACTACTTTGTGCTCCAGCCTACATGAGAGAGAATCCACATCACACTTGCGTTGTGGAGGGACAGCTCTCATGGTGTCATTCAGAGCATAGCTTTTTCTAGAGTGCGTCTGTTCTGTGCGAGAGCTAAAGTTTGTCGATCCACCGCATCGAGGGTATATCAGGTTTACTAATTGCAGGCTATGATCCTGTACTGCAACTAGATGCCTAAATAAGAGACATCAGAAATGAGTCAACCCGCTTAGTATAACATTACTCACCTGTTTCCTGATGTTTGCAACATTGGTGCAAATGTGTGCACAAGTTTTTTTCCCGATTCAAAAATGCTATTTCAAAGGTGACAGTCTTTTCTTTCGCATTGGGCAAGAAGTGTCCGCAGTGAGTACCAGTAAAGTTCTACCATGTCTTGCTGGTCACTACAGCAAATATGGCACCAGTCGCTGTCAAACCACTGAAACTGTGAGTGGGATGAAAGCATGCACATGACCTATTTCAACAGGCAGAGGAGGAAGAGTGGGGAGGGCATCACACTACTGCTTGCATGGTGCGACATACTATTGGAGGAGGAAGCATGGGAATCAGGCATAGAAGTACTAATGCATTGCCAATCAAACTTCTGCCTTTATACACATAGGTGGCCTAAGTGCGTCTGTTAAATATTTTAAAAATTCTGCTTCATCTTTGCTGAAACGCCTATTATATTTATTTGTTCAATATTGCTTGCTTTCAAAAAGTGACAGGGGCAGGGTAGTTACACATCGTTGGTGACATGAATGATTTTTACACATTTACTATTGAATTAATTTTTCAGATCGGCAAGACATGGACATTTCATGCTCGCAGCAATGTGAGTAGACCACTTGAATTTCGTATAATGCTGGTTTTATTTTCAGGTGGCATTCACAATTGTTGTGGCTGCTGTGAATCACCCTTAGTCATGATATTGCAGTTCCAGAATATAGTTTCAAAAACTGTGAATATGGGAGAATTTTGCCAGTCTTGCAAATTTAATATCATACACGGATTTTGAAAATAATTACTTGAAACCTCCATCCCTAGGATTTATTGTACATTGTGCAAATGCTCAAAACGTTTGTTAGATGTATTGAGCTTATTCACTTACAGTCTTTAAAGACATTGCATGGTCTCAGTAATGTAATACCATTATGTTATGAAGTGAGGCTCCAAGTCCATGATGCCTGGGGCTTTGTAGCAAAATAAGCCTAAAAGCATGCGACACTACAAGTGGAAGTAGTGACCCCACTTACCACTGTACAGTCCCACTTCTTTCTTAATTTTAACACTAGCGTCAATATTGTAATGCAACAAATTTCTATAATTAGCCTTTGTGAGTATTTGAGTGAAATTTAGAAGCTTTGCATAGGCTATCTTTTACAAATAATTTTAAAAAGCACTGTTTGCAACAGCTCAAAGCCAACGCGGGCAACAGCTAGGTCAACATACATTTGTAGTAGCAATCTTTCAACTGATGTCAACTAGGCTTTTCAGGTGCACCTTCTCACTGGGTGTCCCAAGTGACACAGGAAGTACGGGATGTGGTGGAATGCCGTAGCAACCTATTTTCTTCTCGTCGAACCTTGATATAACGAACCTCAATGTAACGTAATTCGCGATGTAACAATTTTTAAAAATCTTCCAATCTCTGCCCCATTAAAATCATGTCTTTTTTTCGAAATTTAAACGAAATAATTTTGTGCCGCACTTTCAATTTAACGAAGTCGCCGCCGCGCATTGCAGCCACTTTAAATGACAATCGGATGAAAACAAACTTTAGCCGAGATACCGCGTTTTGCATTTGCCCGGCATCCACGCCAATTTGAGGGGAGGGTTAAATACGCAAGAAGTAGATTTTTTTTGTACGACGGTCGTCCATCCTTCCACCTATCAGTCAACAAATCGCGGTCAGTCGCGATCATCTTCTTTTAGCATCCTGCGCTTCAAAAATCGCTGCAACTCCGCCAAGTCTCCCCCCCCTCCCTTTTCATTCCACTACTGGAGCTATAACGCACACCGTGAAGTTGACGCTGCGCGGAATCTAGAAAAAAAACTGGATTGGGCGCGCAGGTACGCAATGAAGGGAAGCATAACGACTGGCGTTCTTTTTTTTTAAGTTGTCGGGGTGAAAATTGGAGGCAAGTTCATTATGCGGGTAAATAGGTACGTTGGTACATGAGGCCTGAACAAAAAATTGCGCGCAAAGGTTGCCGCGCTGGCATGGGTGCTGCACTCGCTCTTTGCTCACATTAAGAAAACTGACGTGTTCGTGCCTGTTTGCTATCACCCATTGTCTTCTTGATATACAGAACAACATCCGGTACCCTTGTTAGCGTTATTATTGCTAGAATTTCTTGCATATTTCCTGAATTCGTAATTGGCAAGTTCCCATCTACTAGCAGTGTTCTACTAACCTGTTACTTTATTTGGATGGCTAGAACAATGGAGCCTCAACGTAACGAAACTCGCGATTGAACGAAATTTTCAGCTTCAAGTAGAACTTCATATATCGAGGTTCTACATTCGCATGCAGGCAAGGTCCGAGTTGAGAGGGCAAGAGTGAGAGCATCATTTTTATCACTCATATCTTTTGTGATGGGGATGTCAGCTAGCTTAAGAACTGTTGCATTGTATGTTTGTGCACATTTTATTAGAAAATACCCTATCATGGTGTCCTTACTGGTCTTTTGTCACAGAAAATCTGGCAGTGTCAGTGTTTTCCATGAGGAAAAAAAATCCTTCTGAAACAGGGTATAATATAATTTGATCAGGTCAAAAATATTTGACTTGGTGCTATATTTGTGTCTAGTTGCTGCCATCAAGGAAAAGAAATTGAGCTAAAATATTTCAACTAATTTTGACTAGGGATGAGAATTGAACCATGGCCATTTTCTTGAGATAGGCATGCACCCGCAGGTAGCAAAACTTGTTTTTTTTTCAGCATGACAACACGTTTACATGCATGTGTTTACATACATCCAGCTTAAAGTAATGAAGCTTTGTGGCCTGTAATATATATAGATAGCTCTTTACAGGCAACAAAGCTTCATTACTTTAAGCTGGATACAAGTGGATGTAATGAATGCATGACCTGAATGAGACCCAATAACAGTAAAAGTCCAGTCGTTGGAACAAAGTTAACAAAAGCTTGCTTCTCTGTTGCATAACCAGTCTGATTTAAACCAAAGTATGATACCTTTTACTTATCAATGCACTGAAAAAGCTGTAATCATGGATTTTCAATATTTATTTCAGGGATCAACACACGCGTCGTTCCGCTCCTGATGGAGATTAGAGCCGACATAAAAGAGTTGAAGCGCAATCATGCCGCTACACTTCAGGACTGCCTCAAAGATGAGCTGCCCCCCTTGCATTCCATGGAAGAGCTAGAAAACCTGGAGGACAGCCTCGAGGATGACAACATAAAAACTCTCATGGTAATCCAAGCTTTGGACTGCTTGTGCCATGTAACACAAGGGATGTTTCTTCCCTTGCAAGGTTTTCTATTCTCTTTTGTAAACATTGCTTGGTTGTGAAATCAGCAATGATCATTACCTGCTGCTTCCTCGGTTCGTCTGTTAATTTAATATTTTTGGGTTACATGGAGCTTGCTGCAAGTAGTGCAGTGCACTAGTGAGTATAGACTTATGTTTAGAATTTAAAAGCAGGCAGTATGCAGAGGTGGAAATCGATAAGATGAACAACACCGTCGCCACCTCATTTAGAGTTATGTTTGGCTTCTCTTTTTCTTTTCTTTGTACTCTGTCTTTCTTTATTATAAGTATTCTAATAAATATTTAAATAAATGTTTTAGTGTATAGTAAAAGCTTATTTATTTGAACCTAACAGAACTGGAAAAAATTTGAATTATCCGATGGCCTTAACATGCTGACAGAACTGCTTGTGTTGCAGTACATTTATATGAAAACAAATTGGGCTATGATCATCTGCCTGTTGAAAAAGAACACCATACCAATGACTATTTCTTGCATTCACATCATCATCATCATCATCATCAGCCTGATTATACCCACTGCAGGGCGAAGGCCTCTCCCATATTTCTCCACTTAACCCGGTTCTGTGCTAGCTGCATCCACTTGACCCCTGCGAACTTCTTAATCTCATCCGCCCCCCTAACTTTCTGCCGCCCCCTGCTACGCTTTCCTTCCCTTGGAATCCAGTTTGTTACCCTCAGCGACCATCGGTTATCCTCTCTTCGCACTACATGTCCTGCCCATGTCCATTTCTTCTTCTTAATTTCTACTAGAATGTCGGTAACTTGAGTTATTTCTCTGGCCCACTCTGCACGATTTCTATCTCTTAATGTTACCCCTACCATTTTTCGTTCCATAGCCCTCTGGGTTGTCCTCAACTTAAGTAGAACTCTCTTGGTTAGCCTCCACGTTTCAGCCCCATAGGTGAGTACAGGCAAGATGCAACTGTTGTATACTTTCCTCTTGAGCGATACCGGTAAGCTGCTAGTCATAATCTGCGAGCGCTTGCCAAATGCGCTCCATCCCAATCGTATTCTTCTTGTTATTTCCTTTTCGTGGTCCGGGTCTGCGGTTACTACCTGTCCTAAGTAGACATATTCGCCTGCTACTTCCAGTATTTCGCTACCTAATGTAAACTGCTTTTCCTTCCCGAGGCTGTTGAACATTACCTTACTCTTCTGCATATTGATTTTCAAGCCTACCTTTCTACTTTCCCTGTCTAGGTCATCAATCATTATTTGCAGTTCATCCCCCGAGTTGCTTAGCAAGGCAATGTCATCAGCAAATCGCAGATTACTGAGGTATTCTCCATCTACCCTTATCCCTAACTGCTCCCATTCCAAGTCTCTGAATACTTCCTCTAAACAAGCTGTGAATAGTACTGGGGAGATTGTGTCTCCTTGCCTAACACCTCTCTTTATGGGAATTTTGTTACTTTCTTTATGCAGAACTATGGTTGCTGTGCAGCCGCTATATATATCTTCCAGCACTTTCACGTATGGCTCGTCTACCCCCTGATTTCGCAATGCCTGCATCACCGCCGAGGTTTCAACTGAGTCAAATGCTTTTTCGTAATCAATGAATGCTATGTATAAGGGCTGGTTATATTCCGAGCATTTTTCTATCACCTGATTGATGGTATGGATATGATCGATAGTAGAGTACCGTTTCCGAAACCCTGCTTGATCCTTTGCTTGATTGCAGTCTAAGGTTGTCCTGATTCTATTAGCGATTACCTTAGTAAATACCTTATACGTAACAGACAGTAAGCTGATTGGTCTGTAATTTTTAAGGTCCTTAGAGTCCCCTTTCTTGTGAATGAGGATAATGTTTGCATTCTTCCATGGTTCCGGTACCGTCGATGACACCAGGCACTGCTTATACAGGGTGGCCAGGTTTTCTTCACATCATTCACATCACATCACATCAATGATGTATTACGTGCATACCGTCGGGAGCATCAAAGCAGAGTAAGAGGAGAAAAGGCAGGGAGGGAGTGAGCAGAATTGCTTTAAATGTTAAGGCACTCCTTAGTATCCTTCGTGTTGCAATACAGTAGTGGTGATGTCTCCTCACAAGCAGCTTGAACAGTACTTGACGAGTGCACAATTTTGGAGCAGTGGAAGAAATACATGGATGGAATCACAGAAAATGTTCAGTCAGTACTGCCAATCGTCATCTGAAACATCAAACAACTGCAGTTGGTTGTCTGCCTGATATGGAGCCAGAGCCACCATCATCGTTGGTAATGCAAATGGCACAAAGCTCTTAAAAGCGAAATTGAAACTAAAGTAGTCGGCCTGTTATCGGAGATGAGGCCATTTGTGTTTCATTATGCTTTTCATTGGCATGCATGAAAGAGGTGTGTCTTCAACTTAGCAACGTGCAGTTCAGGTTTGCGGAATGCTATTTTGACTTGCTTGTCATGCTAGTCATACCCGGACGTGCCCTTCAGTGTGAGACTTGTAGCATCCATGCAGTGCAATAGCCTTACATGGTCATTTGCTGGGACTGCACTGACAGTAGATTTGTTTGTTTTCTAATTAACAAGGATCAAATTATTGAGCATTCAGTTGCAAGCCTTAGAAGTCATATTGAACATAGAATACCTACCACCACAACTGCTTTCTCCTACTTTCTGGCGTTTCCGGTTCGCAGATTATAATTCTTTCCGTTGTTCTCTTCTCATTTTGTATGCTTTCAGACTCTCTAACTATGCTGCCTCATTGCGGGGTATTTGTTTGCCCATGTGCCGGTTGGCAGGCTACTCAGACGTGTGCGACGTAGTTCGAATTATCCATGGTGTAAACGAATTGCATTCAAAATAGCAGGGTAGTTTATGCATAAGCTTCTGTGAAGCTTGATGAGACAAAGTAATGCAGATCAAAAATTTGTATTATTGAAATTTAAATTAAGGATCTTTCACTGCAGCTTTCTTGCATAGACCTTAATGAGTGTTCAAGGTATTTGTCAGTTGTGAAATTAGCTTTCAGAATTCAGGTACTGAGTAATCTAGAATGACAAACAGGTCTTCTATAGCCAGTGATCCACCAGACAAGCACAAGTACAGCAAGGAGAGCTAAATTTCATCTTGAAAGTTCTTAAAATAGCAAAAACTTTACTAAACTTTAAAACTTAAAGCTATAAAACTTTTAAAGTGGTTGTATGGCTTAAGCTTTATTTTCTGAGCTATCTGAGACAAGGGAAAGAGTGTAGAGGGTGCCGTATTGCAAAAATATGCAAATGTATGTTCTGCCATGTATGCCATGTAAATAGAAAGAAAAGGTGCAGCATCTGCCACACTTCTGGTTCGGCATCTGAATAGCAAAGTAAGGGAAGGGTGGAAGGTGTGAGTGGAAGAAGAGGTGCCGTAATGGAGGGCTACGAAATAATTTCATCCACCTGGGCATCTTTAACATGCACTGACATCGCACAGCACATGGACGCCTTTCCGTTTCGCCTCCAATGAAATGCAAAGGCACCGTGTGCTGTGCTGAGAGACATCAAGGCAAGGAACGCGTCTATGCTAGAAAGGTTACTAAATACCTGAGCGGCGAAAAGCTAGATTGATGGCTTGCAACGGGGGGCTTACTATTCGTGGAAGCATGTCAAGACAAAAGCGGCTTTGAAAAACCCAGAATGTATAACAAAAGTTTTATTCTAGCAAAACAGACATTTGAGCGAGTTGGTATATTTTTTAAAACTTTATCAGCATTGCTAAATGGGTTCTTCCTTCTCTACTTTGTCTCCTGTCGCAGTGCTGGTAAACTTGTCAAATGTTTACTCGTTTTAATGAGGTTTATGTAAAGTTAAATTTCCTCCATTTTTTTCAGGTAGCGTGCAGGTATGTGAAGTCACTGCAGTGGTAAGAGCAAAATGGAGTGCAAGATAAATGCAGCTGTATTGCATTCTTTTGTTATCATTTTCTGGAGTACATGGCTTGGGCTATATTCTTTACAATCTGTACTGTGTTTTTAGCTTAGTTTATCAGTGTTTTAGTTGCACGTGCTGTTTGCTTGCTTGAAATGCTTGAAATCAAACTTGCTCTTTTAATACAGTGAATAAATATTTGGTGTCAATGATTCAAAAGGGCACGTTTTAAAAAGTTAAACGGCCATGCAGCATCTCACACTGAACCGCTATCACTCATAGCTTTAGCATGTTTTGATCAGCTGGGCATCAGAATTGTCTTCTTTTTTTGCATTATAATACTTTAAAGAGTCCTTTCGGGGTATTACATAAGGGTTAGGTTAACAAATAAGTGAGATATATAATGTTTGAATATGTGAAGTTACAGTTGTCACAAACATTCATGGGCAAGTGATGACAGCAATGACGTGGGGAAGGTGGTCCCTGGAAGTCTATGGCTGTTCGGGGAAAAAAAATTAGCAAGCAAATATGGCAGTTATACACAGTGGTCGTGCATTATAAAAAAGATGCGCAGTGCGGTGGGATATACATGATGATGGTGATATTGGGGGGATGATTGAGCGAACTACGAAATAGCTTATGAAACAGGCAAAGGCTAGCACTGCAATGACGGGCATTAAGGCTCATCAGACTGGATTGTAGTTTTAATGCGTTTACGCTTGTATTAAATGAGTAATCAGAGTAAATGAATCTCACAGTACGATTCTCTTAAGCTTCAAGTGCTTTAGCTAGATAGGTTTGATGCATGTGCCATATTGGGGATACACATTCTACTCTAGGCCTGATCAGCGATTTATATGCAAGTAACTTTATGTGCTGTGGTGCATGCCTTAAATGACGTTTTAGAAAACCAAGAGACTTGTTAGCAGATGATATCACGATTAGAGGTATAAGCGTGCCAGGTAAGATCACTGCTTAAGGTTACGTCAAGGTATTTATAAGATTGCACGTGGAAGCAATGATAGTGTTGTTAAATACGAGGGGGTGTTGGCAACGGTGAAAGGAGAACTGTTTGCATTTGTTAGTGTTTAGTTTCATGATCCACTGGTCGCGCCATTGCAGAATGCAGTTAGGTTAACTTCGGAGAGCTGATATGTTAGTCACTGCGCTGCAATGAAATGAACACAGCTGCGTCACTGCCTTTATTTTGGTTTCACATGTTCCTTTTATTTCATCATGTGCTGAAATCGCTGTTCATTTTACAAAAAAAAAATGGTCGTAAACAATTCTAGGGTGTTGAGCATAGACAAGTTCTGATTGTTGAGCCTTGTACATGATAAATATGACATGTCTATGTGCTTATAAAAAGCTCATTCATAATTTTTTTCCTCTAAAAGTCTTATGATTTGTGCAATATTGGTCTTCAGATCAAGCGGCTCCTATTGATTGGGGGCCAAAATGCTGATGAGGCCACACGCCTGATTCTAAAAACACTAATAAAAACTGCGGTTGCCTTGGCTTTTACCCTTCAAGGGCGGGGGCACAGGTGTGCCTTCAAGCAGCTGAAGCTGTATCGAGTGATCGTAGGTGAGTTTTGACATGCCAAGTTTTTTGGCCTTGTTTACACCTTGTGATGTTTCTGTTCCCTTGTGTTCTCTTTTAGCATTGCTTTAACTGGTTGTCCGATTAACTTTTGCCGGAGTACTTCAATGCTTTCGGTCATGAAACTCCCAATGAAGTTTTATGTAAGGGCAGAACAACACTGAGCCACATTGATTTTCATGCCGTATTTACATTTAAATGCATAAAAGTTTTCAGAATTGTCTGAGTTGATAATAAAGTGTGTTCTAGCATGTAGTTTCCAAATGACATTTTCACTTCCCATGAGGCAGTTGTGAGATGGGACAGTGGAAATAATGTATGGATGTCTTGCTGGTGCAAATTAACTGAAGCTAGCTCCTTGTATTTTAAAAGCTCAAAATTTTATAACTGCTATGCCATTTGCTTTTTTCTTGCCTACATTACTATTTCTGACCTAAAAATTTAGTAAAGTGTAAATGTCACTGCAATTCATGGTCAATGTTTGGTGCGTGATTGCTACACTTAAGACATGCTCACACTAAACTTATTTCTGTTGGCAGACTAAGTAAATGCATTTTTTGTGCTGTCCTTGACCTTGTTCCACTCCAGTGATGGTTGCAGCATGCTGATTGTCAGCATGGCGATGGCACCCCATCTTCATGACCAAAGCAGCCTGGCAGTAGACAGTTGCCAAGACAGCAATGCATTTCTGTCCCCATCAGCCTATAATCATTGCTGTTTTCACTTTGTCCCACCCGCAGCTTCATACCGTGCTACTAATATGGCTCCCATAGTGTTTATTTTGATCTCTGCATGGTGCTTTTTTTGTTGCTTGGTCAGCAATTTTCTGAAATTTGTCAAGGGAGGGCTTAGGGTGATTGCACACCATCAAGCAGCGACTACATGGATGGTTTTTCTCCATAATATGCTGATGTCAATGACTGCACCAGGTGCTACTCTTTATTATTAGCACTATGCAAACAGATACTGCAGTTTACATAGCAATAAATGCAACCTGGGCTGTCCTTTAATGGCTTATTGTTGTCGTCAGCAAAAAGTGTCACGCTTTTGTGGCGGCTCTGATACTTAAAAAACAAATTAAGCTTGTCTTCCACCGGGTATTCAAACCTCCATCTCTTGGATCCCCAGCCCAGCGCTTTACTACTGCGCCATGCCCCGGATTGGGAAGCACTCTTTTTTTCTGACCTGGTATTTATTACACGTGGTTATGTAGTCTATTTAAACAGCACTCAGCCGTTGCTGAGCTGCACAACAGAAAACACAACTAAAAGGCTGGCAAAGATACACAGCTCAAGTATAAACAAAGTACTGGTAGCATGCTGGCATATATTTTCACCCAATGTTTGTCTGCTTTTAAGATGAATCTTTGCATACTGATTGTGGTTTTGCTTCAGTCTTCACTTTGTTGTTACAAAGTTTACCTATATAGCTATGAGCTCAATTACCAATTGTCTAATTGCAGCTGCTGTCCAATGGAGAGTGCCTGACGCCGATATCGTCAGGATAAACTCTCGCATTGCAAACTTTTTATGTGGTGCGTGAGATCGGGATGGGGGCCGGAAAGCCAGGATGAACCTCGGGCAAGCCTTGCAGCAAACTCGCTAAAATCCAAGGTTCCGTGACTTGGATACACAATAAAGCTGCCTTTATTGCAATTTGAAAAGTGTAATAAACCTGCTTAGTATTCAATATTGTTGATTTTCTATAATTTCAACTCATGCAGAATAATGTGAGTGCAGCCAGGGCTATGCAGGGCTGCCAATGTGGGCTACCTGCATGCCTGTAGCCCATTATGGGCAATATTGGGCTGCCCACTTTGGCCCAGACTGGGATGCATTAGGGCAACCAAAATGGTCCCAAGCTGGGCTCAATCTGGGCAACCAAGAAGGGCTTCCCACTAGGGCCCAGGCAGTGTTACACCAGGGCATTGAAAATAGGCCATCCACTTGGGCCCAGTCAGGGTACTACCAGGGCATTGAAAACAGGCTGCCCACTTGGGCCCTACCAGGGCTCCACCAGGTAATTTGAAATAGTATGCCCACTCCAGCCCAACCAGGGCTCCACCAGGGGATCGAAATTGGGCTGCCCACTCAGGCCCAAAAAGGGCTGCACCAAGGCACCGAAAAGGGGCAGCACACTATTAGAAGTGGGCTCTATTAGGTAAGCCTAACTTCCTGTCAGTTGATGGGTTGCCCAAGCTGGGTATTCTCTGGCCCCTTTAGCGGAGCCCGATGGGCTGCCCATTCGGGCCCCTCCTGGGCACGAGTTGCAAATCCCGCATGGGGCCATGTGGGCTGCCCACAAGGGGCCCGGAGGGGCCCCAACTGGGAGCCTGTTTTGTGCTACTTGGGTAGGCTAAAGAAGATAGGCCACCGAGCTAATGTCAGAGTTGTTTCCTCGGTTTCCAAAAGGCTTGGGAAATTGTGCGAGCTTGTTAACGCGAAATCTATACCAGAAAAGTGCACCATAAAACATGAAAATCAATTTGTTGCATGCAAAGATTGTGTTACGTACTCCATCCCTCTATCTTGCGGCAAACGGTACTAGAGCTGTGCACGGGTTCGGCCGCCCTTTCGCTCGAGATTGGGCCGGGCGCGGATCAAATTATATTTTTCTCTGCCGAGCTGGGCCACGCCCCGCAATCACAAACACGTGCAACGTTTGCGAAAGTGCGATTACGGCCATAATGCGAGTTAGACTTGGTTGTTCTTGTTACAGTGTGTACATGGGCCGCAGCCGGACAGCCTCGAAACCTAACTGCGGGATAAGCATCTACAATGCACAGCATCTTCCCTTATCCTCCTCACGCGACAGCTTCCGAATTCTTTCCCAGAATCCAGCCGCCTTTCTCCCCACCTCTTCGCCGCGAATGGATATTTGGTAGCCGTGAGTGAGCAAGCAGAGGGGTCGGTTGTGGACTATTTAGTATAAGTTTCGCATCTCCGCTTTGGTAACACCGGCGATGGTGTTTATATCTGTTTCAGGATTCGCGCCACACTGTCGCCTATCAAAGTTCTCTTTGTGACTTACTCCTGATGACCTCGTCTGAAGCGGGACATAGCTCAAAGTATCTGCGGTGTAAGAGTCCTCTCTTGTTTCTCTTGTTGCAAAAATTTCACGTGAAAGGCACTCGGTGAGCCAGGCGAGCTCACCGAGTACTTAGCCACAAAATCAAACCCTTGTTTATGTTTAGACCTAGCGTACTTTTGAAGAAATAATCAAGCTGCTTGCCGAAAACTAGGTTTCCTATCAGAGAACGTGTTAGTCAGCCGCAAGTCGCAGCACCAAAAGAAAGTTCAGCGCTGCCAGGTTCATTATCCGAAACTGCCGTAAACCCCTAAATTCAGTGGATAACTCATTGTTTTGTACCATAAGTTAATTCTACGTACGTCCTGAATCCTTATAAATTCAGCAAATTTGTCATTTGAAATGTGAGAACTCAACATTTCATTATCGTGATAAACTTATCACCCTGATTCTTTTTTTGTCTCTGAAACTGCAATTATAGCATGGCGCATACCTGCTTTTAGGCAGCCGCGACGACGTTTCAAGCAACACAACACTGCTCACCGAAGAACAAAATCGGCGCACGGTGCTGCCGCCGGGCGTCTGCTGCACACGGCGTAATCTAAAGGAGGAGAGGAGTTCAACGGGCGCGAGCAGCACAAGGCCTCTTTGGCACGGTCGGTCAATGCGTCGCGGCGGCCACTTCATTTCGATGCTTGGGGAGAAGCGCGCGTTGCAGTCTTGCAGGCAGACTTGATGTTGGATTCTATAACACTCTCCACTAAAAATCTGTGTTTTGGAATTTCGTGCAGAATTTCTGCAGTGCATAGCTTCTCGGTACTCGTGTTTGAATTTCGTGGTACTATATATTTGCGCACGGCACTTGCATCAGATTCAGTTCTTGTGGTTATGAAAGCCTTGTGCTGAGCCTACAAACTTTTGCAGTACTGATATCACATTGGGTTTCATGCCGTGCGGACTGGTCAACATTGTTTTCAGTTCTATAATTGCCCACACTAACTTTTATCAGAATTGCTCTGTTTATTTCAACACATGTTCCCTCTCTTTTAAGCACACGTGTGCTTTGTGCTTTTTTCTCGCGACTAAATTCGAATTGTAATATATTTGCACACTGCGCCTAATATACAAGCATTGGAGTGTGCTACCATGCAAATATTTCGTGTTGTTTTGTCATGCGGCATACGTGATGGCGGTGAATGAAATATGTAGATATAAAAACCCTGCTCAAATCAGGGAGAAGCTGTGTTATTTTCTGAGACAGGCAGTCCTATATCAAAGCAGGAGTCATGCGCTCCGAAGATGTTTCACCTATCTGACCGAGAGCAACCGATTGTCCACATAAGGCAGTAAGAAAGACTCTCCAGGGGTGCGACGAACGAATGGGGATGAAGAAGATTCACAGAAAAGTAAAGTGTCCTTAATTTTCGGAAGCAGCAAGTCATTTGTGGCCGTAGTAGTAAAGCACGGATACCATGAAGGCTTTGAAAAAATTAGATTGGAAAATCATTTTACGTAACATATTTGTTAACTTAGATACCCGCCACAGCTCCTGAAAGGCACGGAGGGCGAACTGCAACACGGCTGTCTGTAGCAGCAGAGCACCTCTCGATCGCACGGGATCTGCCATTGCGGATCCCCTCAGTGAGCCGGGCAGCTCTCGCATGTCCCACTCGAAGCACTGCGGCAGCGCCTGTAGCTAGCGCCGCACGGCCTCGTTTCTGTCCCAATTGTCCAGCAGGAGTGCGTCCAGCAGGGCCTGGTACAAGCGCAACGCGTAGCGTGCCATCTGCAGCGAGAAGCCCGTGCTGTTGCCCGGCACGGATATGTTGAACAGCGCCGCTGGAACGAGGACCCGCCGAAGCAGCTGGTCGTATACGGCGTGCACAGAGGACGGCCGCACGGGGTTGATTCGGTCCATCGAACGGCCTGCACGTGCGGTGCACAAGTAGTAGTGGTAGATCGCACTTAAAGCGAAACATGAACTGGGCCGCTGTAGCCACGGTCTGGGAAGCAATGCGGCACGTGGAAGGCATAATGATCGCCGCAACTGCATGCACTCTCAGCTCTTTAGATGATGCAATTTTTTTCTTCCTACAAGAATGGTTATAGATTGAAGAGCCGTCTTTCTAGTCTATTCAGTATATAGCCTTGTTCTGTCATTAATTACTGATGGGCCGCTAAGGACGGGCTGTCAACCAGGAAATGCTATTAGCACCAGTTCTCGACAAAATAGACCCAACATCAGCCGTGAACCCGAGTGGGAATAAAGGTGAACATCACGTTTTACTCGACGCCCTGCTGGAAGCGAGCTTTTCGTCTGAATCATAGCTGGGTGCAGACCAATTATATGGACAGGTTGCGTTCACAAGCAGTGGAATGGCGATGAAGGGGTGATGTGGCGTTCACAAGCACTGGGATGAAGATGAAGAAGCGCGGAGAAGGCACGCGAGCTGAGAACCTGACCGTTCATGACCGTTCCGCGAGTTAAATTCGTTTTGCCAATAGCCACTTCGTAACAGCCAGTATTGTGTGCAGAGTATCGATCCTGGATCCATCAGTCGTCCGAAAGACCCGACGCCAGGCCGGGGTGCTGCGATCGTTTTCCCACTATGAATACCTCAGGAGCCATCTTCAGAAGGAAAAATGTTTGGGCGTGTTGGTTAATCGTTGACAGCCTTCTTTGCTGTAATCCTATTCTAAATGGCGACGCTTGCTTGAAGCCGTTAACGCATCGGCTGTGGCGAACAGGATTATCTCGAGAGTAAGCAGGAATCTCTGTGTTGGCGACATGATGACCGTCGTCTCGCCAAGCCCACTGGTGAGGTATCATTGAGGAAAGTCTTTTATAGCCCATGCTGGAGACGTCACTGAGGCGGAAAATTCATAGGCAGGAGCACTGCTCATGTCTGGCAGAAAGTCCTAATCCTTTAAAGGGCAGTTTTCAAAGACGGAGCCATCTTCAGAAGGGAAACAGTTTGGGCGTGTTGGTTCATCGTTGACAGCCTTCTTTGCTGCCATCCGATCCCAAATGGCGACACTTGCTTGAAACTAATGATGCACCGCCTGTGACGAACCGGACCGGCCAGGAAGCAGGAATATTTGCGTGAGCGATGTGATGCCCGTCGCCTCGCCAAGCCCGCTGGTGAAGTATTGCTGAGGACAGTCTTTTATAGTCCATGCTGGAGACGTCACTGGTGCGGAAAACTCATAAGCTGGAGCACTGCGCATGTCTGGCAGAAAGTCCGAATCGCGTAAAGGTAAGCTTTCACCGAGGCAGAAATCTTACAGAAAGGAAAATGTTTGAGCGTTCTAATTCATCATTGACAGCCTTGTTTGCTCTCATCCGATGCGAAATGACGACACTTGCTTGAAGCGGTTGACGCACCGGCTGTGGCGAATAGGATGACCTGAACATTATGCAGGATTCATTGCGTTAGCAGCATGAGGCCCGTCGCCTCGCCTTGCCCACTGGTGAGTTATCGCTGAGGGCAGCATTTCATAGCTTGAAACCGTTGATGTACGGGCTGTGGCGAACAGGATTACCTGGATAGCAAGCAGGACTTTGCATTATCCACATCATCCCCGTCGCCTTTACGAGCCCTCTGGTTAGGTACCGCTGAGGACAGTCTTTTAACCCATGCTGGAGACTTCTCAGATGCTAAACATTCACAAGGTAGAGCAGTGCGCATGTCTGGTAGAAAGTCCGAATCGCGTAAAGGACAGCTTTCATCGACGCAGAAATCTTGCAGAAAGGAAAATGTTTGAGCATGTTGGTTGAACTTTGAGAGCCTTCCTTGCTGTCATTAGATCCCAAATGCCGACACTTGCTTGAGACGGTTGACGCACCGGCTGCGGCGAACAGAATAACCTGGACAGTAAGCAGGAATCTTTGCATTAGCGACATGATCCCCGTCGCCTCGCAGAGCCCACTGGTGAGGTTCCGCAGCGGACAGTGTTTTAGAGCCCATGCTGGAGACTGCGCTGATGCGGAACACTCATGAGGTTGATCACTGCGAATGTCTGGCAGAAAGTCCGAATCGATTAAAGGGTAGCTTTCACCGACGAGTCATCTTTAGAAGGGAAAATGTTCGAGTGTGTTGGTTCATCGTTCACAGCCTTCGTTATTGTCACCAGATTCTCAAGGGCGACACTTGCTTGAGACGGTTGACGCACCGGCTGCGGCGAACAGAATAACATGAACGGTGAGCAGGAATCTTTGCGTTAGCGACATGATGCCCGTCGCCTCGCCAAGCACGATGATGAGGTACCGTTGAGGATAGTCTTTTATAGCCCGCGCTGGAGACGTCACTGAGGGGGAGAATTCATAGGCTGGAGTACTGCACATGTCTGGCAGAACGTCCTAATACTGTAAAAGGCAGCTTTACAAGACGTAGCCATCTTCAGAAGGGAAAGGTTTGGGCGTGTTGGTTCATTGTTGGCAGCCATTGCTGTCATCCGATCCTAAATGGCGACACTTGCTTGAAACCGTTGACGCATCGGCTGTGACGAACATGATAACCTGGACAGTAAGCAGGAATCCTTGCATTAGCGACATGATCCCCGTCGCCTCGCCGAGCCCACTGGCGAGGATCCGCAGATCACAATCTTTTACAGCCTATGCTGGAGACGTCACTGATGCGGAAAATTAATAAGCTGTAGCACTGCTCAGATTTCGCAGAAAGTCCAAATCGCGTAAAGGACAGTTTTCACCGACGGAGCCATCTTAAGAAGGGAAAATGTCTGGGCGTGTTGGTTCATCGTTGACAGCCTTCTTTGCTGTCATCCCGTCTTAAACAGCGACACTTGCTTGAAACCGTTGACGCATCGGTTGTGACGAACAGGATAACCTGGACAGTAAGCAGGAATCCTTGCATTAGCAACATGATCCCCGTCGCCTGGCCGAGCCCACTGGTGAGGTTCCGCAGAGGACAGTCTTTTACAGCCCATGCTGGAGACGTCACTGAGGCGGAAAATTAATAAGCTGTAGCACTGCGCATGCTTGGCAGGAAGTCGGAATCGCGTAAAGGGCAGTTTTCACCGACGGAGTCATTTTCAAAAGGGAAAATGTTTGGGAGTGTTGGTTCATCGTTGACAGCCTTCTTTGCTGTCATCCTAACTTAAATGGCGACACTGGCTTGAAACCGTTGAAGCGTCGGCTGTGACGAACAGGATAACCTGGACAGTTAGAAGGAAGCTTTAGGTTAGCGACGTGATGCCCGTCGCATCGTCGAAGCAACTGATAAGGTATCACTGAGGACAGTCTTTTATAACCCATTCTGGAGACGTTACTGATGCGTAAAATTCATAAGGTAAAGCAACGCGCATGTCTGGTAGAAAGTCCGAATCCTGTAAAAGGCAGCTTTAAAAGACGGAGCCATCGTCAGAAGCGAAAGTGTTTGTTCGTGTTTGTTCATTATTGACAGCCTTCTTTGATGTCATCCGATCTTACATGGCTACACTTGCTTGAAACTTTTTACGCACTGGGTGTGGCGAACAGGATAACCTGGGAAGTAAGCAGGAATCTTTGCGTTAGCGACATGATCCCCGTCGCTTCACCGAGCTCACTTTTGAGGTATCGCTGAGTATAGTCTTTTATAACCTATGCTGGAGACGTCTCTGATGCGGAACATTCAAAACGTGGAGCACTGCGCATGTCGTGCAGAACGTCCTACTAGCGTAAAAACTGCTTTCACCGACGAAGCCATATTCAGGGAGGAAAAGGTTTGGGCGTGTTTGCTCATTGTTGACAGCCTTCGTTGCTGTCATCTGATCCTAAAGCGAGACACTTGATTTAGACGGTTGACGCACCGGCTGCGGCGAACAGAATAACCTGGACTGTAAGCACGAAACTGCGTTATCAACATGATCCCCGTCACCTCGCCGAGCCCACTGGCGAGGTACCGCTGAGGACAGTCCTTTATGGGCCATGCTGAAGACGTCTCTGATGCTGAATGTTGATGAGGTGGAGCACTGCGCATGTCTGGCAGAAAGTATAAATTCCGTAAAGGGCAGCTTTCAAAGACGGAGCCATCTTTAGAAGGAAAAACGTTTGTGCGTGTTGCTTCATCGTTTACAGCCTTCTCTGTTGTCATTGGATCGTAAATGGCGACACTTGCTTGAAACCGTTGACGCACCGGCTGTGGCGAACCGGATAACTTGGGCAGTAAGCAGGAATCTTTGCGTTATCGACATGACGCCTATCGCCTCGCGAAGCCCGCTGGTGAGGTATCGCTGAGTTCAGTCTTTTATAGCCCATCCTGCAGAGGTCACTGATGCAGATTATTCATAAGGTGAAGCATTGCGCATGTCTGGCAGAAAGTCCTAATCGCGTTAAGGCCTGCTTTCACCGGCGGAGCCATCTTGAGGAGGGAAAATGTTCTGGCATGTTGGTTCATCGTTGACAGCTTTTGCTTTCATCCAATCCTAAATGGCTACTGCACTTGCTTGAAACTGTTGACGCACCTGCTGTGGTGAAAAGGATAACTTGGGCAGTTAGCAATAATCTTTGCTATAGCGACATGGCGCCTGTCGCCTCGCCAAGATTGCTGGTGAGGTATCGCTGAGGTCAGTCTTTTATAGCCCCTGCTGGAGATATCACTTATGCAAAAAATTCATAAGGTGAAGCACTGCGCATCTGGCAGAAAGTCCTAATCGCCTAAAGGGCAGCTTTCACCGACGAAGCCATGTTCAGAAGGGAAAATGCTTGGGCGTGTTTGTTCATCCTTGACAGTCCTCTTTGCAGTCATCCGATCCTAAATTGGCGACACTTGCTTGAAACCGTCGACGCACCGGCTGTGGCGACCACGATAACTTGGACAGTAAGCAGGAACCTTTGCGTTAGAGACATAACGCCCGTCGCCTCGCCGAGCCCACTGATGAGGAATCGCTGAGTACAGTCTTTTATAGACCATGCTAGAGACATCTCTGATGCGGAACACTCATAAAATGGAGCACTGCGCATGTCTGGCAGAAAGTCCGAATCCCGTAAAAGGGAGCTTTCACCAACGAAGCCATCTTCAGAAGGATAAATGTTTGGGCGTGTCAGTTCATCGTTTTGCAGCCCTCTTTGTTGTCATCCGATCCTAAATGAGGACACTTGATTGAAACTGCTGACACACCGGTTATATGGCGAACAGGATAACCTGGAAAGTAAGCAGGAATCTTTGCATTAGTGACATGATGCTCTTCGCCTTCCGAGCCAACTGGTGAGGTATCTCTGAGGACAGTCTTTTATTGCCCATGCTGGAGACGTCTCTGATACGGAACACACATAGGGATGAGCACTGCGCATGTCTGGCAGAAAGTTCGAATTCCGTAAATGGCAGCTTTCACAGGCGGAGCTATCTTCGGAAGGGAAAATGTTTGGGTGTGTTGGTTCATCGTTGACAGCCTTCTTTGCTCTTATGCGATATTAAATGAAATCCTGTGTGTCTCGTAGAGGGCAGCTCTCAACGACGGAGCCATCTTTGGCAAGCGATCTTGTATTAATACTAGTTGGATGGCGAATTTTAGACCGCATGTTTTGCATAAAGCAGCCTATCATACTGCTGTGTTTGACATTCAGGTAATTGGAAATGTTACAGACTGTTCCGGGCTGCCGTCGTCAGCGGTTACAACACGAACCCAGGAGGGAGGGGGCCGCCTTGAACAAACCCCATAAGAAAAAGTCTCAATTTATGGCGTGATTGTTATGAATAAATATACTTTTACGGACGAAGGAGGAAGAAGAGGGCAGTGGCGTGGGTAGGGGCGCGCGCGCTATTCCAGGACACAGATTTATTAAACGTCTTCTCACGACCATCGAACATCTTCTCTGTGTCTTCTTTTCTCCTGTTGTCATCGCTTGCCGCCACCTAACATTTGGTTGGAGGTGCGGCGTACCTCATCCCCATCCTCGACTCGCCATGGAGCATCTGTAAGCGAGGACTATCGACCGAGGGCCCAGGGACATCGCGGAGCAACTTTGCCCAGCCCTTCAAGCCCAGACCTGACCAACTACCACCGCCCATCCTCGAGCACGGACCTGAAGACAAGAACAGACAGTCCAATCAGAACCAAGACGAAGGACCCCAAAGACTGGATTGACCCGAAGAAACCGCTGGACACGAACATGCAACCACCGCCCTAGTTGCCCGACGTGACCTCGAGCCATCGGTCCCATGGACTCTGGTGACGGATGGTTGACAGCTCAGGGGAGGCGGTTCATATACGCATCAGACATCGTATCGGCGAGCCATTTTATTCTTACTTTTTCCTCCTATTCAAGCATTCAGGCACGCCCATTATTATGCCATGGAATCATCATCGGCAAATTTCCTCGTCTACGATCGGGACGATCGCTCGATGGCCTCGGGTCATGTTACGGACGGAGGAAGAAGAGTGCAGTGGCGCGGGCAGGAGCGCGCGCGCTAGGCCCGCACACAGATTCTTTAAACGTCATCTCACGACCATCGAGCATCTCTCTGTCTCTGTCCTCTGTTTTCCTGTTGTCATCGCTTGCCGCCACGTAACATTATTATACATACTAGCAGTGAGTAATGTTTAGGAGCAGGTGTTCTATCAAATTTAAAATTTGAGAAGATGGATGTAATGAGAATACGCTTTGTAGACTTCCATCTCCTCCTGCAGTTTTGTCGCGAACGACAGTGTATTCTAGCTTTGTGTGAAATACATTGCTTAAACAGAACTTTCTAAACCAGCAGTGACCGTTTCTTTGTGCATCTGGCTCCTTTGCATTTTTGATGCTGTCCAGTTCAGAGCGATAGCTTATAAAGCATAAGCTACTTCACTCGAAAAGCTGTTAGCGTAGTAGCTGTCATCGAGTTTAAGAACGAATTAATGGCTACGTAAAAAAGTCATATTCTGGTAGCTCATTGTTCTGGGGATCGACTGACTTATGTGTGATTGGCGAAGATAGGTGAATGAAGTAATTGCTTTTAATAGGTTACTTGATGGTTTGAATAAGTTACAAAATCAGGAAAAGCGGGTTCAAATGTGTAAAAATGTTTGCAATGAAACGTCAATGCTGGATGAAGGTAATTAAGAAATTATGGGGTGTGCATTTCACCAATTATTTACTTGAAATATTAAAAAAAGGAAGGGGTGCAAACGTATCAAATTGGTTTGAACGGAAGGGTAATGTTTCCTTATGTTAAGTTTTGATGTAAAAAAGAGTAAATATACCAATAAAAATTTTCAAAAGTGAAAAATATCGACCATCTGTGCGGAACGCCAGTGTTTTATACTCTGAACAGCAGAGATTGGTTGTCCCGCTAATTGTTTCTTAGTGCTTCACAGTTACTTCAGTTTGATTCTCTCCGTATTTAATCTCATGCTGCTCAAGCTTGAAAATATTTATTGCCTGTACAAAGTTTTTCGGGACCTTCGTTTTTTGTCCCATTGGCGTCTGTGTTTACGATGGCATTATATGGACATCTGCCGGACAAAACCACATGGAAGCTCGCAGTATTGACCTTGTAGCAACTGGAAAATATTCGAGAGCTCTAAGGAATCAAAGGTGCGTTTTTTTGCTGTAGTGTATGTTGAATTCTTTCTTTTTCTTTATTTTGCATAAATCAATGCAATACCAAAGAAAACTGTGCCCTAAATGCGTTATTGGTTCTTGCTACTTGGTTGTCAACCTAGACTATTTGCAAACCTCTTTGATTATTAGATTAAGCATTATATTCTTTAAATGCTTACATACACTGAATGAAAGGAGCAATAGATGTGTTGAGTTTACATTCGTCTGGGGTCAGTGTGAGTCGACTGAAATGAAGCTTCTCACTGCTTCTTTTCAGTGACATTTCTTCTTACCCCCTTATCTTCATATGACTACCATTTTTTACTACAGTACATCTCCCGGGTATAATATTGCTTTGCAGTTAAATTTTGATATATTCAACATTTTTTTATTGACATTTTTCCTTGCATGTCTGGCATGCCTTATCCCAAGTAGCACGCCGTCAATAGACCGCTTTCAGTCCAATATTGAGGGAAACCAACCCCACTATTGGGGCCAATAAGGGCGTTTCATTGGGGCGCTATCTGTGCCAAGATGTAATCCAATCTACTAGACTGGCGTTCCTACAAAGGCCACCAATGGCAGACTAGCTAATTTATTGGCATGCAGCCTGGCTCAACGGCTACTTAATATCGTCCACCCAAGCATACGCACTGGCTCTGATACAACGTACATCCAGCCACTCTCACTGGCTATCTAATACTTACAACCAAGTTTACTCACTCGAGTTTAAGAATTCCTATCCAGCTAGGCTCATCGGCTGCCCAACATTGCCCACCCAAGCTTGTTCACTGGCATTGCATCATTGGCATCCAGGAAATCCCATTATTGTAGAATGTTGCTTTCTGTGACTATTTTTTTTTATTTGATGGGTATTACAGCGCAGAGGCAGCTACGGCCATCATGCGCCAAAAACAGAGTTGAGTTTGTTTTTGTGTAGGTATTTTACATGCAGCTATTAATATTGTCACGGCTCAAGCCACAGGAGGCCGTGAAGGTACATGTAGACGAGGACCCGAGAATAAGGTCGGCTTCTAGTTCTAATAACAGAGTCCAGCACCAGCGCGCCTCTCGAACCAGCAACCGCTTCGTCCGCTTCGTCGTTGTCGGCACCAAACACGGCAGTAGCGAGGCGCTAGGCACGTGGCATTATTTCGCCCCGTGAAAGAAAAACATCGCCCCGATGATAAGGTGAGAGGCGAAAAAATATTAGATGTGAGGTGAACAGTACAATAACTCAAGATCTCACTTCCAGGAAGCGTCAATGTTACGAAAGGCGATGTTGACACAGCGCTCAGTCACGCGCAAAGTACGGCTTTAAGCGCACCACATGCACAATTGCAGGCCTCTGACGCCGAACACTGACGGTCACAGTTTCGTCTGGAATACCTTCATAATTAACGCTGTTAAAGCGGCGCAGGAATTTATACGGTCCTAAATACCGGTGGAGCAGTTTCTCGCACAAGCCTTTGTGGGGGTCCACACCCACACTTGGTCCCCTGGTTCGTAGTCGACTTCCCTGTGCCGAAGGTTATAGTGTCGCATGTCGGTGGCATGTTGCTCCTTGTTGTGCAAGCGGGCCAGCTGACGGGGTTGCTCAGCCTGTTCCTCGAAATGGGCGGCATCGGGTTCGACCGCTTCATCCCCGCATGAGAGCATCGCGTCCAACATCGTGCGAGCCTCTCTGCCATATACAAGACAGAACGGCGTAAACTTCGTGGTTTCCTGCGGCTCCGTATTGTAGGCGAAGGTGGCATACGGCAGGATATCGTCTCACATTTTATGTTCAACGTCGATGTACATTGAGATCATGTCCGCCAAAGTTTTGTTGAGTCCTTCCATCTGGCCATTTGTCTGCGGGTGATACGCTGTTGATGTGCGATGCGCGCTATGGCTGAGAGGTAAGGTGTCCCGCAGTAGCCGAGCTTTAAACGCCTTTCCTCGGTCAGTAATGATGATCGACGCTGCACCGTGTCTGCACCGTGTCCGTGTCGTTCATAAAGAAACGAGCAACTTCACCGGCAGTACCTCGAGCAAGGGCCTTCGTTTCAGCGTAGCCTGTTAAGTAGTCTGTGGCGACTACGATCCACTTGTGTCCGTTCAAGGATAAAGGAAATGGGCCTAAAAGATCCATGCCCACTTGCTCAAAGGGTGTGAGGGGAGGTTCGATACATTATAACATGCCGGATGGCTTCAGCGCAGGTGTTTTCGCCGCTGGCATTGTCGACAAGTCTGTACATAACGTTTAACGCCCAGAGAAAGATGTGGCCAGTAGTAGTTCTGCCGGATTCGGTTTAGGGTGCGTGTAAAGGAAAGATGACCGGAAGTTGTTTCGTCGTGGGCGGCCAGGAAGATATCGTGCCTTAGATCAGCCGGTATGTTTTTGCACCCCGGTAGCAGGTATGTTGTTGCACTCGAAGTAGAATTCTTCCTATAAAGCACCCATTCCGGAGGCACTACGACGACAGCCCCCGAGCAAGATACCGGGGTATTGTAAGGGGCCCACCTTCAAGGTGGTCGATGATCAGTCGCAGCTCGGCGTCAGCAGGGACTCCGGAAGTTTTTTTGAAGTGGTGGGGAGCAAATTTTGTCAGGTTCTAATTTTTATTTTTCAGGCAATTTTTATTTTATTTTTATTTTGTTTCCTTGTTATTTTGTCATTTTGCCATAATTTTTAAATTAAATTTAGCCCCAAATTTACACTTTGTAAATTAAGTTTTACGCAATTTGAAAGCATGTTTTACCACTAAAGAAGAATGAGGCCATGAATTCTTCGCAAATCCGGCCCTTCCAAAACACTATTGCACTTCATACTTTCAAAATAGTCATTACTATACTCAAAATACCAATATGATTCAAGTTCAAGCAATCAAAAAGCTGGTTTAAGAGAATACATAACTTCAGGGAACCAACAAAAGGTTGTTTAAGGGTCCCAACAACTTGCCCTCAGATTCTTTGTGAGCAGACATTGTTATGTTGGCTCAAGGGTGCCCTATTCTTGCAATCTGCCGATTTTCAATCCCACTGAACATTCCAGGGCAAAACGTAATGACCTTGTTTTGAAGAACTGCTTGTACCAACACTTGTACCAACGTCGTTCTAGAAGGTTTTATATTTTTCTTTGAGATATTCCACAGTCGTTTTGTCGCTGGGACGGGTTCGCCAAACCACCTTCTTCCCAACATTCTTGATTCGCTGCCTATAACAGCTAAAAGTGGCAGCTTGCAATTCACCCCCTTATTGTTAGGAATGTCAACACCGGCGCTACACATTAGTGAGAGGATCGATCTGACCTGACCACGATCTAGCAGGTACGTGTCATCGCGGTTGTTAAGGCCACGTTGTGTGAAAGGTGTCCTCGAAATGAGGGTGTACGCACCGCTCTAGTTCGGAGTCCATTTCGAACTATATCAAATGGTGGTTCATGATCAAGTGAGCTATTAGACCGTGTGCAGCGATTAGCAACAGTGTTAAGGTCGTAGAGCATTGACGAAGCTGACACTTTGTTACTTTGTTGCGTCCCAAATTGTGTAATTGAAGTATCTGCGCTGTGGCTTCATAAAATAGCTGCTTTATCTTGTTTCTTTATAGTGATCAGGCCTTTTCTAGGGGTTCACGCCGGCAGCAATTAAACGTTGCATGTAATTTCTTGAAGCCGGCATGTCTGTGTATATTTAAAAATTGAGTAAAACAGCGCTAGGGGAGACGAAACACGTGAACGACAGACACATGCGCTGACTAGCAACCAAATGATATATTGGTACCTGTGAGGCAGCAATATAAAGAAACAATAACAAGAGAGAAACACAGAAAAACACAAAAAAGAATGTGCGCAACCACACTACCACATGAAAAAGAAATAAGTCACTGATTCAGAGAGTCATATTCTTTAGGGTATAACGTTATCGACGGGCTGCTGATGCAGGTGCCTCCTACCTTTTCTATATTGGAAGCTTCGGAGATAAGCTTGGAGGTTTCATCTTTGTATCTGGCGATGATGGTGGTTTCCTTGAGAAGCGCTTCGCAGTCATTACATTCTGTGCAATGGATGGCAAGATGGTTTCTGGGTGACTTATTCTCTATATCTCTAGCATGTTCTCTTAGTCGATCATTGATGCAGCGTCCTGTCTCGCCAATGTAGAAATGGCCACATGACGTCGGGATCTTGTACACCACAGCGACGCAACAGTCAACAAACTTGTACTTTTTTTGGCCGACTCTTTTCGTGTTTCTATCGTCATTCACTCTTTTGCCCAATCCGCTCAATCTGTTATTGGCCGAAAAAAACAACCTCATACCAGCTTTGCTTACAATTTTCTTAAGATTGTCCGAAACTTTGTGCACGTACAGGATACACGCCGTTTTAGTCAGACCAGCAGCGGTGCGCCTCTTCCTTTTCTGTGTGCATTCGGCCAGCAAGGACTCGGCTATACCTGATACAAACTTCTTTGGGTATCCAGTTGCAGAGAGCCTGTTCACCTGAGCGGAGAAACTGATTTTTGTTTGATGCACGCAAGATCTTTGTAGTGCGGCTCTTAGGCATGCCTTTGCAATATTCCGCTTAATAATCTTAGAATGAGCCGACTTGAAAGGAAGAAGGCTCTTCCTGGACCGTGGTGAGTACGCCCAACGAATATGGCTGTCAGAAATTATTAGTTCCAAGTCTAGAAACCTGAGCCTATTGTTAGTGGGGAACTCAGTAGTCAACTGCAGCATTTAAGCTCTTTACAGAACACGTCAAAAATACGAGCAGCGGATGGCTGTGTGTCATTAGTACGATACACAATTAAAACGTCGTCGACGTATCGCATTACCTTAACAACGGTCGCGTCTTTATACTTAGTTTGAAGACGCCTGTCATAACAAGCCAGAAGTAGGTCACTTAATGCAGGAGTGATGCTGGATTCAATACAGACTCCTTGTTTTTGTATAAAACATTTTTTGTCCATAGTAACAAAGGTCGACTCCAAATAAAGGTTTAGCAATTATAAAAATTTACTAGCGTCCATACCACATGCGTTTTTGAACTTGGTTATGGCGAAGCGATCAATGCAAAGACCTATTTCCGCAGTCACGGAACTCTGGGGCAAGGAATAATACAAGTCCTTCACGTCAACTGAAAAAACGCTTACATTGGGAGGGCATTCCTTCAGAAAGAAGTCTGAAACAGCCTCTGGCTTCCTGATGAGGAAAGGGTCGTCCACTTCCAGGTGCGAAAGGCATTTCTGCAGGAAGACAGAGACTTCGCGCTGCCACGTACCTCTTTCAGACACAACCGCGCGGAAAGGGCACTGATCTTTGTGGGTGTTGGCACTGAAGAAGACCGACAGGCTTGTTCCTTTTGAAGCTTTCACAGACGATGCTAATCTTGACAGGCCTGCTTGTTCGCAGAGCTGAACCGCTTTATCCTGCAGTTTCGCTGGCTTGACGACTTTAATTTCTCTGAAGTGAGCACGTATAGCTTCTCGAGCTTTTTCTTCGTACAGGTAATTAGGTACGATGACAAAGCCACCTCCTTGTCAGACTGGACCAGCTTGACATTAGCATCCCTAAGGGCCGCGACGGCAGTGGTGACAAGGCGCGTGCTTCCCTTCTTGACGTCTCGTGGAAGCGACTCGACGCCTTCCATGATGCACCTGTTGGCGTCAACCGTAGTTGCCTTGTTTGCGGCTGTGCGTACAAGAGAAAGCAGCTCCGTTTTGTCAAGACGCGGATGCTGGCAGAATTTTGGTCCAAGCTTAAGCAGACTGTTCACTTCAGTTGGGACGCTGCCGTTGCCCAACACAACCACATCTTGTTGAACTGTAGATGGAAGTTGTCTTTTCCGTGGAAGCCAAGGAAAAAGAACAGACGAAGAAGAGAAAAGAAGAGCGAAGAAGCAGAAGAGACGTTCCGCCGCAGGTAGGCACCAAAAGATTTGGAAAAGACTTACATTTGGCGTCCATTGCGGCCAATTTCCTCTGGTGTCAGACAGTTCACGTGTTTCGTCTCCCCTAGCGCTGTTTTACTCAATTCTTAATCATGTACCAAGCAGCCCGCATTTTCCCTCTTTTGTGCATTTTCTACGTCACAGCTATCACCAAAAGCGGCGAACGTTTGAAAGTTTTTCCAAATTTACCTTCGTGTTGTGGCTCTAGTTGTGCGAACGGCTTTTCTGGTGCACTGTTTTGACGCTGAGCTGGCCCTGATGGGGTCGGGACAGGTAGGTCACCACCACTTGCGGCGGGGGCTAGCCTGTCACTGAATTTTTACAGTTGTAGGCCGTCATTGCACGCGCCCCCATTTCGGTGGTGGTGGATGACGGCTGTTGTTGCAGCACACATCTTTCTCTCCCTCTTCTTTTTTTCTTTCTTGTCTATTTTCTCTTCTGCTCGCACGAGGCAGCGGAGGTGGCTCAGCTACAGAGCCAATAGCAGGCCCGTTAATTTTCTTTCTTTTCTTAGAGCCACAACAACAACTCGATGGGTCGCCACATGCTTTCTAGACCGCGAGGTTCTTTACAGCGAACCGGCACTCTTGTAAGGCTTTATCACGAAGCATGACCTCCAATGGGAACGTAGTCGCGTTAACAAGCTATAGTGACGACACTGCTTTGGCTGACTGCTCAGTGGCTAATTGAACGGGTAAAACGGGGCGTGGGCACGGCGGACCTGCCGCGTGCACGATGCTTACCAAGCCACTTTTTTACCTTATGCAGGGTCTTGCACTCTGCATCCCCAGCTTCCCGTCGCTGTATGAAGCACTCTCTAGTGATGGCTTCCTGCACGTGTGCCAGCCCACCGCTATCAACTCGACTGCATCGCAATCAGAACTGGAGTATGACATCCCACATCTGCTGCTGCCGCCTACATTCCCAGCAACTGTGACGTCTTCAACACCTTCGCGTATAAAAGAATCGCTGCACTGATTCCAGTTCAGTGGGCACGGCGGACCTGCCGCGAGCACGATGCTTACCAAGCCACTTTTCTACCTTATGCAGGGTCTTGCACTCTGCATCACCAGCTTCCCGTCGCTGTATGGAGCACTCTCTAGTGATGGCTTCCTGCACGTGTGCCAGCCCACCGCTATCAACTCAACTGCATCGCAATCAGAACTGGAGCATGACATCCCACATCTGCTGCTGCCGCCTACATTCCCAGCAACTGTGACGTCTTCAACACCTTCGCGTATAAAACAATCGCTGCACTGCTTCCAGTTCAGTGGGCACGGCGGACCTGCCACGAGCACGATGCCTACCAAGCCACTTTTCTACCTTATGCAGGTTAGTCGTTATTCCTGCTGTAAAAGCGACTTTCGTGCTTTGGTGGTTCTTCCGTGCCCAGGCAAGTGCTGCAAAATTGCATATGATTGTTTTCTTGTCCTTAAGCTTTTTGTCTGCGGAGACGTTGAACTAAACCCGGGACCGACCAATGCTGAATTACGGCAGAAAATTTGATGGACAACTTTGATTGACAACTGAAATTGCATGCAGAAGTTCAGGAATTTAGGGCAAAAGCTGAGACCATGATGGAAGACATTAAAGTTCGCTTTCACGAAATTGAGAGCCACATACCTGACTTTAAAGCTAAAACAGAAAAACTCGATGAGCTTGACAATCTTCTTAGAATGTGCGAAAGTACATTCACTTTGGAAACGCGCAAGCTCACAGATCTTGAAGACAGGGGCATGCGTTCTAATGTAGTTGTCGGTGGTGTTAAAGAGGAACCGGATGAATCAGAAGAAGTCCTAAAACGCAAAGTCATTAGCGAAGTATTTAGCGATAAACTAGATGTGAAATGTGCATCCGTTGGTAGAATTCACAGACTTGGCAAGGGGAGCGACAAAAGACCCGTAATAGTTTTCTTCCAGGACTACAATGAAAAGATGGCAGTCTTCAAAAACGTCAGCAAACTCAAAGGAACAGACATTTGTGTTCAGAATGATTACAGTAATAAGACGCTGAAAACGCGAAAACTGTTATGGGAAAGCTAGAAATTGGATAGGGACAATGGGAAAAAAGTTACTCTCATTCATGACAAACTGCGCATTGACGGTGATCTGTTTGCATGGGATGACGTGCAGAACGCCCGCAAGCTAATTAAGAGAAAGCAAAAAAACTTACCCCTACTTGCTTCATGACTTTCCAATGAAACATGCATCAGACTACTTAATTTTAACGCCCGCAGCATCGTAAACAAGACTGTTCAGCTTGAATCTGTGCTTCTTTCTTACAGCCCGCATTTAGTTGTCATTCCGAGACATGGCTTAGCAGTACAATAAACGATGACTTTCTAATCCCACCCAACTATAAGATACACCGCATGGATAGGGAGACTAGGGGAGGTGGCGTAGCTGTTATTGTGAAAACCGACATTGAAGTCACTATTTTGCAGAAAAGTTCATGCGTTGAAACTCTGTGCCTAAGAATCGGCCTATTCGGACATGTTTTTGTACTGTTTGCAGTGTACAGACCGCCAGATTCGACTCCCGATTTTTTGTTTCAACCTAAAACGCATATGGAAAAATTCAGCAACCAGAAACTTATCGTGGCCAGAGATTTTAATCTTCCCGATAATGATTGGAGTCGCTTACAATCGGGCTTCGTTTCTGACGGCTCTTCTGGTATTATCTTTGATATCATGTTTTACCACAATCTACTCCAAGTTGTGCAAGAACCAACACGTGTTACTGCTTCTTCATAATCGGTTCTTGATCTTGTTTTTATTCCCCGTCTTATAAATAACTACAATGTTTTAGTTGATCCGGGGATTTCTGATCACCAGATTGTTGCAGTCACTTTTTCCTTACATGATGCTCGACCCAATCACGCTTGTATGCTAAAAACTGTGAAAGATTACGCTCATGCCGATGACGTAAGCATAATAGATTACCTAGATTCCCACCTTGGAAACTTCTCAGGTAATGCGGTAATGCGGTAATGCATAACATTAATGCGTTATGGAACAATTTTAAAAATGTAGGCTTCTTTTGTCTTGACAGCTTCGTTCCTAACAAAGTAAAAAAGACTGCTAAACGTAATCCGTGGCTGACAAGGGATATAATACATTTAAAAAAGAAAGCGAAACGGGCAAGAAAAAACCGTACAGCTCCACATGACTTTATCCAAATTCGTCGCTCCCTTTCAAATGCCATTCAGTCAGCCAAACATTTTTATTTTAAAGCTACCTTACCTAATTTTATCAAATCAGATCCTGATAAATTTTGGAGCTTTGTTAGTGAGCTTAAGAAACCTATTGAGCACATTTCACATGAAGATGCCTTAATAACAGATCCTGAGGCTATTGCATCACATTTCAACCGCCACTTTAGCAGTGTCTTTTCCATCTCTGAACCCTTTGTAAACACACCTTGTGATACTCTTGGCACTAACATTATTTAATATGAGGGCATTGCTAATATGATGTTAAGGTTGAAAGTAAAATCATCCACACGACCAGATGGTATTCCAAATGCACTTCTCCGGCGCTGTGCAGAGCAATTACCAAGGTACATTGTATTAATCTTTCAGCTTTCAATCAGATCGTCCTCTCTTCCAGGTGACTGGAAGATAGCGCGCGTGGTGCCTGTGTTTAAAAAAGGCAACCCACTCTCAGTATCTTATTACCGCCCTATTTCCTTGGTATCATCAACATGCAAAATGCTTTGAGTACTCACATCTCTGACTTCCTAAATAACCACAATATTCTATCTCCATTCCAGCATGGCTTCAGAAAGGGGTTTTCAACTACTACACAGTTAACAACAGTTGTTCATTTTTTTCGCTTCTGTCCTCGACAGAGGTGGGCAAATAGATACTATATTTTGGGACTTCAGCAAAACGTTTGATCGTATTCCGCATGACAAACTTATTTTCAAATTGAAGGAGCTTGAACTTCTCAGCTTCCTCATTGCCTGGATCGCCGCCTACTTTAGCAACCGTTTTCAGCACGTACATATAAATGGTTCAGACTCTGACTGTCTTCCAGTCTCTTCCGGTGTTTCGCAAGGTAGTGTTCTCGGGCCACTCCTCTTCCTGATATTTTGCAACGATATAGTTAATGTGATCCATGATCCCGTGAACATTCGTCTCTTCGCCGATGACTGCGTTATCTTTAATGAAATTGTGGTACCCGAAGACCAGCACGCACTTAATGTTGAGCTAATTAATACACTAGAGGGTGCCAGGAGTGGGGCATGCTCCTAAACTTAAATCTGTCTTGCTTCGAATAACCAGGAAAAAATACCCGCTTCAGTACACTTACTTTGTCCAGGACCGCAGTTTAACCGAAGTGAAGGAATATAAATATCTCGATGTTGCACTAAATAACCGCCGCAGCTGGAACACACATATTCTTAACATCTCCTCTTCAGCCTTTCGCAAACTTTGCCTGCTCAGACACAAGCTTAAGGATGCTCACGCTCATGTTAAACTTCTCGCATACACAACACTTATAAGGCCTAGGCTTGAATATGCTTGCACAGTGTGGGACCCCCATACGATGTGCAATATAAATACTCTTGAAAAAATTCAGAGACGGGCAGTGCGTTTTGTTTGTCCCAAATACAGTCGCACTGATTCGATATCTGAATTTATGGCAGAAAATGGTATTGTCACTTTCCAAGCTAGAAGAAAATTCCTCCGTCCTAAATTTTTATTTCTTTTATTTAATAACAAACTTGCACTTGATCCTAGCCCTTACGTTCGCCCTCTTACCACTAGGCAGACACGCCCCTCTCATGCCCTATCTCTAGCACCACACTTTGCAAGGACTAACTTATACAAATTCTCCTTTTTCCCTAATACAGTTGCAGATTGGAATAGTTTGCCTGCTTCTTCCCTCCAGTATTTAGATATGCTTGAATTAAGTATGTAATGACTTATGAAATATTGCCTCCTGTCAGTTCTAGGGTGTCGGTGTTGATTGTGTCAGTTTTCCTTTTTTTTTTGCTGTTTTGCTTATATTTTATGTGCAGTAATGACCGCTTCAACTGGTCTACTCGATGTGTTGGTGGGTTTTGTACCTTGTGCTTTCATGCTTTTTTGAATTTTATGCAAATGTTTGCCACTCCTGCATGCGCTCAGCCTGCAGTATGTTCAAAATGAATAAAATAAAAATAAGATAAAAAAGACGGGTCCAAAGAAACACACCGGCACAAACAACGCTGTGCCTGTGTCATTCTTTTTCCTGTCTTTTTCGCGCAGTTTTACCCGTTCAACTAGTATGAACCAACTAGCCTTTCAGAGTGTATTAGTTCAGTGGCTGCCATATTTGTATAGGCATTGTTTCAAAGCTGCAGTCGGCAGCTAGTTCTCCCTCCAACTAGTTTCGTCACTGGAAGCGAGCCGACTGCTGACTTCAGATGGCCGCGGGTTTAAATGCTTCTTCAGTGCAACTACGATGGTGTACTACTCTAGCAGACCACGGCAGCTGGCATGCTTGGCTAGACCACGGCACAGAAAACGTCGTTCGTCGCCTCCCCGCACAGCTTGAGCCAGTGCGGGTCCTTTTCTGGGCGCTCTCCGTGACATCGAAGCCGAAGTAAAGCTGTTGAATTCCGGTATCCGTACGGGAAAAGCAAGTGTAGCCAAGATGTTGCACGGGCATAGCTTAAAGGTATAATGACCAAATATCCAAAAATATTGAGAAAGCACCGCAACCATAAGACACGATTACGCTAGTACAGACACATAATTCGAGTTAGTTTTGAGCGGATGGCTGTATTTCTGACGCTTTCTGAGCGGCCGCCGGGTCAGAGGCAGCGCGCTCCCGACTGAGAGCCGGCGGGTGTGACGTCACATTTAACATCAGCAACGTTATGGCCACGCAATCTCGGCGCTGCCGCCCCCGCACCTGAAGCTGGTCTACCGGCTACAAGCAGTGTCGGTTCCCCCGCGTCGTGCCATGCACAATGGTGAGAACTGTGGAATGCTGCATACGAGGGAGGTCGAGGGGGACGCATGCGGAGGACATTGTTTGCGCGCTGGGAGGGAACGATCAAATGTGCGCAGGAACACGAGCAGCAAAAAAAAAACAAGAGAAAAGAAAAAAAAAGGTCCGTCAGTGCGCTTTGTGAATGGAATACCACGGGGAAAAAAATGAACAGGTGCGACTGCTCTCGTTGGGGTTGGCTAGGGAGTCATTAGGGGGGCAAGTAAATGAAACCTGTTATCCGGTTTTATCAGAGATTTCGCAGGAACCCGCTAGGTACGACGATTTGAGAAATATTCATTAAAATACTTTCGGCCCGTTTCTTTTCATAAAGTGGATTGTTTTGTTCACTCCCAATGCGATATCTACCATCTGCGTTGGAAATCTCGGAGGCTATTTTTTTTATTCAGTATATCTTTAACGCTGGACTGAGTTCTGTTTCCTCGTCACCACTGTTATATCAGCCGTTGACTTAACAGCAGCCGTTTTTCGGACGCGAGGAAACTATTTATTTACACTCGTCTAGACGCCACATTTTTCGTGCACACCCGTTACTGGGTCACCCGCGTGAATCCCCCGCGTAGTCTAGGCTCCAAATTAACTATTGTAACCTTAGGAGATATTTATAGTAACTTTGGGAGATAAGGTGCGCCGGGAGGTTTCCTGAGAGAAAACAATTGCGTCGGTAGAAGTAGATCTACTGAAGATTTACTACTGAGATTACAAAACTGAAAACAAAATTTTGAAAGAGAAAAAAATTAAGAGGTGCGGAGTAAAGAAGGAGCCTATAGTTTTACACTAAAAAATATCTGGTGTATATTGCTACTACGCATGACGTTAAATGAGGAGGGAGTAATTACATCACTTTATTTATAATGACACATGAAATATGGAGTAAATTTAATAGCTTGACCAGCCATCCTCTGGAAAATGTGGGGCAAGCCTCCATTACCCTTTCTCGTCTTATCGCGACGTTTAAATGAAAGACAAATATTCTTTCATCCCGAACAGTGTTATTTCTCATCACTGTTCAAATACGACTTACTTCACATCCGTTGTGGAACGCTTTCGGTACTTAAAAATCCCTGTCGCCTTCGACGCATGCGTTTATTGTGCTCCCAAACATTAGCAGGCACGCCTCTTTGAATGAAGACTTGTCGGCTGCTAAAACGACTCACAAGGCTGCGCAGAAACAATGCTCGGCGTCGTCCAATGTGTGAACAAGCTGCGTAATATGAGTTCGATAAAGATTCCTACACAATGATTTACTCCAATCATTTTCTGCCGCCAACGCTCGCAGAAAGAATGTGTAAGAAAGTATATTTTCCCCGTTTTGGCTGTCGCCTCAGTCCAGAACCCGTACTCATCTCACCCTCACGCGCCCTCTACCTCCAGTAGAGAAAACAAACCACTACATGTTCGTCCTCAAGACGCCGTGGGGGTGGGTATATATGCCACTGACCCCTACCAAAGCTCTTGCCACTGCTGACAAGAAGAGTGAGGTTAGAGGGTATTGTGAGCAGGTGGAGCCTGTACATGGGAAAATGCATGCGTGGCTCTTGCTTCACGTGATTTCATCACTGCTGGGAGATGATACATTAAACTTGGCACGCGGAAATCACCATCAGGAAAAGCGTGCTACACCCTTTGCTACCGCTTGTGAGTGCGATTCTAAAACATCTCCCCTTAATTTCTATGATCGTCAATGCGGAGGTGGAGACAGGAGCAAGTGGTGAAGAATGGGCTCCCCGTGGTACGGAGAGGAGAAAAGCACATTCCCCAAGCTGGTTTGGGTTGTTGTGCGGTTGGGAGTAAGGGCACGCGTGTACACTCAACACAACACCTCCGGATTTCGCTCACCGGCCCGCGTAATGAGCGGACTCGTTTGCATCGACTCCTCACTTTTTCGACTGATTTATGCGATCTGAACGACTCCCTATGAACTGAAGTGCTGTAAACGGTTTGTGAAACTGCTCTGCACCTGCCCACTACTACGTTTTGGAATTTCGCGCACGAATTGGCTATAAACCGTGCAATTTCTACCCGAAGCGGCGGCCGCCCGCTAGGCCTAGTTTAGGCCTAGCGATTTCGCCAATTCCAAGCGCGGCTGTGCCTGGCCTCCCTCGTGCACCGGGACCCTCGCCTGATACGTGGACGTGCCCACAGCAGCATGGCCCATCAAGCCGACTGGGAAGCGATCACTCCTGAGGTACTCGACACCGATCCGAAATGGATTAGGACTATTGAAGCCCGAACGCTGAATCACCCGAAGCCACTCGCATCCGGGCAGCCCAGCACGCGTTCGCCACCTCCGCCACCGGCCGGCCAGGCCATACCGGCACAACTACACCACGGCAACTCTTCATCCACCACTATGAGGCGCCAAGCCCCGTACCTAAGCTACCTGCCGATGATTTGAAGAATATCTACCGCCTAATGGAGGTCTTGACCTCAGCAAGCATAACGGCGGATACATCATATCCCTAGTGAGTACTACTCTGAAACTCCCAATAGAAGTAGTCCGTCAACAAGACGTCATCCAGATCAATCCCCGAAACAACTCTTTCACCATAAGTGCTCCCTCCGAAGACAGAGAAAAACGCTACGTCCAACTTGCATCCCTCCAAGTTGCGGATAAATAATACCCGATGAATGCATACATCGCCAAACCTGACCCCGCCATCAGAGGCATATTATACAACGCCATATACGACCAAACACCAGAAGAAGTTTTCCGGGAACTGCAGATGTTCAACTGAAGACAATCCTTCACCATCACGGACGCCCGACAGCTGGGAAGAACTAAATCAATCCTGGTTACATTCATGAATACGAAGAAGGTCCCCCGGCAACTCAGTTTCTATGGCGCGGTATATAATTGCTACCCCTTCTTGGCCAAGGCGGAAGCCTGCTATAATTGCCGCCAGGCTTGCCGTGAAGTGATGTGTGCACCAAGTCAAAGAACAATTTATGCCAGGGATGTGGAGACGGTCACACACCCTTGGAACCTCCTACGTGCGCGGCGAAATGCATTGTCTGCAACGGTCCCCATTTCACAGGATATAAGGATTGCCAAGAGCGCTACAGCCGTCCGCGAACCAAGAGGACAACAACCACCCCTGCCGAAGGTGCAGCGGACCAGTCCGGAAGTCCCGCACCAGGCACCAGTCCAACTCTGCTAATCGCAGCCTCTCCCACAACCGCTCTGAATCGACAGCGAGGACAGAATCCAAACCACCCATGTCCTGGAACCCGTCGCCATCGTTCCCGCCTCTGACAGACCAGCCCACTCCAGACAAACAGGTGAGCAGGGGCCCGCGATCTTCTTCTTTCATCCGTGAGAACGCCCTTCTTAATGCCCGGTTAGAGAAACAGGACCAACAAAATCAACAACAGAACGCGCAAACAGCCAAGCTTAGCATTCACCTACAGCTTTTACTGGAAAAATTGTCCCCCACAGAGCGAATCGAAGTCCAACCCGTCACCCCTCATCCAGAACAGAACCTTCCACCCCCTTCCTCATCACCTCTTCCCGCATCAAGCCTCACGCCTCCCACCTCCCACAATGCCCAAACCAAGCGTAAGGCTACGGAACAGACCCCATAGCAAACGACAAACCAAAATCAATCTGACCTCCTCATTTCTCTGGCTCTCCTGCAACAAAACCTAACCAAAAAGTTCGAAGCAATGGTCCAAAGCACAAATTCATGGGCCACTGACCTCAGCACTCGGTTGACAGCGATCGAGCAGCAGCAATCTTTCCAAGCGAAAATCGTAGCCCAACTGCAGTCCAAGCTCAAACACATCATAGTTTTTCACCCCAAAATATTAACTACCCCAACTTGCAACCTACCTAACGATGGCAGGAAACCGCAAGAAATTTAGAGTGTGGCACTGGAATAGCAGGAGGTTTCGCTGCAAGCGCCGCAGCCTGCAACTCCGCATTCAATCTCGGTCCTAGGCAGAAATGTCTACAGTCATCGCACTGCAAGAAATGTATGCTTCTGTTAAACTCCTCAACTGCACCCCCCACATACCAACAAACACAACCGTGCTTAAAGTTGCTACATTGGTACACCGCAACTACACCGCTAAAGATCACCCGATGGAATTAGAAGACTGCGACTGTCATGTCATTGAACTCCTGCCCAGAACCAGAATGAGCCCCAGTCTCTTTATCTTGAATATTTACAGTCACCCTAAGTGTAAAGCAGCTCCCCTCATGGCAGCACTACGAAAAACATTGCAGATCAGCACACGCCACCCGCTGATTGTGGTAGCTAACTTCAACGCTCGACACGTCAGTTGGGGCTATACATCAGATTGAAGCAAGGGATTCTAACACTGGGCGCTCCTACAAAACGAGAGCTTTACACTGGTCCATTGGTGTTGGACCAATTGATTATCTTAGACATCTCAGTTTCCGCTTTTGCAACTACTTCCTGTATATCATGACCAGAAACAAACATGCTGGTATCATCGGCATAAAGAACACAACAGGCATCAGAATTCGGTTGAACAATATCGTTTACATATACATTGAAAAGCAGTGGCCCCAGTAGACTGCCTTGTGGCACACCAGAAGGAATACTCTTAAAAGATAAGGAGTCAGAGAATAAAAACCAGCCAAGGGACGAGGACAAAGAAAGACGATGTACACACGGAAGCTTCCGTGTGTACATCGTCTTTCTTTGTCCTCGTCCCTTTGCTGGTTTTTATTCTTTGACTATGTACCAAATGACCCAGATTTCAACCCTCCTTCAAGATAAGGAGTGGTCCCCAATACTGACACAATGCTTCCGATCACTCAAGTACGATTTAAACAACACATTCGATGCACCGCGGATACCTTAAGCACTCAGCTTTTTCAACAAAAGCTTGTGGTTCAGGAAATCAAAGGCCTCTACAAAAATACCCAAAGTAAGCATTTTGCATTGAATGTTTTTGATGATAAGTTCTTTCATCGTTAACAGTGCTGTTTCAGTCGATTTTCCTCGACGGAAACTATGCTGATGCTCTCGTAGTATATTATGTTTAGTGAAGATTTTTTCTATGCGTACCAACAAGATTTTTTCTAAGCCCTTTGAAAATACTGGCAGTATAGACACCGGCCTGCAGTTCGTAACGTCATTTTCTTCGCCGCCTTTAAAGATGACCGATACTTTTGCTTCTTTCAATCGACTTGGGAAGCAGCCAGTTGTGAGGACCAGGTTGAAAATATATACTAGGTGAGGCGAGATAACGTCAATTACGAACTTCGCAGGCTTGATATGAATATCGTCGACATCAGTTGAGCTGGTATTTTTCAGGTTAAGGAACGTGTTACAAATTTCCGCTTCGTTCGTTGGCTCGAGGAATACGGTTGGATTTAGTTTGTTCCTAGTCGTTGACCCTGTTTCGTCGCAGGTTGGTCTCATCATGTTTATAAAATGGGCATTGAAATGTTCGGCTAAATCGACACCCGAAATACATTTGTCATCTTTTGACATTTCAAGAGGGCAGCACTTGCGATGTTGCCTTTGAAGAATTTCGTTAATGACCTTCTACATTTTCTGAGGACGATTTCTTGACGCATCAGATAGGATGTTATTATAGTAAGAAAACTTTGCTTTTCTTAACTCTGCAGTCAATTTATTTCGTACTTCTTGAAGTTTGTTAGTGCTGTCGTTTCTCTGGTACGCAAGAAGTCTTGGAACAGTTTTTGTTTCTCCTTAATATCTTCAAATGATCGGGTGTTATCCACGGCTTTCTTATTTTATTCTTTAGTTTTGCTTTCCTATATGGAAAACATTTATTGTAATGGTCATAGAACAAGACTAGGAATTTGTTGTAAGCTTCAAAGGCATTATTCTCATTGTAACTAGGAGACCAGTCGTTGTATAGTAGGTGGGCCCGGAAAGATTCCAGATTACTTTTCGATATGCTCCTATACATGGGTTCGTCCTTGCTCGCTTTTTTGTAACCTAGAGCTGGAATACACAATAAATATTGGACAATGGTCACTTAAGTCATAGCATATGGTGCCAGCGGAGTGTACGACGGTGTCTTGGTTGACAATGAAAAGGTCAAGGACGGATTCGCCTGTCTCGGTTACTCGCGTTGGTGTGTTGATGACAGAATGAAAGCCAGACGCCAGCAGTTTGTTACTGAAATCAAGAGAATGACAGTCATTTCCAGCTAAGTTAATATTAAAGTCACCTCCTAATAGCAGACGTTATTCATGAAAGGAAGCATGCTCCAACAGTTCTTCGATGAAGGTAAAAAAAATGATTTTTGTTTCCAGAAGGAGGGCGATATACCACTGCGAATATATCTTTCCCGCTAGACACACACAACGCCTCCAGGTCAGTATTACTATGCGTGAAATAGTTCATCACCTTGCAGCACACATCATCACTTGAGACGCCCGAAAGGATGATGCAGAAGCCAAGTAAGAAGCACAAGAGGACCGGGGGGGGACACAACGTAGTTTACCAATGGAACTGCCGTGGAATTCGCAACAAAGAAACGGAACTAATGTTACACGTTGACGGGCCAGACAAGCCCGATGTAATTGCTCTACAGGAGACAAACGGGAAACAAAGACTTCCGGGGTACGTCACTTACACGGACCCCACGGGGAACGGAACGGCGGTGTTCATTCGCAGCAACGTGGCGGCAACTCAACATGTTACGGCGCAGGGCAGGTGCGAGCACACGCTGGTCGAAATTCATGTAAAAAAAATTTGCAGCGCGGGCAATTTATTTCTAATGAGCGCGTACTCTCGGCCGTTACTAAGGCAGTATGAATTTGACCGCATCGTGAGCCAGGCAAAAGGGTTGGCGGGGACCAAGCCGCTCCTGATCCTCGGCGGCTTTAACGCCCTTCACACAACGTGGGGCTATAAGTTCCAGTCAAAAAGAAGAAAACCATTGGCCAAAGCAATGAAGGATCGCGAGATTGCCCTGCTGAACGAGCCTGACGTAACTACCAGACCAGACCTTTCGTGGTTATCGGGCACGCTAGATGTCTGGAGAAGCGAAGAAGCGGACGTGGGCTCTGACCACAGCGTGATCGGCATCACAATCCGAGGTTCCCAATATCGGGCTGTGTTGGGGACAGCGCGCATCACGGATTGGGACAAGATGAGAAAGTTGACCCAGGAACAAGAAGAGGCATCTGAGGAAGAATCAGGACAAGCTAAAATGCAACAGACCTACACTGAATTGTCGATGGACCAGAAGATGAGCCTCCAAAAATTTACCAAAGAAATGGTAACGACGTCGCAGACCCCGTACGTGGACGCCAGACTGACCCACATGTGGGCGACCCGGTACTCGTTAACGCAGCGATGGAAACATCAGAGGCACAACAGAAAGCTGGTAAAGCGCATAGCAGCCTTGAACAAACAGATCGCCGAGTATGCGGCCAAACTATGCAGGGAGAATTGGCTGAAGACCTGCGACGGCCTGCAGAGCACGCTCTCGACGTGGAAGACGTGGCGTCTCTTGAGGCATCTGATCGACCCGCTGAGTAGCAAAATTGCGATCAATCGCAACCTTGCCAAAGTATTGAACATGTACAAGGAAGAGGACCGCGGGCTCCTGGAAAACCTGATTGCGAAGTACCTAAAGACAGAGAAGGGCAGTACCCCTGCCCGAGAGGTTCGAGTGACCCGACAACGAGGAGTTGAAGGAACTGTCGACAATGAAGGAACTGTGGACAGCAATAGATGAAAGTAACAAGAGAAGTGCACCCTGCAGGGATGCCATAACATACGAACTACTCGATAACCTGAGCGGTAAAGCGGCCAGTGGCCTCCTAGGGCACATCAACGAACCGTGGGAGACCGCGCGGTTGCCGAAGAAATGGAAGGATGCCGAGGACTGCTCATTCCAAAGCTCGGCAAGGCCCTCACGATAGACAAAATACGGCCCATCTCCTCACGTCCTGCGCGGGAAAGGTGATGGAATGCATCGTCCTTCACCGCCTGCAGAAGCACCTCGAAAAAACGGATCAGATGCTGGAGACAATGTACGGCTTCAGGCAATATCTCAGCATCCAAGCCGTGATGATCCAACTTCACGAACTGATCGTCAAGCCGGTAACGAGGCACGCGCCTCGCGGTATACTCGCCCCCGACCTGAAGGGAGCGTTTGATAACATGTCCCACGCGAGCGTGTTGCGGAATCTGAATATGACCCGGTGTGACCGAAAGACATTCGGCTACATCAAAGATTTTCTGTCAAACCGAACAGCGATAATCAGGATAGGGGAGGAGAATGCAGACCCTGTCGAGCTCAGTGAAAGGGGCACCCCACAGAGATCGGTCTTGTCGCCCCTGCTCTTCAATCTAGCTCTCCTGCCCCTGCCCGCTCTACTCAAGCAAATCGATGGCGTGGACCACGCTTTCTACACCGACAATATTACGATGTGGACGGCTCTAGCCAGGTCTTATGCCTGGATGGAGGGAGACTTGCAGAAGGCGGCAACGACCGCGCACGAGTACGCAAAGTCGTGCGGATTGAGCTGCGTTCCCCAGAAATTAGAGCTGCTTATGATCCAACCGCAAAAATCCAAGGAAGAGCTGCCGCCGAACATGATCATCACCATCGATGGAACAGCCATCAAGCCAACACAGCAGATTAGGATACTCGGCCTACAACTTGAGACCGACGGGAAGGCATACGCCGCCGTCACAAAGGTCAAGACTACAACCGAACAGATACTCAATATGATTAGCAGGGTATCTAACAGAAACAGAGGTCTCAAAGAGGGCGATGCCATGCTCCTGATACGCGCGTTCGTCGTGTCCCGGGTTACCTACTCCACCCCTTATCTCCAGCTCACGAAGGCAAATAGGGACACCCTAAAGACGATGCCTCGTAAGGCAACGAAGCAAGCACTGGGCATACCCATATCCTCATCCACGCAATGACTGCTAGACATAGGCGCCCACAACATGGTGGATAAGCTCATTGAAGCCCACCTCTCTAATCAGAGAATCCGGCTCTCACACAAACCAAGGACGAGCCATCCTAAGCGAGATAGGATGGCAGATTGAGCCAGCACCCCTCAAGAGAGCCCTTGCGGAAGACTGGAAGACGACCATTCAGACCAACCCCTTCCCCAGAACATGACGCCGGGCAAAGACGACGAGAGGCGCACCGCGCGGGCCAAAGCCATTGCCCGGAAGCTGGAAGAGAACCCCAGGGTCCTCTACGCGGACGCCTCGCTCCGAAAACCCAGTGCCCGTGCAGCGGTAATGGCTATGTCAAAATACAAGCTGATCGTCAGCGCGTCCATAGAGACAAAAGACCCAGCAGTTGCCGAAGAAGCGGCCGTGGCCCTCGCACTCACACCGCCGAGCATGGACACCGTGGTCAAAGACTCAAAGACAGCCTACAGAAGCTTCCGCAGAGAGGTAATCCACTCCGCGGCCCGAGCCATTCTAACCAAGTGCGAGCCTCCTGGAAGAGCCATACAGCTCGTGTGGGTCCCGGCTCACTCGCAGGTGGCAAGCAACACAATCGCAGGCTACCATGCCCAAGAAATTTCAATCCGGGGCGAGCACGAGCCGGAAGAGCTACCGCATCTGGTTACCAGCTTTCGGAAAATAACCCGTATGCACCGAGAGGAAAGGCGCAGACTACCAGATCCGCACCCCAAACTCACCAGACAATAACAGACGATTCCGCATCGAGCGCAGGCGGGATCGCTTGTGCATCCCGTACTGATGAACCACATGTACCCTGCAGAACACGATATGCTCTGTCCTTTTTTGCAAAAAATCAAAAAGGCACCCTGCCGCACGTGTTGGCAGAATGCACAAAACTAAAGACCCACCTCCTCCCCTTTCCGCCAATAACCCAAATTCCAAATTCCTTGAGCGATGGAAGACATTGTTATTCAGCCCCGCCCTATCCATCCAGCTCGCACTGACGGATAGGGGCCAGGAGCTGCTGGGAACATGGGTCCTGCAATTAGGGAACCACCCCGCCTGGTTCAAGTAAGCACCACTGAATTATTTCGTGCCAATAAATGTTGATTCCTCCTCCTCTCCTTGACTTGCGGTTGGATAGTGTCTCTCTCCCGAGGAGACACAAAATAGGGCTGCTGATGGATGGGTCGAGTGCCATCATACGTGATAATCCGGTGTTTATTGACTGACGTTTGCTGCACTTTCGGCGAAGATGTGAAGCACGCACAAAACTTCAGCAATAGATCCTGGAGGTGCCTCTTTTGAGCCGGGGAAAGGCTAGAATTGATATCGACAGCATCATCCGGTTCGGTGCTAGGCGTAGCTTCCTCGGAAGCAAAACATTCGGCTACTTCCTGCAAATGGTCGACGTAAGCAATGACAGTGCCACGGAACAGATGTCGATGTTCATTGGAGAAATTGGTGACAAGCACCTCCGTCTCTCTGCCACGAAAGAAACAAAGACCTCTTGCCACAGAAATTCCCAAGGTGAGTGAGAGAGAGACACTAGGCTCAACAACCCGGATATCATGATGTGGCTCGTCACAGGCAACTCTGGCCAGGATGCTGGCGCGTGGTGGCCCTGTGAGGCTATCATCGGCGACTCGCAGCGTGGAGTGGGATCCACAGTACTTATGCTTTTCGGTGGCCAGTTTAGCGGAAAACGTCACCAAGCGGTTCGGGAGATCTATAGTGGCACCGTGCTCACGAAAGAAGTCGATGCCAAGAATAACATCGCGAGAGCATTCGCGTAGAGCAAGAAAAGTCGCGACAAATGTGCAGGCTCGCACCGTAAACCGGGCCGTAGACATACCCAGTGGTGCAACCACATGTCCGCCTGCTGTACGTATGTCTGATCTGTTCCATGGCGTCATCACTTTTCTGAGTGTCCTTTGTGAACCGCGTAACCTCGAGCGAGCGCGCCCGATGGGACGAAGCCGGCGGCGACCTTCTGCGCATGTGCAGAGGTGTACGCACATGACCCTTACCCTAGACTAAATAAGCGGGAAGCGATCAGCGCCGGGGGTTTTTGGACTTGTTCAGGTGTTGTAACAAGCGGCGCGGCGGTTTGTTTCGGTTGGCGTCAAGGGAGCGACCATTTCCCGCCGGAGGAACAACCTGCGTGAGTGAACTCGCCTGGGGGGCATTTATTTTCGCTCGCGCGCGCTTTAACTTTCCGCATGTGTATCCGCCAGTGGCGTGTTTCTTTATATTTTCGAGAGCACGGATACTTTGCTGACTCGCCGGTGCAACGTCTGCAGTACCAGTAGACCCCTCTCTTGCATCCATCACTCGATATACTCTAACCCAGTTAATTTCATCTGTTTATTTTTCCTAACTTAATTAAAGTGTTTTTGTTCCTGAGCCAGCAATCGTTTTTGGTTATTCGACGCTTAATGTGCGGCTCTCGATCCCGCTGAGAGACGGCGGAGGCCTTCAGCTTGTAAGCCGCCCGCTAAGGACAGAATAATCAACTAACCTCCTTCATGTCGACGATAACAGGGATGTCCAGGGAGACCCGGCCAAGACCAGGGCCTGTTGATGTCGGTTCGAAGTGAAGCGAGGGGTGTGGCGGCGGAAGCTGGACGGCAGTTGGGTGGTCGGCGTCGGGGTGATTTAACCGACACGGCGGTGATAACTGGTCCGGCGATCTGGTCTGTGCCGCGAAAACTGGACAGGAATTCGGCGTTCTACGTCGGGGCGAATCGAGCGGTGCGGCAGTGGATGTGGTGGTGTAAGCATTTAAATTCAAATTGATAGGTTGGAGAGCCATCCTTAGTGGGCCGCCTACCTTTTCAATATTAGGTGGAATCCCTTATTCCGGGACTCCATTGGTCTGGGCCGCCACACGAGATCGCTAGACCAGCGCTTGTTGTGCCGCTAGATCCAGGCAGCCGATAAGGGCCGCCTCCCAGTCCTCTCGGGTAGGGGAGGAGCTATGGGTAAAAGAGAAGGATTTAGCTGGCATGCCCAGGCCATGCGAAAGGCGTCAGCCACCTCTCCACAGAAAGGGCAGAGGCCAGAAAAGGAAGGGTCGAAATGTTTGAGTACTGGCGGGCACAGTAGAGTATTAGAAAAAAGTCCAAGAATTATTCTATCCCCCGCTTTCCCTAGCCCCTTGAGAGGAGCCGGGTACTGACGGTGCGAGTCCCGGTAATAGGCGCAGATTTCTTGAAAAGTTAAGATAGGATAAGTGTCCTGGTCCAGATCGGTAGGGTCTACGTCGGGGTCCCGGTTAGTGAGTGCACCGGCGGCCGAGTTGGCGGCCTCATTCCCTGGTACGCCCTGGTGGCCTGGAGTCCAAATGAGAAATCGGGTCTGGGGATCCTGATCCCAAGCTGCTCTCCGAAGTATTATTTGTGCTGTAGGCGTTATCCAGCCCAGTTCATAATTCCGACAGACCCCACGCGAGTCGGATAGGATGAGGCGGTGGAAGCTTTGCGGCGAATCGGTGTTCGGTGGCCTCGAACCCAAAGGTCGCCGGAGCTAGTTTTCCCAACCAGGGCTCGAGGAACCACGGTGTACAGTAGTATAACGTGGCCCAGAGGGCGAAGAGCACGAAGCGAAGGCGAGCGCGACTCACGACGAGGAGAATGCGGCAGACTACGCTGGCGGTTGGCGTACTCGGTGTTGTCCTGAGGCCGCTGACCAGGCCGTGGTTGAAGGCAGTCGGGAGAAAGTCCTCTAAGGCCAATCTGGCGATAAGGGCACCACCGGTGGAGGTGACCTGCCTCGCCACAGGGGTAGCAGAGAGGACGGTTATCTGGAGAGCGCCAGAGAGCAGTCTTCCGGGGCGCCTGGCGCCGATCTGCCGAGAGGGGCAGCGGTTCCGCAGCATGCACAGCGACCTGAGGTGGCGTGTAAGGCGAAGGGGTAGGAAGCAGGGCTGGGCGGCGTGTGACATCAGCATAAGTCATCGGCTGGGTGAGGCCCGGGGGTGGCGGTGGAACGACTGCATTGATTGGTGGTGTGAGTGCGTTCTGGACCTTGTTATGGATGACGCTGGCCAGAGAAGCCATGCCAGGAGGAAATATCCCATGAAGTTGCTGGAGCTCCTCTCTATCCACAGTGCGAATGAGGTCGCGAAGGGAGCTCAGATCTGCCCCGGGATTGTAGTCGGTGCGATCCCTCGGCGGTAGTATATAGATGGAATTCAGTGGTCGAGCATACTGGCTGCATCGTTGCTTTAGCAGTTTCTCCATAATCACAGCTTCAGCCAGAAACGCCGCGACGGTGGTGCGTGGGTTTCGCACGAGGCCTGAAAAAAGCTTGTCTTTAACTCCGCGCATTAGGTGCCGCACCTTCTCCTCAGTCATGGACGGGTCAGCACGATGGCAGAGACGCAGGACGTCTTCAATGTACAGTGCGACCCCTTCGTCCGGACGCTGAAAGCCAGAGGTCAGGGTACGCTCGGGGTTTTCTCGGTGGTCACTGTTGGCGTACGTACCGAGGAGCTGGCTTCGGAAGGCTGACCACATAGAGAATGTGGCCTCGCGGTTCTCTAACCACGTCCGAGCAACGTCTTCAAGGCTGAAGTAGACGTTCCGCGTTTTCGCAGCGTCGTCCCAGCCATTAAACGTCGCGACCCTTTCGTAGTGAGCTGCCAGTCCTCGGTGTCTTCGTACTGCTCACCGTGAAATAGCTTAGGGGTGCGCGGGTCTGAAAAATCAGATAGGACGAAGGGATGGAAGGGACAGTCGTGGTACGAGCGGGCGGTGTCGCTGCCATGGCTAAGGTGAAAGCTAGGGTCTCTTTGTCAAGAGGGAAGGCTTCGGGGGGCAAGCCTCGGAGCCGCCGGCTTGAATGATGAACAGGAGTGGTCGCGAGAGGCGGCCACGTCGGACCGACCGCAGGAGAAGGGATCATCGATGACACTTCCACCAGTGTCACGACTCAAGCCACAGAGAGCTGCGAAGGCACATGTAGACGAGGACCCGAGAATAAGGTCGGCTTCTAGTTCCAATAGCAGAGTCCAGCACCAGCGCGCCTCTCGAGCCAACAGCCGCTTCGTCGTCGTCGGCACCAAGCATGGTAGCCGCGAAGCGCCATGCCCGTGGCAATATGTATACAGCATCCTGAAAGTATACATGCTTTCACACAAAAAGCCAGAATGGTATGTTTCAAAGATATTTATTAGGTTTGCATGTGGTGCATAGTGAAAAAACTATGGGTAGAATTCTTTCAGACTTCCAGGACATCAGCTCTAGTTCGGTGCAGTGACATCATCATCATAATCATCATCATCATCCTGACTATGCCCACTGCAGGAAGAAGGCCTTCCCCATATTTCTCCAAATAACCCGGTTCTGTGCAAGCAACATCCAATTGACCTCTGCAAAATTCTTAAACTCATCCGCCCACCTAACTTTCTGCCCCCCCCGCAACGCTTTCCTTCCCTTGGAACCCAGTTTCTTATCCTAAGAGACCATCGGCTGTCCCCTCTTCGTACTACATGTCCTGCCCATGTCCATTTCTTCGTAATTTCCGCTAGAATGTCGGTAACTTGAGGTATTTCTCAGACCCACTCGGCACGCTTCCTATCTCTTAATGTTACCCCTACCATTTTTTGTTCCATAGCCCTCCGGGTTGTCCTCAATTTAAGTAGAACCCTCTTGGTTAGCCTCCACGTTTTATCCACATAAGTGAGTGCAGGTAAAATGCAACTGTCGTAGACTTTCCTCTTGAGCGATACCGGTAAGCTGCTAGTCATAAGCTGCGAGCGCTTGCCAAATGCACTCCATCCCAATCTTATTATTCTTGTTATTTTCTTTTCATGATTCGGATCTGCGTTTACTACCTGTCCTAAGTAGACATATTCGCCTACTACTTCCAGTACTTCGCTACCTAATGTAAACTGATGTTCTTCCCGAGGCTGTTGAACATTACCTTAGTCTTCTGCAAATATATTTTCAAGCCTACCTTTCTACTTTTCCTGTCTAGGTCATCAATCATTACTCGCAGTTTATCCCCCGGGTTGCTAAGCAAGGCAATGTCATCAGCAAATCGCGGATTACTGAGGTATTCTCCATCTACCCTTATCCCTAACTGCTCCCATTCCAAGTCTGAATACTTCCTCTAAGCAAGCTGTGAATAGTACTGGGGAGATTGTGTCTCCTTTCCTAACTCCCTCCTTTATGGGAATTTTGTTACTTTCTTTAGGCAGAACTATGGTTGCTGTGCAGCCACTATATAAACTTCCAGCACTTTCACGTACGGCTCGTCTACCCCCTGAATTCGCAATGCCTGCATCACCGCCGAGGTTTCAACTGATTTAAATGCTTTTTCGTAATCAATGAATGCTATGTATAAGGGCTGGTTATATTTTGAGCATTTTTCTATCACCTGATTGATGGTATGGGTATCATCGGTAGTAGAGTACCGTTTCCGAAAACCTGCTTGATCCTTTGCTTGATTGCAGTATCAGGTTGTCCTGATTCTGTTAGCGATTACCTTAGTAAATACCCTATAGGTAACAGACAGTAAGCTGATTGGTCTGTAATTTTTAAGGTCCTTAGAGTCCCCTTTCCTATGAATGAGGATAATGTTTCCATTCATACATGGTTCCGGTACCGTCGATGACACCAGGCACTGCGTATACAGGGTGGCCAGTTTTTCTAGCACGATATCCCCCCCCCCTCCCATCTTTCAACAAATCTGCAGTTATCTCATCTCCAGCCGATTTCCCCCTTTTCATAGTTTCTAATGCTTTCTTGACCTCGTCCTTCGTCACTGGTGGACCGTCTGACTGTTTTCCCTAAAGCCAATCTCATTACGGTCCAGACCACTATGGCTACTGTAGAGATCTGTATAGAACTCCTCGGCTACTTTGACTATCCTCTCCATATTCGTGATGACGTTACCCGCCTTGCCCCTTATCTCACACGTCTGGTTTCTACCTATGTCTAATTTTTTCTTTACCACTTTAAGGCTTCCCCCGTTCCTTACAGCATGCTCAATTTTATCCATGTTATACTTCCCTATACCGGCCACCTTACGCTTATTGATTAGCTTTGATATCTCGGCCAATTCTATCTTGTCTGTTTTATTTGAATCTTTCATACTCTGACGTTTCTTAATCAAATATTCCGTCTCCTTAGACAGCTTACCGGCATCCTCTCTAACTATCTTACTGCCTACTTCTACAGCACAGTCAGTAATGATATCTCCGAAATTATTGTTCATTGCTTCTAGGCTAATGTCCTCGTCCTCGCTTAGAATTGAATATCTATTCTGTAGCTAACTCCTGAACTCTTCTGCCCTCCCCCTCCCCGCTAATTCGTTTATGGGTTTCTTTCTTTCTAATCTGTTGCGTTCCTTCTTCAGATTTAGGCTAATTCGGGACCTCACTATCCTGTGGTCACTGCATCGCACTTTCCCGATTACCTCTACATCTTGCATAATGGCTGGGGTTGAACCCAGTATGAAGTCAATTTCAGTATGAAGTGTCGGCAGATCCTAGGTTGTAGGAAGACGCCGCATTAAAGGTAGCTTCAGGTGTCTGGCAAGCCAGCATCTCTAGCATGCGCCTTTTGTTCTCGGTTATAAGGACAGCAGCTTTCAGCAGCCCTTACCGATGTATGTTCGAGAAGCTTGCATGTCACCATCTCCTCTTTCGTACAAAATTCTGCAAGCGAAAACAAAAATAAGAGACAATATTATGCAGAATTGGTTGTAGTATAGCATGGGCAAACTGTTCATGAGCCGTAAAATTTGCCACTGCTTCAAAATTAGTTTGTCCAAGTCACTGTGCTGAAATTGGAATTCATGAAGAATGCATATTTTCTGTTTGGTGCAATATAGTTGAAGCAAAATCTTTTCTTATTCTCGGCGTAAATAAACATCAGATAAGGACATTCTGTTAATCTAATTATCATGTACAATGACTGACAAAATGAATAATTTCCAGTTAATACGCCGCACTGTATACAAATAGATACCTTACCGATCGTAAAACACAGCCTTGCATGCAGCGTCAATTCAAGCAGCCCTAGAGGATATTGGCACGCAAAAGTCTGTCCTGGTGATCCTGAGTCTTTACTCCTGCAGGGAAGTGTAGCAATATGGCAGGCAGATAAAGCAACAAATGCTCCCCAAAACCTACTCCGTTACGAACCTATATTTTAAAGTAAAGGGTCAGTGGTACTCACACTGAGTTGCAGACTGTTCTAAGGTCCACGAAACAAAGAAACCCTCGAACATTTGCTCTGTGTCTGCCCCTCCCTGCAACAAGAGCGAGTTTCCCTTCAACTGGGCTACCGTATTTGAGACTTCCCTCGACAACCCTCAGTGAAGTGCTGCACCCGTCAGCCAAACAAACTGCCGCCCTCAGGCTCCTCCTTGCATTTCTAGAGGACACCCAACTTCGCCCCCGCCTCTAACACCGCAGGTGTGAGCCCCTCTGGCATTGCCGCGCAGTCGCCTCCCCCCTGCCTCCCTTTGCCATTCCTCCCCTTCACTATCTATCACTCCTTTTCACTTACCCCTCCCCTGCACAGCCCACTTGCGGTGGTCCCTAATCTGTTCTAGGAGACAGTTATAGGGCTGTGCCCGTGGAGGAAGAAAAAACTAGGAGGGAGCGCCGCAGCGGTAAAGTGAAGCCTAGTCATAAAAAATATCATGGAAAAAATCATGGGAAATTAGCCGTCACGTGATACGGCAAG